>NC_136419.1:3617500-4107500 GCF_052625555.1 Lactuca saligna
CTAGCAATACCAAAGGAACCTTGGGGACCAGTAGTATACAAGCCATTGAAAGTCCTTTTACGTTATGTCGGATCGGTAAAACCCAACACTTCGTAAGATAGAGGTCTTCGGGCCTTAAGATCAGGTCATTGGGCTAGCTAGGCTCAACAAACAAGATTTTACACTTTTGGGGCCCAAAGATGGTGCGTAGACGTCTGTGCACACTCGCATGTATATTGAATTCCCAAACGTTATTAGTTATGAATCGTAATGTCGTAGTGTCATAGTGTCGTCGTGTTAGTAGTTTCGGATTTTTATTGGTTCGAGACCGAACCAATTCGTTTAACAACGACTTTTGGTGTTGTAATGTATTGTATTTCGTCGATAGTCGTGGTACCATCATTTGGTCAAATTGCATGTATTGAATTAGCCTTGAAAATTTTCTATTTTCAGCCCCTCCTTGTTTGTAAAAATTTACTTTTTCAACCCTTTATTTAAATACTTTCCGGTTTGGTCCTTAAATCAATTTTCTTGACATTTTAATACCAAAAATTATTGAAATAAATATTCTCCAGCATATTTTTCCTAGAAAACAGCTTAAGTCCCTGAAATTTTAGTTTTCTCGGTTATAACCCTTCTTTTTCGCAAGTTTGACAATTTTGGCCCAAATTGTAAAATTTTGCAACTTTAGTCCCTTTTAAATTTAAAAAGCATTTTAAACCTTTGAAAAGGACTTGGATCACTTATAGTCCACTGTTTTACATAAAAACACAGTTTTGGCCCTCCAAAACAGAAAAATTCGCATAATGGGCCTCATTGGGCCAAAAATGTCATTTTTAGCCCATTAAGCTTGAAATTTATGTTTTTAATCCTCTAAATGAGTATATTTCCAGAAATTGTTTTATTGAAACTGTTTTGACACAGTTCATCCATCAGAATTCGTGATTTGTCAATTTGGGCCCTTAATTTTTGTATTTTTCACATTTTAGGTCCAAAAATTTTGTTTTTAGTCCAAAGAAGTTATTACTAAACCACTTAGCTATTTTTCTAGAGATACTTAGTATGTAGAAATATAGTAGAGGCTAAAATCATTTAACATAAGGTAAATCTCGGTTTTGAGGAGTTTTATGGCTAAATCCAACATTATAACTCACAAAAGCACACATATAAGCATGGAAATCATACAAAGCATACAAAACACATATAGATCTACACTTTCACTTGTATTCCCCCCCCCCCAAAAAAAAACAAAAAAAAAACTCATAAAAACAGAAAATAGGGGGTATGAAGCTCACCTTGAGTTGTAGTTTCGGTTTTGAAGAGAGAAAAGAAGAAAATTTCGATCCTAGCAAGTCTCCTTGGTAGATCTCGAGTTTAGTGACTTCTAAGGTGCATGATCACAAGTTGGAATAGATTTAGAAGAGATTTTTGATGAAATGAAGTAGCTAGATCATGGATTAGTCATCAACTTACCTTAGATGATGTGTTTGTGGGAAAAACCTCCTTGAAAAGCTCTTGATTCTCGAAACTTTTGAAGAAGGAGGAAGGAGATGTCCTTCAAGACTTAGAGAGAATGAAATGGATTTTTGTGAGTGTGTGTGTGTTGTGTTCGGCCGAGAGCAAGAAGAGAGAGGAGAGGAGGTAACCTTTGAAGTGCTATGCATGGAGATATGGGATGAGTTGCATGGATATCCAAAAGGCAATAATGAAGTGGCAAGACAAAGTCAACTCTCATCTTATCCTTGGGTTTGGGCCTTGGGCCGAGATTTTTGGAAGGAAAAAGGGAAAATTTGGGCTTTAATGCCCACAAGCCCATGTGTATATTAAGTTGGGTGAGTTTTAACCAAAAAAAATTATAATATGATTCTTACACTTTGTTGGGCTAGTTTAGGTTAATCATGGTTCAAAATTTTGAATTTATTTCATTCTAGGCCCAATATAGCCCAAAATGTTGAAACAAATAGGTGTGGGTCCAATTAGAGCCCATTTAAGAGTTCTAAACCCAAGATAGTCAAATTGGAAGTTTATTGGTCCATTAGGCCCAATAAGGAAGTTCTAGTCCAAATTGGACCTAAATAAGAACTTCTAGGGTTTCCAATTGCTTGTTGACTATTTGTAATGCTTGTATGGTGTATTTGATTGAAATTTTGTTGTCGCAATCATAGGTGTTACACATGTTCTTAAGCTTTTGATTCACTTTAGCTTGAGTGTATAGTTTACAAGACACAAAATTTCCAGTTGTGACAGAAAAATTATTTCCTTTTATGGCTTGTACAAACAAGGGTTTACATTTTCATTTGATAATAATAAAGGTGCTATTAATGTTTATTACAATGATGTATTTTACTTTAAAGCATTACCTTGTGATGGTGAAGCTGTGAATGTTGTAGACAATCTTGGAAATAATGTGTTGTATATTGATTCTTCAAATAGCTTAGATAAATCATCCTTGTGGCATTGTCGTCTTGGACATGTCAATAAGAAGCGCATAGGCCAACTCCAAAAGGCTGGAGTTTTGGAATCATTTGACCTAAAGTCGGATGATGGTTGCGAGTCTTGTTTATTTGGAAAAATGACAAACTCACCCTTCACCGGTACTTGTAAGAGGGGTGAGGGTTTGTTAGACCTCATACACACAGATGTTTATGGACCCTTCAAATCAGTCACAAGGGATGCTAATCGTTATTATTTGGGCAGGAACATTAAGATGCTTCGATCGTCCTCCTCTCTGACCTAGACCTGATGATACCCTGACCTCAGATCTATCTTGGAGAACCAAGATGCACCCTGCAACTGATCGAAGAGATTATCTATCGTTGGGAGTGGATAACGGTTCTTCACCATCAACTTGTTCAACTCCCTATAATCAATGCACATTCGGTGCAAACCGTCCTTCTTCCTGACGAAGAGGATCGATGCTCCCCATGGAGAACTGCTAGGTTGAATGAACTGCTTGCCTAGTAGTTCCTGTAGCTGTGAAGACAACTAATGTATCTTGGGTAGCGCCAACCGGTACGACACCTTGGCGATAGGAGCCGCACCCGGCACCAGGTCCATCCATAACTCAACTTGCCTCTCTAGGGGTATCCCTGGCAACTCCTCCAGAAATACATGAGCAAACTCCCTGACTCATGGAACCGCTGAAACTGAAATCTGATCCCCGGATCGTGTATCCATCACATACGTCCAATAACTCGCACACCCATGCTTAATATACTGTCGAGCCCTGACAGCTGAACAAAACCCTGATCCTACTCTGGTGCCCTCTCCATATACAATCAGTTCTCCCCCACTTGGAGTTCGAACTACCACTGGATCGCCCTCACAATCTATCATGGCACCAAATCGACTAAGCCAGTACATCCCCACAATCACGCATACTTCCCCCATCGGAATCGGAATCAAATCTATCGGAAAGCACACCCAGAAGATCTCCAATCGCTTCTTCGGTAGACTGAAGAAGCAGAAACTCCGTGTTCGTTGGCGAAAGAGACTCGCAACAGACACTCTAGCTCACCTAATGGCACACGGAACTCATTACTAAATGTCTTAGATACGAATGACCGACTCGCCCCCGAGTCAAATAAAACAAAATCAGGCAAGGAGTTCACTAAAAACGTACCTAAACACAGGTACTCGCCCTGATGTAGCCTTTGCTTTGAGCATGGATAGTAGATATCAAGGGAACCCTGGCAGAGCTCATTGGATTGCGGTGAAGAATATCCTTAAGTACCTTCGGAGGATGAATTAATGGTTTTTAGTCCTCAGAGGGAGTGATGACTTGAAGGTGTGAGGGTATAGTGACGCCAGCTTTCAAACCGATAGGGACAACTACCGTTCGCAGTCGGGCTAGGTCTTTACCCTAAATGGAGGCGCAGTAACTTGGAAAAGTTCCAAGCAGGAAACCGTAGCTAATTCAACGTGCGAATCAGTGTACATTGTAGCGAGCGAAGCATCAAAGGAGGCAATATGGTTGAAGAACTTCATTGGTGATCTTGGAGTTGTACCTTCCATAAAGGAGCCCATATAGATTTTCTGTGATAATGAAGGAGCGGTTTCCTTGACCAAGGAACCGAGAGATCATGGTAGATCACAACATATCGACAGAAAATATCACTTTATTAGACATCGTGTAGAAGAAGGACAACTCGTAGTGAAGAGGATATCATCAGAAGATAACCCGGCAGATACGCTTACGAAGGGATTGAGTAAGGTTAAGCACTTGCAGCACGCTAGGAGTATTGGGCTGAAGGATGATATTATCGTAGATTAGATAGTATTAGAAACATGTAATAGATAAATGTAATTAACATTTGATGATTAAATAAAGGAGTTTTATTTATAAGTAATGTTACTATCTTATGTTGATTGTTTAACTATTATTTCACTTTGCATGTTTTGACTTCCAGAATAATTGAGTTTATTAAGAATAATCGAATTATTCAAATTGTCCACAATCGTTCATATGTCGGAAGTAAGTATGAATGAAGGTTGTCATGAATTGGTGTGTAGATTTTCTAAATGGTATTAGACATAGCAAAAGATAGCTGCAACGTTCATGAGTGCTTATGAACTAGTTTTGAGCATTCGAACAAACCCGCGCTTGCTGGAATCGCCATATGGAATGTGATAAAAAGGGGGATTGTGAGACGATAATATCATATAGTCTTAAAACCTAGATATTTGGTTTGTTATTTGTTAATTGATTGTACATTGATAATGCGAAAACGCATTGGTAACTCGATGTTATAAAATGCATTGTTGTGTATAGTTGATTAATGAATAAGTAAATGCGTATAAGTCGAAGTTTATCTGTAACTTTTATCCTCAGAAGGAAAAAGCGATATCTCGGCCGCTGAATGATTTGATTTGACTTATGTGCCGGGACTGGTCAGAACTGAATTGATGTGTTCGATTAAGTTCTATGTCAAATAAATCGGAGATCGAGAAACCTAAATGCTTGACTAATCATTCCATTGAATTGTCAGCATGATATCTAACAGAGGACTGTACAATCCCTTATCTAAAGGACAAGATTGATTAGATCAAAGTTTGACACCGTCTTTGAGAACTACGATTGCAAATCGGAGTGTACTTGTGCATATAGTTACTAGACTTATCCAAATGGGAGACTGTTGGAATAGTGTCTAAGGCTGCAACTATATTAGGCAAGTATTTGACCCGATTGTGCATGGTCCTTTTGGGTTGCCTTCACCATAGCAACTTGACAGGATGATTTATTATGAGAGAGTAGATATTATTAATATATTATGAGAATAATATAAGAAATAATAATATTGTTATTTGATTAATATAAGTCATAGATTAATTAGTATTAATTTGGTGACCTAAAAAGATTAATTAAATAAGAAGGTATAAACTGTCATTTGTTTGATAGTTACACTTTCGGCTGAAAATCCTAAAGGGATAGGGTTTGGACGATTTCTAGGGCTAGGATAATCCTCAAATTCATCCAAGGCTTATCTAAGGTAAGGATTAGGATTGCTTAGGGTTTAAGTTATCCAGTTAGGGTTTAAGGGTGAAACCCTAGGAGCCTTACAAGTATAAATAAACCACTGGGGGAAGGGAAATCGGCATCTCTTCTAAAGCAAAGAAACCCTGGCCGTTCTTCCCTCTCCTCTCTCCTAAATCATCCTCTTGCTAGTTGGTGTTTGTAAGCCATTAGAGGAGTGACATTTGTGACTCTAGAGCTCCATGAACAATAAGATTAAACAAGTGTTTCAAGGTAAGCTTCTAACTCTGATTTTGTATTGTTCTTATACCTTATTAGTCATTAGAAGTCTTGGATTTAATGCATGTTTAATTAGAGAAACCTAGATCTAAGCATTAGGGTTTGCATGTGCACATAGGAATGTTCATATGGCCAAAACCCATCATATAATTCTCCCATACTTGAAGTAGACTTCATCCTTGAAGTCCGCTGAGGTGAAAAACGCCGGATAGTGCTACTGCATCACTGCCTCCGGCACCCACATCCACTTGGATCCCCTCCGATGCCACCACTGCACCATCACTAAAGGTATCTCCTTGTTCTGCAGAATTTTCTTCTTCCTCTCCAGAATGGTTATAGGCCTCTCCACGTAATTCAGGCGCTCATCAAGCTGAATATCATCCAACGACAGTATTGCCTCCTAATCCATAATGGACTTTCGCAACTGCGGAACATGCAAAGTGTTGTGAATCCGGCTAAGCTCCTCTAGTAGCTCTAGCCTTAATGCCACCTTGCCAGCCCTGGAAATGATCCTGAACGGCCCAATGTAACGGGGACCCAATTTCCCCCTCTTACTACAGTGGATCACACCCTGCCAGGGTGAGATCTTTATGAGTACCATATCACCCACCTGGAACTCTAACTCGGATCGGCATCTGTCGGTGTCAATGCCAGGGGTTGGTGGGAATCCCAGCTCCCACCGAAGTCAATGACATACGCCCTCAACATATCCTAGAGGTTCTGAATGGTCCGCTCATTCTGACCGTCAGGCTGCAGATGAAATGTTGTGCTAAAGTGCAAACGTGTGCCCAGTTCCTCATGGATCTTCTGCCAGAAATGAGAAGTAAATCTAACATCTCGATCGGAAACAATGGATACCGTAACCCCATGGCAAGCGAAAATCTCGCGAATATACATGTAGGCCAACTTTTCGGCCCATGAACTCTCCCGTATAGCCAAGAAATGGGCACTCTTGGTCAATCGATCTACGATGACCCATATAGCATCAATCAACCAAAAAAGTAAGGTATGCTATTCTACTTAAGGTTTTGTGGTACAAGTACCCCATAACATGCTAGTTAGGTTGTGAACCTTGGAAATCAAATTTGCATGTATTTTAGAGAAAACATAGATCCAAGGTTTCTAGGGTTGCTTGTACACAATAGGAGTGTTAGTATGCTCAAAACCCATCAGTGGTATCAGAGCCTAGGCTTGTTTTCTTGATACTTGATGCAAACTTGTTGAAAAACTGAAAAATCTGCACTCTGA
This sequence comes from Lactuca saligna, assembly GCF_052625555.1. Classification (NCBI taxonomy): domain Eukaryota; kingdom Viridiplantae; phylum Streptophyta; class Magnoliopsida; order Asterales; family Asteraceae; genus Lactuca; species Lactuca saligna. The sequence goes on from NC_136419.1 coordinate 3,624,480, forward strand.
AGCATGAACTCGCCGAGTCCATGGGGGGACTTGATGAGTCCATGACCAAACTCATCCTACTCGTCGAGTAGGTTCTTTCACTCGACGAGTAGGAGCCCCAAAATGCAGTTTTTCGACTTCTGCTGCTGGAAATGGACTAGAAACATTACCCTAAACTGTTTTGGTGTTTTAAAACCTATTTTAGATGGTTTAATGTTTATGCTAATCCATTTACAGTGTCTGATATCAAAATTCAATGTTTTATATGTGTTAATATGATTGTTGTAATTTTGATATGAATGTTCATGTTCTTATGAGTTTTAGAAGATCATAGGAATTATGTGTTGTTTTCTTGTAGTGTAATTCTTGATCTTAATGGCTAATAATGGAATCCATAACTTTTCCTCAAGTTATGGATAACCAAAAGTCACTTCTTTAAAAATGTCATTAAAGAATAAGAGGTTACATAAAATGAAGAGTCTTCTTTTTATGGACCATTAAAAATCATAAGTTATGAAATGAAAAGTCATGAATAATTTCAATACTTGCCCTCAAGTCTTGGAATTTGTAAAGTCTCACACATTAATACTTTAATTCCAAATTAAACCTTAGTTTTTTTTTAAAAGGTTAAAAAAACAACACTTATACTATTATTATAATCTTATTTATATAGATATGTATAAGAAAATGTCAATATTACCGCAAGTAGGCCTCATTCACGAAGTTGGTCTATAAGGGGGCTATAAGGTTGTGGCCTATAAAATGGCAGCTTAATGGGTGTCCACTCTCACCCACTGCTTCCTTGACTGGTGGAGGGTTGTTAGCCGAACGGGTAGGAAAAGACTTTAACTCTCATTAAAAGTAGAATGAGTTATAAAGTAACTATACATTATTAATTCCTAATCTTAGTTACTTTATGAAAATGTGAAATAGGTGCTAGCCCATAAAATTACACTTTGTACCTTACCAAGTCGTTTTGGAGCGTGTGTGGTTAACCGGCACACTAACAAGGACTAGTAAGTTGGCAAAGGGTAACTTGACTTTATCATAGATCGGTGGAGCGTGTGTGGTTAACCAGCACACCGATTAGGTAATAAAGTTAAGGGTACCAAGTCAATTTGATTGGTTATTCGCACCTTGTTTATGATCCTCAGCATCCCATTCACAAATTTGAGAGGGCATAATCGAGATTCAAATATGCCATTGAAAGTTCAATGTATCTCAAAAGATCTAGGAGATTCAAATCCAATCAAACCAAATAATAAAATATTTCGTTCTTATGGTGGAAATTGGTAAATCGTCATTTACCTTCCTTCAAATATTTTATAGTATGGATTACGACATCCCACTTCCAACTATAAATAGTTTATTGGATCCTAGCCATAATATTTAATTTTGGGGACTTATTAAGGATTCTTCATCTAATTAAACTTGTCCTTCTTTCTTTCAGATGTCTTCCAACACTACTATTGGCTCAAACCCTACAGGCTCCTTTTCCCTCATGAACTTGTGTGGGAAAGTCACTTTTGATGGGTCTAACATCAATGAATGGATTAGAAACATCACGATGATTACCCGCTATGAGAACAAGGAATATGTCCTTGATAAGTAGCTTAGGGTTATCAATGAGTCCACTGCTACTCCTAAGGAGGTTACGGAGTACATTTCACATGAAAGGGATGCTACCAAAGTGTCCTGCATCATGTTGGCTACCATGACTCCCGAACTCCAAAAATCCTATGAAGATTTCTACCCCTATGAGATGCACCTGGATTTGATGGATAGGTACCATCAAAGCGCACGTCAAGAGAGGTATGAAATCATCTCCTCCATGATAACGGCCAGGATGAAGGATGGTGAACCCATCACCGGCCATTTACAGAAAATGCAAAGGTTCGTGGAGTGGTTATTGAAGCTCAATGTTGACTTCCTTGAGGACTTGGCGATTGATATCATTCTCCATTCCTTACATCCAAGTTATGACCAGTTTCGTATGACTTATCATATGAACAAGGAGGAGGTCACACCTATCAAACTTCAAGGATTTTTAAGGACCGCTGAAAGTGGCCTTAAAGGTAAATCGACTATTATTTCTACTCCTACTCCTACAGCAGCTCCTGTTCTTGCGATTGGGCAGGGAAAGGGTAAGAAGAGGAAAACCCTTCCAAGGGTACCAACGGTAAGCCCCTTGATGGTTCCTCTTCAAGTGGGACGAAGAAAGGTTCCATTACTCCTTTGTCAAACCTGAAGGAAGCACGATGCTTCTATTGCTAGGAAAAGGTGCACTGGAAGCGAAGCTACCCCAAATACTTGTAAGATGTAAAGGGTAGGAAAGTTAAACCCACCCATGCAAGTATCTATACAATATTGTGTAATAACTCATCTAATGCTAATTCTTGGGTACTTGATACAGGTTGTGGTATTCACATTTGTACCGATTTGCAGGGCCAAAGAAGATGTGAGCAAGTGGAGCATGGGAAGATAAACTTAGTCATGGGCAACATGAAAGCATCACCTATAACCAAGATAGGATTTTATTCTTTATCTCTTAATAATGGGTGAATGTTAGATCTGAATAAATGTTGTTACTATCCTGAAATGGGGGAAAATGTCACACCCCCGAACCAGACGGCGGAAACGTCCGGGGGCTGTCGTGACTCAATTGAATACCATCACAATGAATATACATGAAACATAACATTATACATCACCAACATTTGGAATGATACAACTGGTAGCGTTTACATCCATTACATTGTTCCAAAACATTACTTTCTCAAAAATAACTGTTCGATACAAAATTAAACCACAACAAAACGTCATAGAGTACAATTTATACAAAATAAATATTGTTACTCTCCTGAAACGGGGGAAAAATTATTTCTTTTTATGGCTTGTACAAACAAGGGTTTACATTTTCATTTGATAATAATAAAGGTGCTATTAATGTTTATTACAATGATGTATTTTACTTTAAAGCATTACCTTGTGATGGTGAAGCTGTGAATGTTGTATACAATCTTGGAAATAATGTGTTGTATATTGATTCTTCAAATAGCTTGGATAAATCATCCTTGTGGCATTGTCGTCTTGAACATGTCAATAAGAAGCGCAGAGGCCAACTCCAAAAGGCTGGAGTTTTGGAATCATTTGACCTAAATTCGGATGATGGTTGCGAGTCTTGTTTTCTTGGAAAAATGACAAAGTCACCCTTTACCGGTACTTGTAAGAGGGGTGAGGGTTTGTTAGACCTCATACACACAGATGTTTATGGACCCTTCAAATCAGTCACAAGGGATGCTAATCGTTATTATTTGGGCAGGAACATTAAGATGCTTCGATCGTCCTCCTCTCTGACCTAGACCTGATGATACCCTGACCTCAGATCTATCTTGGAGAACCAAGATGCACCCTGCAACTGATCGAAGAGATTATCTATCGTTGGGAGTGGATAACGGTTCTTCACCATCAACTTGTTCAACTCCCTATAATCAATGCACATTCGGTGCAAACCGTCCTTCCTGACGAAGAGGATCGATGCTCCCCATGGAGAACTGCTAGGTTGAATGAACTGCTTGCCTAGTAGTTCCTGTAGCTGTGAAGACAACTAATGTATCTCGGGTAGCGCCAACCGGTACGACACCTTGGCGATAGGAGCCGCACCCGGCACCAGGTCCATCCATAACTCAACTTGCCTCTCTAGGGGTATCCCTGGCAACTCCTCTAGAAATACATGAGCAAACTCCCTGACTCATGGAACCGCTGAAACTGAAATCTGATCCCCGGATCGTGTATCCATCACATACGTCAAATAACTCGCACACCCATGCTTAATATACTGTCGAGCCCTGACAGCTGAACAAAACCCTGATCCTACTCTGGTGCCCTCTCCATATACAATCAGTTCTCCCCCACTTGGAGTTCGAACTACCACTGGATCGCCCTCACAATCTATCATGGCACCAAATCGACTAAGCCAGTACATCCCCACAATCACTCATACTTCCCCCATCGGAATCGGAATCAAATCTATCGGAAAGCACACCCAGAAGATCTCCAATCGCTTCTTCGGTAGACTGAAGAAGCAGAAACTCCGTGTTCGTTGGCGAAAGAGACTCGCAACAGACACTCTAGCTCACCTAATGGCACACGGAACTCATTACTAAATGTCTTAGATACGAATGACCGACTCGCCCCCGAGTCAAATAAAACAAAATCAGGCAATGAGTTCACTAAAAACGTACCTAAACACAGGTACTCGCCCTGATGTAGCCTTTGCTTTGAGCATGGATAGTAGATATCAAGGGAACCCTGGCAGAGCTCATTGGATTGCGGTGAAGAATATCCTTAAGTACCTTCGGAGGATGAATTAATGGTTTTTAGTCCTCAGAGGGAGTGATGACTTGAAGGTGTGAGGGTATAGTGACGCCAGCTTTCAAACCGATAGGGACAACTACCGTTCGCATTCGGGCTAGGTCTTTACCCTAAATGGAGGAGCAGTAACTTGGAAAAGTTCCAAGCAGGAAACCGTAGCTAATTCAACGTGCGAATCAGTGTACATTGCAGCGAGCGAAGCATCGAAGGAGGCAATATGGTTGAAGAACTTCATTGGTGATCTTGGAGTTGTACCTTCCATAAAGGAGCCCATATAAATTTTCTGTGATAATGAAGGAGCGGTTTCCTTGACCAAGGAACCGAGAGATCATGGTAGATCACAACATATCGACAGAAAATATCACTTTATTAGACATCGTGTAGAAGAAGGACAACTCGTAGTCACAAGTCACCCTTTACCGGTACTTCTAAGAGGGGTGAGGGTTTGTTAGACCTCATACACACAGATGTTTATGGACCCTTCAAATCAGTCACAAGGGATGCTAATCGTTATTATTTGACTTTTACTGATGATTACAGTAGATATGGATATGTCTATTTAATCAAGCATAAGTGAGAGACTTTCGAGAGGTTTAAATAGTTTAAACATGAAGTCGAGAATCAATTGGGCAGGAACATTAAGATGCTTCGATCGTCCTCCTCTCTGACCCAGACTTGATGATACCCTGACCTCAGATCTATCTTGGAGAACCAAGATGCACCCTGCAACTGATCGAAGAGATTATCTATCTTTGGGAGTGGATAACGGTTCTTCACCATCAACTTGTTCAACTCCCTCTAATCAATGCACATTCGGTGCAAACCGTCCTTCTTCCTGACGAAGAGGATCGATGCTCCCCATGGAGAACTGCTAGGTTGAATGAACTGCTTGCCTAGCAGTTCTTGTAGCTGTGAAGACAACTAATGTATCTCGGGTAGCGCCAACCGGTACGACACCTTGGCGATAGGAGCCGCACCCGGCACCAGGTCCATCCATAACTCAACTTGCCTCTCTAGGGTTATCCCTGGCAACTCCTCCAGAAGTACATGAGCAAACTCCCTGACTCATGGAACCTCTGAAACTGAAATCTGATCCCCGGATCGTGTATCCATCACATACGTCAAATAACTCGCACACCCATGCTTAATATACTGTCGAGCCCTGACAGCTGAACAAAACCCTGATCCTACTCTGGTGCCCTCTCCATATACAATCAGTTCTCCCCCACTTGGAGTTCGAACTACCACTGGATCGCCCTCACAATCTATCATGGCACCAAATCGACTAAGCCAGTACATCCCAACAATCACGCATACTTCCCCCATGGGAATCGGAATCAAATCTATCGGAAAGCACACCCAGAATATCTCCAATCGCTTCTTCGGTAGATTGAAGAAGCAGAAACTCCGTGTTCGTTGGTGATAGAGACTCGCAACGGACACTCTAGCTCACCTAATGGCACACGGAACTCATTACTAAATGTCTTAGATACGAATGACCGACTCGCCCCCGAGTCAAATAAAACAAAATCAGGCAAGGAGTTCACTAAAAACGTACCTAAACACAGGTACCATAAATAAGCATAAGACAAATATAATAAATGAGACAAAGCATAGAAAGATACCAGCAACCACATCCAGTGCTGCCCTGGATTCCTCGACTATAAGTTGGAAGGAATGCCCTTGTGCCTTTAGAGGCTCCGCCTTAATTGGCATCCCATCCCTAATCCTCAATTTAGTCGGAACTGGAACCTGCACCGTTCTGGCTGTGAGTTGTGGACAGTTGGTCTTCACATGACCAACCTGATGATAATGATAACATATTCTCGTATCCGATGCAGGGGTGGACTGTCGATAGTCCCTGTCACAGTGCCCCTCTTTGCCACACTTGTGGCACCCACTACCCGCTCGAAAAACTCCAGAATGACTCTTGCCGCCCTTTCCACAAGTGCAACTCTGCTGACCCCCAGTCCTAGAATCAGCGGTCTTAGACTGCTTCGACGTCGGCTGAGACTGTGTCGGGGCCTGACGATGCGCCCTCAACTGCAGCTCAATCTCCAACTCTCGTTGCCTAGCTGTGTGGCAACAAACTAACAGATGTCTATCTTGAGCATGCTTAGATAACGAGTCATCTAAGCCTGCTCAGAAGCAAACTCTCAGCAGAATATCGCCCTCTCGGTGAACATGCAGGTGATATCCGACATCGATTCCCCATCCCGTGTAAAACTCAAAAACTCCTATGACAATCGTTCCTGCTCAATCCACAGAATGTATTGGGCACAAAACATATCCCTAAACTGCTCCCAAGTAACAGCAACTCTCTAATCATTAGTGTACAACCCAATCGTTAATCTCCACCAGTCCTTGGCCCCGGACCTAAGCAGGTCCAGAGCACACCTGACCTTCTAGTCAGTAGGATACATGCAAGTAAAGAAACACCCCTCCACATTAGAAATCCACCTCATAGCCTTGATGGGGTCCTGAGTCCCATTAAAAGTAGGGGCTTCGTGTTATCGAAGTCCCTATATTTGAAGCCCCGAGTGGCTCCTACTCCTCACCTTTTCGCTGATACAACCGACGTGGCTGCAGTGGAAACCATCTCTGCAAGGACTGCGTATCTCTCATCGGAGTACTCCATCATAGCAGTCTTGATAGACCCAAACAACTCTGGAATCTAACCCCGGATAATCTCGACCACCTCCTCACGTATGATCTCCCTGACTCAATCCCCTGTCAACACCGGGCCCTCCTGACCGATAACCTCAGGTGCTACTGGGGCCTCCTGATCGCCCTGCCCTGATCCTGATCTGGATCCAGACACAAAATGCCTCATAACCACCATACTAAAAATATAATAGGAAGATATCAGACAATCCGCATAAATAATTGGGAACCAGCTTCCAACTAAACCCTAGGGGTTGTGACTTCCTTGCTACACGTATGGGTCCTGTGCTTTCAGTAGTACGAGCCCATACTACCTTCCACACCTACCCATATTTGTCTCAAGTATCATCACAACACCCTAACACTATAGATACATCTGGTGGTCACTCGACCTCACTCATTCATGAGACTTCCCCCCCCCCCCCCCCCCCCACTAGTTTATGCTAACCATACATAAAGCTGGACCCTATAGAATTTCGAATATCAGATCCTCCCCTAAGCCCTAATCAATAAGAACATAACATAAGGACAAATCAAACATTCTCATGCTATAAGATCTTAATTATGTACAACCATAATACATACGCAAGCAACTCCAGTAATGATGTCAATCTCATATAAGGAAAACCCAAGATAACAGTCATCATTAAATCAGGAAATTCTATCATGCAATTCCTGAGAATCCTTAGCCTAGTACTAGTATGCTATTCTAACATATCGCATAATCAAATAACGGTATGGTATTTTGGGCTTTACTTACTGGCTTCGGTTGATCATACACCCTACATCCTCCTTTACTTATTTTGAAAACCATTTAAAAATCATTTTGAAAATCTTTCCTCGATTTGACACTGGATTCACACGAATGTTCCTCCAATTCACTCAAACCAAGGCTCTGATACCAACTTGTAACACCCACAAAATCATGCAAAATTAAAACTTTTTCAACACACTTAAAAAAACCATTTAACCATTATATATATATATATATATATATATATATATATATATATATATATATATATATATATATATATATATATATATAGATCTGGTAAAAAAAATTTTTTGAAGGAAGGTAAGAAGTTTTTTTTCTACATATTTTTTTAATGAACAAAAAAAATGAATCACTAGATGATTCATTTGTAAGATGATTCACAAGAAAAAATTCTCAAAAAAACATCTATATGATTCATTTTTAAGTAAATTAAGAAAAAAAATTCACTTTTATGACAATTTTAGTGAATAACAACAAAATCATTATATAAATGAATCATCGAGATGTTTTTTTGAGAATTTTTTCTTGTGAACATCTTACAAATGAATCATCTAATGATTCATTTTGTTTGGTCGCGAAAAAAATGTATAGAAAAAAAACTTCTTACCTTCTTACCAAAAATTTCCTTCTTATTTGATCTTGACTCTCTCTCTCTCTCTCTCTCTATATATATATATATATATATATATATATATATATATATATATATATATATATATTTCAAAATAACAATCATCACAGTATCCAAGTTTCCAATCATAAAACATAGCAACAGGAAGAGCGGTACGATCACTCCTTCGCCTTCCCTCGATCACCAGAAGTACCTGAAACAGCAAACTGAAACTGTACGCCCGAAAGCTTAGTGAGCTACCCCAAAATACCAACGCCATACAAAAACATAACCATATAATATAACAAATACATAACAGCATGGATAATGAGTCTTCAGCCTGACTAGACCGCCCTGCAGGGCCTACAGTCTATATGGACCGCTCTCGAGCCTTCGACATAACTAGACCACCTCGCAGGGCCTACAGCCTATCCAGACCGCTCACTGGGTATGTTGGCATACAACACAAAGCAGGACCGCCTCAACCCAACCCCAATCAAATAAACATGTGCACATACATATAATACGCTAGCTCATATCATATAACAGTCAAACGGATCTAACAAATCACTAATCATAGCAACATCCCAAACTCCAGGATACAGACCTAACCGATCACTAACATAGCATCATTCTATAATCAGGACACTGACCTAACTAGGTTACTAACATAAGCATATCACCATATCATATAACAAATATAGAACAACATGCAAAATGAGCCTTCATCCTGACTGGACTGTCATATTCTCATTAATATTTTTTTTCAAATGCTCTATAAAAATAACACATGTCATATTCTCATTAATATATTTTTTTATTTTTTAAGAAGTATTAATGTTGATATTAAGTGATGCAATTATTTATTTGATCCTTCATTTTTAGGAGAAATTTAAATTCATATTGAATAAGTTTCGGTTATGATTGTCGATAATTAAATGTTTTTCTATATTGAAAATCCTATAAAATCATGTTTAATTAATAAGTTATTTAAAATAATTAATTAATAATTATGTGTTTTATTACAAAAATTTAATTATTTTTATAACCCTGGTTTCCATGAGCTATAAGCTAGTTAATTATACTATGTGTATTTAAGAAATAAAAAAAAAAAAAAACAAATTGTCGTTTGGAAAATATTAAATGAAAATAACCAACATATGACGAAATCAATAAAAATATGACATATTAAAAAAGATTTTCATTTATTAGAATTAGTAAACTACACGAATCACCCATCGTTTGGTTAAAAGTTACATGCTTCATCCATCTGGATACAAAAAAGACAACGTTGCCCTTATTTATTTCTTATATGATTTCTTTTCCATTTAATTGTCATTTATTAATTATTTATTCATTTTATATTATAAAAATAACTATTTATTTTCATTAATAAAAATGCTCTAAACTGTAAACGGATCATCTCCCTCCCCCCATTTCTTCTTTAGTGCATCGTCTTTAGTGCGTATCCTCACCGGACCAGGTCACAAGTCCGTCAGAGAAAAGAAATATTTAGATTAGAGAACCGGGTTCAGATCGAACGAAAATCATCTCCATCAACAACCCCCTTTTGCGTGTACAACCTCTTTCCCACCATGAACACCCTCCTCCTAAAACCACTAGTCGAACTCTAATTATAGTGACAACAAACGACGGAAGAAGAGTTTATCAGTGGTGATGATGCTCGATCTAAAACCCCCCTAAAGTGAAATCTCTCATGAAACCCCTAAAGTTCTTGATTTGAAACTACACATCTCCTCCCGATTTCTCAAAATCCTAATGCACGAGTGGAACGACGACATCCTGATTGCTCTCTCTCTCTCTCTCTCTGACTCTCTCTCTCTCTCACACACACACACACACACTCTCTCTCTCTCCCACATGCATGCGCGCATCAACATACACACAAGGTGCGTTTGTGTTTTGTGTTTCTCTGATAAGGAAGAAAAACGAGAAAACAAAAGGCGATGAAGGGTCAAGGGTTTTAGGAAAGAATTAGGTAAGATTAGAGGGAGAGAAACCAGTGTGTATATTTCAGTGTTCTATATGATCCACCACCATTTTGATTTCTGGAACGATTTCAACACTTTTAAAATAATTTTCATTTTTTAGAATCTTTTGGGTTATAAGTTTTTTTCGATTTTTGAAGAAGAGCACATCGGGAGACCAAGATAAGTCGTGGGATTGCTCCATTTTTTAATGGTGGTGTTAGTAGTATTGTGTTCAACAAAATTGGAAAACATATATATTTTTGGTTTAAAGGTGGATGGGCCAACAACTGTAATTAAAATATTTTTCAATAATTAAAAATAATCAGAAATATTAAAAAATAAACAAAAATAAATTTGAAAAGGGCATTGCAATCATTTCTTTCCTAGGCAACAGATTAAGAGTGTAAATTTAAAAATAAGAAATAAACGTGCATTTTGATATCTGGAGGACGATTCATGTAATTTACTCTATTAGAATAGATGTTGAATATTTATTACAATATTATGTTATTACTAGTTTATTTAGTTATAACAATATTGTTAAAACATAAAGAATGTATCAATGTTATACTGGAAATTTTTTAAAATTATAATGTTATAATAAAGAAAGTAATAAAAATACAAATATTAACATAAAAGAAAATTATAAATAGAATGTTGTAATATACAGATTATTAAAAATAAAAATTTGTTTTTGTATTTAACCTAATAGTGTACTAAAAAAACAAATGGGTACATTTCCAACCACTAAATAACATTTTTATCTTCTCAAAAACTAAAAATGATGGAGAACCAAACACTAGAAAAAAGTGTATAAGATTTGCATTGACGCAAAGCTGGTCTAAAAACCATACATGTGTTTGTCATTGATTGTTTGTGTACTACATAGAACCTTTTTCTAAAAGGTGAAAGATTACAAGAAAATTTTGTCGTGCTGATACGTTGGACACTTTATGTATACATATATTGTTTCTTTTCAACAAATAAGCATCCAAATATTGAAATATATTTTCCAATATTTGTTTAAAACTACACAATCTAAAACTTAAGAATAGCAAAGAAGAAACAATATATATATATATATATATATATATATATATATATATATATATATATATATATATATATATATATATATATATATATATATATATATATATGAGAAATTAAATATCTTCCTACCTTTTTCTTCCTAAATAGTTTCCTACACATATGAAATGATAACGTGTGTCATATTTTGATACAATTAATTATATTTTTGGATACTTGTCATCATTTCCATTAGTTAGGAAGATAATTAGGAAGAAAAAATAGGACGATATATATATATATATATATATATATATATATATATATATATATATATATATATATATATATATATATATATATATATATATATATATATATCGCAATTGTCATAAGAGCTTTCATATTTTCAAAAACAAATATTTGGTTTTATTATAAGATTTTATGTTCATTAATTCTCTTATATTTACAAAAACAATATTTGGTTTTACTATTTTACCTGTTATAGTAGGTTTTCTAAATTATCATATGATATTTAAAATCCCTAGAGAACCCTCATATTTGCCATAAAACTTATGGGTTTGTTTGGTACCCTCGTACTTGATACCCACTAGCAATCTATAGATGCGAGCTCTCATACCTATAAGTCATTCTTCTTTTGAAAAGTAGCCGCTCTTCTAGTGACTATCGTATATAGTCACCGTAAGGAACGGATATATTTATTGGGATGTAAAGCTACAGAATAGGTTAAAAGTAATTAATCATCAAATAACATTATATTATAATTTACTGTTACTTAGCTAATGTAATCCAAAAATCATTATATCGTAACACAGTCTATCCAAGCTGGGTAAACAGATATGCCAACCATATCATTCCAATCAAATACATCAGTGTTGAAAGTTTTGGGCACAACCGTCCACTGAACATTATCCGCTCTACACTCTATCAGTAATGAGATCCACATCATGATGTGCTGACAATAATTTTTTTTGCATTAAAGTAAGTATTGTTATTATAAACGTAGTAAGTAATAAGTGCATGATTATATAACTCACATCGCATTCCAAACAGCCTGTGTGACTATGTGTGTATAATCACGTCCAAAATGCAATCATCACAATAACGGTCAAAAAATGGTGAGCAAACAACAATGAACCACCTCATTCTTTAATTAGACAACGTAGAGTAAGCACTAAAAGATTTTCCAATGGTACTGGCTGTTGTTGTTGTGCAACACCTTTCCTCTTCATTATATCAATGGGGACGTATAGCATATGGACATAACCTTTTGGCATAGAGAACACCTAAGAGGTGTTGCTGCCGCGTTTTTTATTCATCCCTTGAAATCTCTTTTAGATTGGGCGATTGAATACATGAAGACGACTGCTCAATGTCGTGATTTAGTGGTTGTTCAAGTGTGCCTAATCCATACTCATGCTCCCACATGTCATTATACTATGTGGTACCAATATCGGGTATAATAAATGCATATACAGTTTAATAGTTTTTAATGAAAAACAATACAAAAACATAAGGAACATTAAGTTAAATAAAAAGTGTATGAGAGTGAAATAATTAACAATGTACCTCCAGCCCCATCGAGGTAACAACATCATCTAAAGTAGCCTTATGCTCTACTAAGCACTTATCTTGTGCACTCATATGCTCGCAATATTCATAGAGCTCATTTTGCAATTGACGAACCTTGTTTTGCGATTTAGTAATAATTTGGTCTCAATCAATTAATGGTTCAGACAACAGCAGTGGTGGTGGTTACGAGTGAGATGGAATATCTATGTGTGTTTTCTTTTTTCGAGGCTCATGGGTAGGGGAGTCTTTAGGTGATGGTGTTAGGGAAGGTTCCATGTGAGCTTTTGTATTGGGAAAATAAGGGCGATCAATCCATGTTGGGCTAACTATCCACAATTAAGCCCGACACTCAGCATCTGTTTGCTCCAATATTTGTACAAGTCTATTATCCCGCTAAAAAAATATAAAACTATAAATAAACATATAAATATAAAAGAAAATCTTAAAATATATAAGTAACCATACGTCGTTGATCGTTATAAACTGGTTGCATAGAGTCTTTTGTAAAGGCCTAAGTTTTGACCATGCAACAGCTCGAGGGATCACATTCTCTTGTCAGGTACGAAACAAACTACTCACAGGAAAAGTTTCAACAATTCATATATAAAAAATATTATTTATTAGAATGTTAACAAACAAAAAAAATAGTAAATTGTTAATCATGCAGTTACCTTGAAAACATATAAAAAGTCATTTAGGTTGTAGGTCATTTTTTGAGGTTGTTTCCTTTTCGGTTCCACTGGATGTATATGTTTGTCAACCCTATTGAATACAATAATTATTTGTGAGTACAACTGATCCCAAATTACCCTCCCCACATGGATATTTACGAAATAAAAAAATTCCCAATTAAAATTCTATAAAAAAATCTTACTAATGAGAATTAATAAACTTTAATTATAGTTTGTAATAAATTAACTACAAGAAACCTGTTGAATTCATCAAAGTCGGATACCAAATTCAAATACTCCTCTGTAACGGGTTGTTTGCCTAAACGCCCATTGAACCCCTTCTCCAGTATGTATAAGAGACATACACAGAGCGCATCCTTGTTTGATAAGTCATTAAATGAATGCTCAAACACATTCTTCACATCGTCTAATTTGACAGTGAAAATTATCGGGACCCTAGGAAACACACAAGAATGGAAGGTGGCGTCGAAACTAGATGCAGTAGAATAATCTCCAAAACCGAAGCCGGTAACAAGACAAAATTCTTTATGCTTCGCTTCGGGGTCTATGATAACTTTGTGGCAAAATACATAATATAGAAGCTAAGGATCCCCAACAACATTTGGAATGTCTAACCACGTACCAAAACAAGAATTCCGGAACATAAGCATGCATGTCATTCTGTCTTTTAACGCCATAAGAAGTTCATTGCCGATTTTAGGTTAATAAGATAGTGTATGGATGCATCAAAAACCCTATCGTGCTGCGCAAATAAAAAAGTTGTTATAACGAAATCAGCAATGTTCTAGACCAATATTTTGGACTGGTTCAACCGGTTCCGGACTACTTTTGGATTAGTTCCGGACCAGATCGTGTTCTGGAGTAGTTCTTCGTGTTCCAGAGCATTCCAAATGGTTCCAGAATGAAAGTATATGTCCAGATGACTACGTTACATTGTAAACTAACAATTCCTAAACGTTAATTAGTTTTGGGTTCGGCCTACTACAATAGCATATATAATTAAATACTTCAGAGCGTATTCAGTTCATTCCATAGGTGTTCTACGCATTTCAGAATAGTAGTTCTCGGTGAATAATAACGTTATACAAGAAAGCAAACTAGGTTTTTGGAATGAAGAACATACCTATAAAATAATCGGATTGTAGTGGTCATCTTCCATGTCGGAGTTGTGTCTAAGAATTAGAATTGGAATTACAATCATGCTTCGAAATACCGGAGAAAGATCCAAAATGAGGTCAAAGGTCAGGATGTTTTCAAAATATATTTCAGAATTTGAAATTCAAATTTCTGATCTAGAACACATACGGAACTCTAGAATGGGTATTTCGGAATCAACGAAATGGATGGCTCACCAGAAAAGAGTTTGAAAAATGTTTCGGAATAGCCCATTTCGAAGAATGTTATTATTTTGAAAAAAAGTGGTTAATTTATTTTAAAACCCCACAAAAAAATGGTTAATTTACTCAATTTTCACATATGAATTTTGTTTATGATTATATTGTTTGGTAAAATACGTTTTTAGAATTATAAATACTTAATTTTATATGTTTTAGAAAGATTATTATGAATCTTATACTTATAAATACGTATTTATATTTCTACAAAATGTCTTTATACTTATAAAAATATATTTATACTTCTAAAAAATATAAAAATACATATTTAAACTTCTAAGATACATTAATATTTATATAAAAAAAAAGATATTTATAATGCTAAAAACCGTAAAAATATGTATTTATTTTTTAAAATTATATAAATATATAATTTTACGTTTTAAAAATATACTAAAAGTATATTAATGTCATTTAGATGTATATATATATATATACACACACACACACACGCGTAGAGAAACAATATCCAGAAAATATGTATTCATACTTCTAAAAATATATTTTTACGTTTTAAACAGTATAACCAGACAAAAATGTTACATACTTTACGTGTAATACGAAAAAAAGATTAGGGTAAAAATGTAAAAGAATAAAATCAAATATTTTCTTAAAATATGAGAGGTTTTTTGCGAATTTAATAGCATGGTAATTGAAAAATCCTGAAAAATCTGATATCACAGTTAAATGATAAAAGCCAAACAATTTTGACAAATATAAGAGTATTAATGAACATAAAAATATACATCGGGTAAAATGAAACATTTTTTTAGCAAATATGAGGGCTTTTACGTTAATTCCCCTAGTAAGCATACACCTTTTAATTTGGTTGACTTAACTAGACCATTTACAATTGTTTAGTTAATGTAAGTTGGGTGCTCCAATTTCTTGACTCATTTATTCTTCACCTTGGATCCTTCATACCGGGTTCTTGGTTCTAGTTCTGGGTCCTACATGATATAAAGAAAAAGACTTGGGTTTGTACCACATAGTTTTATTTTTGGGGCGTTATACATTGCTTTCTGTCGCATATGCTTAAAAGTGATTAAGTCTTCCAAAAGTTTGATCTATTCAATAAGTTCTTTTGATGCATCTTCATCAAAATTCTTGTCTAAAACTAAAGCTCACAAGTGGTGTTAGACAATTCAAAACATTCCTCGAAATTCTAGTCTAAAACTAAAGCTCGCAAACAGGGGTTACACAATTCAAAACATTCATAGACCACCTAGATGGGAATCCTATTTTTCTTCCTTGGTCCTACGCTTAATGTTTAAGATATTCAATACAGAGAGACAACGACAGAGACAATGACAGACACACCAGCTTGGCTCTTGAAAAATCAAGATTTCACAATTTACAAGAAACCGTGAAGACATCTATATCCTTGCACTTCGGGCAACCATTTTTTGTAAAATTGTAGAGGTATTTTCACATGCATATACTGTTTGAAAAGAAAATGGGAACCATCCTTAAACAATGCATAAATGTATTAACATTTTGTGTCATTTCAGGTGAGTAGCAACACTTTAATAATATAATAGAAACACTAATAGTTAGCATGAAATCGTAATCCTCAATCCTTGTAACATCAACAATACATATGTTTCCCATGATTAGTTTGAGCTCCCCATGCTTCAACTTCCTACTTTCCTTAGTCTCTACATTTCATAGCTGTGGTATACTCATTTTCATGGCTAGAAAAGACCGATTTTGTTTATGTTTTATAAAAATCAAAGTACCTCTTTTAATAAAAAAATTTACGGAATTTGTTCCCAGTAAAACATGATAAATACGTTATCAAAGCATTTACGAAGAGAAGTATTTTTATTCATTTTAAAACATTTGGGATGTCATCGTCAATACATAAAATAAGCATAAACAGAACTTACATTCATTATCAATAGTGATTTATATCTCCTTAATCTCTCAGTGTAATGTGACTTCATATCAACAACTATGATATAAATAAATAGAGTGGGTCAAGATGGAAACCTGGTGAGTACATAGGGTTTTCAACCCATAATAATATAATTATTATGTTTAATCATCAAACAGTTAACCCAATTACCCATCCCCATTATCTTATTTACTCTTAAGGATCTAGCCTAAAAATCAACAATTTATCATTCATCCATTCCTAAGGATTATCCTAAGGAATAGGTACGACGTCCATCGTTGTCAATGACACAACTATCAAGCACAACTGCTAGTTCTATCACTTAGTCGCAGCTGCCAAAATTGTGACATTCACTATGAGACGTAGCTGCCAGTATTGTCTTTCAGGCACAGCTGCTAGGGTTATCTCGCTTATTGACATTATCGTTTTTGAGACTCCACTCGCAATGCATGTCAATGGGTTTTTAAAGTACACTGGTGAACACATCGTTCACAATACCTACAAGTTGCGAGCCTACTACTGTTCCACTGGACTGTCTAGAATAGTCTGTGGTTGTCATCCATACTCTGCTAGATGACGGGGCTAGCATTTGGGAACAAGGCTTCTCACATCATCCACCTCCCACCCTTACCTCATGGTCAATATCATCTCTCAACTCATCATCCAACTCATATTTCATCTACTCATGTTTTACCCAACATATAATGTAGATATAAATACATATAAAGTTTAAATCATATAAAACATGTATAAAATCGTTCATCCATAATAGATAGCAATTATACAAATAATCACATAGCACAAATTTTATATAAAATACTTCATATCTATGTTTAAGATGAAAGGGACCATGCACTCACCTGATGAGGTGGTGACTCGGTACTCGGACAACACTTCATTTACTCTAAACAACTCCTTTGGCAGAACCTAGTATCATTACCACTAGAATTTAGTCTAATGCTCTACGAGACTAATTAATAGTCTAACTATCATTACTATTATATAAGCATTAACATAATACTCTTCACACACTATGTACAAATAGGGGCCAGACATGGAACACCAGAGGGCAGGATCATTTTGGCATATAACACTTCTGAAATCCAGCAACCCAAGCGGCCCTCCAAACCAGATTCCCCGTACCACGAGTGGTTAAAAAGATATTATAACGACATTTATATAACTCATAGTAATAGTTCAAATATTTATTATAAGTTCCTAATAACATCATTATATTTAAATAAAAACTATATTTAAAATAGCGTAGGCGTATTTTACTTATGAGGGGCTTTGGCTAGAAGCTGGGCTCTGCAGTAGCAGATCTTCCAAGTCGAAAGCTCTTCTTCTCGGAGTCGTCGATCGCTCCGGGGGGTTTCTTCTAGCGCTAGGGGAGTTTTGGGAGGTGTAGAGAGAGTGTAAAGAGAATAGAGAATGGGAAAGGTGTGAAGAAAATGAGAGCGGAAGAGGTTTTATTTATAGGGTGAAACATCGTTGAACTTGGTGCCACATATCACAATCTAGTGGCAAGACTTGCGGAGAAAGTAATGGCGAAGATTCTGCCACGTCACCCATTTTCGCACAACAAACTTTCGACTTCTAAAATCCGTAACTTTCGCATACGAGCTCCGGTTTTGGCATTATATATATATATATATATATATATATATATATATATATATATATATATATATATATATATATCCACACGTAGGTGAAACTAAGATCTACAACTTTCATTTTGACTCCGTCGGCTAATTCTCGACCGATCTTAAATTTAACCGTAAGAGGAGATTATACTGTTAAATGACCCCGACAAATTCGTAACTCTTTCATACCGACTTTGTTTTCATCTGTCTTTTTATCATTGACTTCCTATTAATAAGATCTTCAACTCTCATTTAGGTTTCGTAGGCCAAAAACCGCTCGATCTAAAATTCGAGTTTCGGGTCGTGCATTGCTATGTCAAATCATAGAAAATTCATAACTTCCTCATACGAAGTCAGATTTGGGCGTTCTTTTTATGCACGCTCTTGGATTAACGTATACTACAACTTTTGTTTATATCACTCAGGCCAAAAATCCCTCTATCAAAAATTCACTATTTACATCTTCCGGTGTCGTGCCGGTTTTGCCTTAAAACTTCAACGGACCATAACTTCTTCGTTATAACTCGGATTTTGGCATTATTTATATATATGGAACCCTTGTAACATATACTAACACTTGGTGAAGATTAATCCTTCTAAATAATATTCCATAAATAACTCATTTTTGATGCTTATTGTCTCTAAATTGACTAGCCCGAATCTGCGGGCGTTACAATTATCTCCCCCTTAGGATGATTACGTGCCGAAATCATCAACAAAATAGGGCTGTATAATGACTCCGTACATTATATATTCATCCTAGGTAATAATTGTAACTTCTGTCTTTCTTCGAATGCATATCTAACTCATGGTCTTGTTGACTGCAAGCGGTGCTTGATCTTGCACCCATTCTCTACGTCTTGTTATACTTTCAATCATGACCTTCATGTTACAAACTCACTCTTTATCATAGAATCCTTCTTCTTCTTAACAAACTTAAGATAAGCTTATTTGATTTCCACGATAGACCGATGGGTCACCTTCTAATGAACTCTCATCGTATGTTGCAACGCTCAGACTCAGGTCTCCTAGAGTCAAATTCTAGAATGGAATATACTTTCCTTCATGTTCTAATGTGGTATAATCACATTTTAACATGTAGCATTTCTAGCTACCAACTTCTTTAACTAGCGCAATACTTCTATTGACCGCTTCGATTATCTTTTACTTCAATATTCTGGCTTAAGTTAGATGCTACGTTGAACTTGGTTGTCTGAACCACGTAACATACTCATCTTAGTCTGACTCAATTTGATATGACCACTCGGGTTGAAACAACAAGCATCTTCTTAATCATTACCGAAACGAGGGTAACGACATACTTAAATAAAACGAAATCAGTTACTAGCTTCTTGGTAACCTTGTGATTTTCCGTGATCCAAGTGCGAGTCTTGTGTTTCCAGTAGTATAGCCCTCTACTACCTTTGACATCTACTCATACTCGTCCCAAGTATTGTCTCGCAGTTTTCAAGTCATCATACAAGAAAATTACATTACAAATTAACACCCCATATAACAAAACAAAGGCTATATATTATTCCTTGAAACAATTACGTAGGTGTTCAAGTTCACCCTAGACTATGCCCCTAATAGGCTACACCATACGATACTATCCACACGGCTATTGTGTAACTTGATCTTTGGATATGAAGTCCTCATCCTTGGTTCATCGCGATGTTTTCTACTTCGTCGAGGATTATGTGGAATGCTCTTGCTTTTGGCCTTGGTGACACATTTGACTTTGTAGCCCATTCTCTCTTTGGGCAGTCTTGCTTGAAGTCCCCTTCCTCATTATATTCATAACATACCCTTTTTTGAATGTACATTCATTGGCGTAATGCCCATGCTTTCCACACTTGAAACAAGTCACCTCCTCACCGTATTTTCCATACTGTTTCTTCTTGCACTTCTCGCCCCATCTTGCTTCACTTCCTCTTCCTCCTCCAGACTTCAAGAACTTTCTCTCATTATTGGACCTTGAAGATACTTCAAACTTCTTCTTTTCTCCTACCTTATATCTTTCTAGACCCTTTCTCTTATCTGGGACTCAACATTCTTAGCTGCTCCAACAACTGTTTTCAAAGTAGCCACCATTTTGACCGATGGGCCAAAGTCTGTGGGCAGTCCGTTAGCAAACCTATCTATCTGGGAGAGTTCGGTAGGCACAAAGTAGGGAAACAACTTCATCCTCTCGGCGAATGTGGTGGCATACTCATCGACACTAATCTTCCCTTTCTTCAAGTTCTGAAACTTGTTTTTTAGGTCTATCAGATCTATCTCTGAGCAGTATTGCATTTTCAACTATTCCAAGAACTCTTCCCATGACATTTTAGGGCTTCTCCTCGTGGCATCGTCTCTGCCAATAACTTCCACCAGCTCAAGACTCTGGTCTTCAGTTGCCTCACTGAAAAATATTTTTTTTGTTTCTCGCTGCAACTATAGCTCTCGAACACCATCTCCATTTTAGAGATCTAGTCCATAATCTCAACAAGCTTTGGGCTTCCTGAAAGACTTGGTGGCTTGGCACCCAAGAAATTCTTATACTTTCGCCCATCCTTATCGTTTCCTCTCTCCGGGTCGTTCCTTCGTTCTCATTGAGTCCCAACTTGACTCACATGGTGCCTATAGTTCCCTTCCTTCGATTGCTCATGAATCAGCTTGTGTTGCTCAATGGGCATGGTAGGTTCGTCCCTATTTTCATGCAACATCTGCCTCATTTCCTCCCTTTGTTTTGCTAACATATCCCGAATCATGGCTTGTACTCCAACCATGGTGATTGGCTCGGGTGTGGTTGCTACTTTTGGTGCACACACAATCACTTGTGGCTCAAGTTGCGGGTTACCGCTTCCCAATCCGCTTCGAGTTCTCACCATGTCGATCTATACACCAATTCAGACGTTTGGTGTCTAGTGACGAGAATTTAGACAGGAAATATTTTATTTACAATCGACGTGTAAATCTCCCTATTACTCCGAAAAGTTACATGTCGGTTCTAATACCGTAATTAAACGTTTAGAAATCTGAACACATAAAATTTCCAGATCCGGTCAGCAACAGACCATAGATCGGATCATGCATTTAGCATCATAAACCATCCTAAATCATTTAGCACATAAAAGCATGTTAGGCATTTTCCTTAAATAAGCTAGTGCTTGTGTGTATTCAGATGTATTACCTAATACAAACTCCTCTCAATCATTGCTTAGCATTCTCAGTTTAAATCTAAAAATAAATCCATATTCCTAATTTGCTTAAACTAATGTTCTGATGCCAACTGAGACATCCCCATTTTCATGGCCTGAAAAGACCGATTTTGTTTATTCTTGATAAAAATCAGAGTACCTCTTTTAATAAAAATGTTGTGGAACTTGTTACCAGTAAAACATGATAAACACGCTATCAAATCATTTACGAAGAAAAGTATTTTTATTCATTTTAAAACATTTGGGATGTCATCGTCAATACAGAAACATAAGCATAAACCAAACTTACATTCATTATCAATAGTGATTTATATCTCCTTAATTTGTCAGTGTAATGTGATTTCATATCAACAACTGTGATATAAATAAACAGAGTGAGTCAGGTTGGAAAACCTGGTGAGTACATAGGATTTTCAACCCACAATAATATAATTATTATGTTTAATCATCAAACAGTTAACCCAATTACCCATCACCATTATCTTATTTACTTTTAAGGATCTACCCTAAAAATCAACTATATCTCATTCATCCATTCCTAAGGACTATCCTAAGGAATAGGTACGACGTCCATCGTTGTCAATGAAACACCTATCAAGCACAACTGCTAGTTCTATCACTTAGTCGCAGCTGCTAGAATTGTGACATTCTCTATGAGGCGCAGCTGCCGGTATTGTCTTTCGGGCACAGCTGCTAGGGTTATCTCGCTTAATGACGATATTGTTTTTAAGAGTCCACTCGCAATACATGTCAATGGGTTTTTAAAGTACACCGGTGAACACATCGTTCACAACACCTACATGTTGCAAGCCTACTACTATTCCACTGGACTGTCTAGAATAGTTTGTGGTTGTCATCGATACTCAGCTAGATGACGGGGCTAGCATTTGGGAACAAGGCTTCTCACATCATCCACCTCCCGCCCTTACCTCATGGTCAACATCACCTCTCAACTCATCATCCAACTCATATTTCATCTACCTATGTTTTACCCAACATATTATGTAGATATAAATACATATAAAGTTTAAATCATATAAAACATGTATAAAATCGTTCATCCAGAATAGATAGTTAACACAATTACCCAAACGCATTATTTTCTTTGCTCTTAACGATCTACACTAAGAATCAACTATCTCTCATTCATCCATTCCTAAGGATTATCCTAAGGAATAGGTACGACGTCCATCGTTGTCAATGACACAGCTGTCAAGCGTAACTGCTACTTCAATCACTTAGTCGCAGCTGCCAGAATTGTGACATTCTCTATGAGGCACAACTGTCGGTATTGTCTTTCGGGCACAACTGCTAGGGTTATCTTGTTTATTGACAGTATCATTTTCGAGAGTCAACTCGCAATACATGTCAATGGGTTTTTAGAGTACACCGGTGAACAAATCATTCACAACACCTAAAGGTTGCGAGCGTACTAGTGTTCCATTGGACTCTCTAGAATAGTCTGTGGTTGTCATCCATACTTTGCTAGATGACGGGGCCAACATTTGGGAACAAGAATTCTTAGAAAGTCCACCTCTCATGCTTACCTCATGGTCTATATCACCTCTCAACTCTTCATCCAACTCATATTTCATCTACCATGTTTTACCTAACATATAATGTAGATATAAATACATATATAGTTTAAATCATATAAAACATGTATAAAATCGTTCATCCAACATAGATAGCAATTATACAAATAATATGCACACATAGCACAAAATTTATATAAAATACTTCATATCTATGTGTAAGATGAAAGGGACCATGCACTCACCTGATGAGGTGGTGACTCGGTACTCGGACGACACTTCATTTACTCTAAACAACTCCTTTGATAGAACCTAGTATCATTACCACTAGAGTTTAGTCTAATGCTCTACGAGACTAATTAATAATCTAACTATTATTATGATGATATAAGTGTTAACAGAATACTTTTCACCCACTATGTACAAACAGGGGCTAGACATGGAAAACCAGAGGGTAGGATCATTTTGGCATACAACACTTCTGAAATCCAACAACCCAAGCGGCCCTCCAAACCAGATTCCCCGTACCACGAGTGGTTAAAAAGATATTATAACGAAACTTATATAACACATAATAATAGCCCAAATATTTATTATAAGGTCCTAATAACATTACTATATTTAAATAAAAAATTATATTTAAAATAGTGTAGGCGTATCTTACCTACGAGGGGGTTTGGCTAGATGCCGGGCTCTGCAGGGCAGAACTTCCGAGCCGAAAGCTCTTCTTCTTGGAGCCGTCGAGTGCTTCGGGGCTTT
Source organism: Lactuca saligna (assembly GCF_052625555.1). Classification (NCBI taxonomy): domain Eukaryota; kingdom Viridiplantae; phylum Streptophyta; class Magnoliopsida; order Asterales; family Asteraceae; genus Lactuca; species Lactuca saligna. The sequence goes on from NC_136419.1 coordinate 3,648,624, forward strand.
CTTCTAGCGTTAGGGGAGCTTTGGAACGTTTAGAGAGAGGGTAGAGAGAAGAAAGAATGGGATAGGTGTGAAGAAAATGAGGGTGGGAGAGTTTCTATTTATAGGGTGAAATATGGCTGAACATGGTGCCACATGTCTCCATCTGGTGGCAAGACTTGGGGAGAACGCAATGGCCAAGATTGTGCCACGTCACACATTTTCGCACAACACACTTCCGACTTCTAAAATCTGTAACTTTTGCATACGGGCTCCATTTTTGACGTTCTTTATATCCACGTGTAGGTAAAACTAAGATCTACAACTTTCATTTTGACTCTGTCAACTATTTCTTGACCGATCTTAAATTTAACAGTAAGAGAAGATTATATTGTTAAATGACCGCGAAAAATTCGTAACTCTTTCATACGTACTCCGTTTTCATATGTCTTTTTATCGTTGACCCCCTATAAATGAGATATCCAATTCTAATTTAGGTTTCATAGGCCAAAAACCACTCGATCTAAAATTCGAGTCTCGGGTCGCGCACTGCTATGCCAAATCTTAGAAAATTCATTAACTTCCTCATACGAAGTCAGATTTGGGCGTTCTTTTTATGCACACTCTCGATTTAACGTATAGTACAAATTTTTTTAAGATCACTAAGGCCAAAGTATCCACTATCGTAAATTCACTATTTACATCTCTCGGTTCCATGCCGGTTTTGCCGTAAAACTTCGATGAGCCATAACTTCTTCGTTATAACTCGGATTTCAATGTTCTTTATATGTACGGAACCTTTGTAACATAGACTAATACTTGGTTAAGATTATGAATTATCAATAATATTCCATAAATAACTCACTTTTGATGTTTATTGTCTCTAAATTGACTAGCCCAAATCTGCGGGCGTTACAATAACATATTTGAGTACCACATCACGTTTCATTGACCGGATAATTTGAAATTGATGTACTATGGAGTGCAATGATAACCTACCTGACGTGCTAGACTCGTTGAAACTATATTTCCAGTGCCTTTTTACTGGAAGTAGAAACAAATGGCCTTATTTGAGTCACTAATATGAATTATCTCAAAATCAAATTTTCTCTTGAGACCTTGGTTAGACTGTATGGCCTTGGTATTTCCCCTTTTTTAGGGATGAAATATTTTCTTCCTTTTAACACTACCATGACCAATATCCGAAAGTTTAAGCCATGAGGTTCACATACTCGGTTCGAAAGTTTTTAGTATGTCATGTAGCTCTATCAAGTTCTTATTTAATTTGTGTTGGGTTTTGAGCACTATAACACTCCTATGGAGCACATGCAATCCTAGATGCTTTGGATCTAGGTTTTCTCTAATTATACATGTATTTCAATTTCTAAAGCATACATCCTAACTAGCATACAATTGAGGATACGCAACATAAAACTAGTTCGATAACTTACCTTTTAGTAGGAATTGTAGTTCTTGGCCTTCAAAAGTGTTAGCACCTCAAGTGTGATGCCTCTAGTGTGTCACAAACACCGACTGCAAAGGAGGCTTGAGAGAATAAGAGTTGCAAGCACAAATTCATATTACACACTGTTAGTACGAATGTTGCAACCGAATTTGGCTCTAAGGGTTTGTTTATATAGTGTTGCAAAGCCTAGGGTTTCATCCATGTAACCCTAATGCACCATGAACTTCCATATCCCTTAGTCTCCATGGGTTAAACCTCCATGGACTATCCATCAAATATTTAGCCCACCGTAATGCATCATTGGCCCACACTATAAGAATCATTGATTTACATAATCAATTCTTGTATATTTAATTATTCACTTTTGATCACTAAATTAATTCCAAAATAATTCTTGATCAAAACTAATTAAATAAAATGATTCCTCAACTAATATATTATGCTTATAGTATATTAATAAATCATAAATAGCCTTATTCACAAAAGTCTATCCTATCAAATTGCACTGATGAAGGTAACCCAAAAGGACCATGCTACTATCAGGTCAAGTACATACCAGTTATAGTTATGGACTTAAACACGTAATCCAACAGTCTCCCACTTGGATAAGTTTAATAACTATAACTGTTAATGTAACTTCATGATCCAATTAGTGATCATAGCTTTCAAAAGCTGCTGTCAAACTTTGACCCAGTCAGTGACGCGTCGTTTAGATAAGTGAGAATATATTCCTCTATTCTACAAGATATCAGTCGGACAAATACATGGAACAGTTTAATTCTTACTGTCCAACAGTTTGTTTCTTGATTTCTAATATGTTTGACATAGAACATAATTGAACACGTCAATTTAGTTCTGACCGGACCCGACACATACATCAAAACAAATCATCAAGGGGCCCAAGATATCACTTTTAATCCTCTTGGGATAAAAGGAACAAATAAACTTCGATATTATAAGCTTGTACTAACTATTCCTTAAATCATGCACAACGATAGGTCTTATAACATCAAGTTGTTGATGCGTTTTTGTCTCATCAATACACAACTAATTCGTAGTCAACAACTCATATATCTATGTTTAAATACTATACGATATTATCATCTCAAAATTACTCGTGATAAATTCCATGAAGTGATTCAGGTGACATAGAACATAATTGAACACATCAATTTAGCTCTGACCGGACCCGACACATACGTCAAAACAAATCATCGAGGGGCCGAAGATATCACTTTTAATCGTCTTGGGATAAATGGAATAGATAAACTTCCACATTATATACTTGTACTAACTACTCATTAAATCATGCACAATGATACGTTTTATAACATCAAGTTGTTGATGCGTTTTCGTATCATCAATACACAACCAATTCGTAGTCAACAACTCATATATCTATGTTTGACGACTATATGATATTATCATCTCACAATTACTCGTGATAAATTCCATGAAGTGATTCAGGTGAGTGCGGGTTGATCCAATGCTCAAATCTTATTTCACATGCACTCATGAATGGTGTAGCAAAATTTTTCTATGTCTAACACCTTAGACGATTTTTGTATGTCTAATATTCTGGATCACTTCAGCAGGTTCACTTATTAAGGAGGCTTCAATGCAACATGTCACATAGTCTTCAATAACAGCTTCACCTTGTTTCTGGGGTTGAAGGATTGAATGTTGAAAGGATAATCTTCATTTCTTGCTCCTTTGAATAAGAATTCTTCGATGATCACAAATGATGCCTTGGCTCAGAAATTTTTGACATAGACTCCATGAGTTTCATCTACATCTGAATTCACTTTTCAAGACAAAATAAAACTAGAAGAAAACATAGCACATAATATTTTTTTAATTTTTCATATTTTCCAGAAAAATAGAAAAAAAATACTTTTGATTTTTCTGAACAATAAACACTATTTTTTGATTTTTAATTTTTTGATTTTTTTAATTCTCCCCCTAAATTTGTGCATAGAGGAAAACTATGAACAAATTTAATAAAAACAAAAAATATTTGGGATCAAAGTTGTCAGGAAATCCAGTATCGTTTATCAGTACGCACATGCATGCCTGGATCTGGTCTATCACCGGTATTGTGATCCACTTAAACACAAAGGATGTTGACAAATTGGATAGGTTATAAGTGACAAGACAATGAGATCTATATTCTTAAATGGACATTTAACTAACGAAGACCAAGGATACTGTTGTCCACTTAAATTAAGCAGCGAGATCTACAAACAACCTTTTAAATGGATCAATTTTAGATGTACTAGAACGTGTTTCCCACTTCCCGGTATACCCCGATAATAAATAACTTCCAAAGAACTCCTTACTTTAGGTGAGTATTCAATCATTAAGAAAGAAGTCAGATATAGAAGTGCATATGTTGTATCCCAGGTCGGATGTCTTCCAATCACACAGAAGGAACAACATATGACTAACATAGATAAGGGGTTAAAAAGGTAGTAGAGTGCATATGTTGTGTCCCAGGTCGGATTCCAATCACACAAAATGGATAGCATATGGCTAACAGATAGAAGGAATTTCATGGATATTGATATGCATAGAGATAGAGTTGCATATAATGCATTCCAGGTCGGATATATTCCAATCACGTAAAAGGAAGCAACATATGAATGACAGATAGAAAGCAAGAAAATAATTTCCTACAGACCTATTTTATCAGAAACCCCCAGTTTCCCTATCAATACCAGAATTAAGGACATGATTCCATACATCAAGGAAATGCTGAGCCACAGTTCTAGATAATTAACTTTTACTGTATCTCGCAGGTTCCCATGTTTATCTCACTTCTCAATCTACCTGATCATTGTATTATCAGTCCAAATGAAACTATCTAAGCCATATTTTCTAGTCCTTTCATTTGTCAATCTAAGTCTAGTTCTTTTGAATCCTTTGTGCCTACCAACACATTGAACACAGAGTCTACACAATTCGGCTTAAGTGCATTACACGAATTTTATATTGCCTTTAGCACTAGACTTCATATCTCTTTCGAACACAACATCAAAAAGCATGGAAGACACACAATATATATTTTTTTGTTTTTCAAGTATTTCTGAAAAAAAAAAAACAAAAGAAAATATTTTTGGATTTTTGATAAGAATTTTTGCTTTGGTTTTTTTTTTTTTGGTTATTTCTCCCCCTAAATTTGTGCATGGGAGACAATGAAAACTAAATACGCAAATTTAAAATGACCTAAAAAACAAAAATTAGTCCTCAAAACGTATCATCTTCAAAAATCGAACAAGCACATCGAATCGAGCTTTGTTAAAAGGTTTTGTGAACAAGTCTACCACATTATTAACAGTGGGAACTTGTTCCAACTGGATGAGTGAGCACTCATAACAATCTCTGATAAAATGCACTTTGATGTCAATGTGCTTGGTTTTTTAGTGTTGGACAGGATTTTTAGCAATTTGAATAGCAGCCTCATTGTCACAAAATATAGGGGTTTCTGGAAAATTCAAATCGTAATCCTGAGCTAATGTTTTATCCTGATAACTTGAGAATAGAAAGCATAATCTTAGAACAAATCCAAAAATTCTTCATGTCATTAAGCATTAACCCCACGTGTGATCCCTTTTTTCATCCTTTCCCGCAAAGGACACATACTCTCAAAAAAAAGTTCTGAGTGTTGCACAGTTGAGAGATGCCTCCTATAATGTTCCTGGAGTTGCCACTACCAACAAATCAAACTCTGATGATATGCCTCCATAGCTTCTTTGACATAGAGCGGGATCAGTTGATCTTTGGAACCCAGTACATTTTGAAACTGGGTTGACCTTTTTAATCCTTGCACGAAACTCTCTCCCATGACATATACTGCTTATCACAAACAGAAGACGTAGAAATGTTAGAATCATTAGGTAATTTGGGAGAGTGAACCTTCGGAACCCATCTATAGTCAGGTTTAACCCATTTCTTGTTCGATCCAATACGTGCATCGGCACTTGATTTTGAACTTGTAGTCGGTTGTCGAGATGACTTTGACCTAACCAGTCTTCGTTTCGCTGGAACATCTCTTGGATTGGAATTCTTGACGGGCATTCCCTTCTTGACCTTGTGATTTTGATTCTTGGTCTTAGGAATTGGATTCTTGGCCTTCGTGGCATTCCAGTCGCCATTGTCTGAACTTGACCTTGAAGGGTCTCTTTTGGAAATTCTCCCTCTTGGTGCGTTCTGCCAGCCTTGTGCGTAGTATGGAAAATACGTGTGATTAGGACAATTTCTGACAATGTGTCCAGGTGTTCCACAGTGAAAGATAGTCTTTCTATTCACTGGGAAGTTGTTTCTTCCTGACCCTGGTAGCGTACCCTTGCCACGTTTCTGGTTGTTCCCACATGCACTCTGTTTAGCTTGAATTGGTGGCATGTATTTACCAACAGTAGGTTGATTAGTAGCAACCGAGTTCGAAGCAACAGATTCAGAGTTCAAGGAGACATTGGTTTGTTCAATAGTGTTCTCCTTGTTCTCTTCTTCCACTACTTTACTTGCACAAGAAGTAGAAACATTAGTATTCTTCCACTCAACACCCTTAGTTCGCCCTAATTGTTTAGTCTCAACTGAAACTAGAACAAGGGGTTGGCCATACATAAGGTGTGCTTCATTTTCAAATTCTTCCTTAGTCAGAGGGGTGAAAGTGTAGTGTAACATACACATTTTGAAATCGTGTTTTAAGTACATAATATTATGAAATATTATGTGAATTTGAATGTTGAGTTCTAACAGATAGTTTTTACTATTCCAACTTCCCCTGAAGCCCCGATACTGATTCCAAAGCCCGAAACACGCCCCGAGACTCCTGAGAAGCCCGAAAAATTTATCTTTTTGGTTTTGAAACTCTACCTTCGCAGAGCCCGGTTTTCAACAATGAAAGTCATATTTAGAGCCGAAGTACTGCCCAAATTAATTTTCACAGTGAGTTTAATATATAGGAATAGTTGTATGTTATGTGTTATATGTGCTATGTGCATTTCAATGTTATTATTCCGGGTCATTTTCCAGGGTTATTTTTATTCGTCATTTTTAATAGCAAAGAAATACCTTTTAGCATGTGATCAGTGAAAGGACTTAGATTCACGTTGGTACTGGTATGTAGCCTCTAGCCATGTAGAACATGTCTCCGTAAGAGAATGATTTATATTCTATGGTATTGGCAGAAGGTTAGACAGGGCTATAAGCCTGAAATCTACCAAAATGTTAATTCGAAGTTGTATGTCTTTTGTGCGATTTGTGCCAAAGCTTTATTGATGTATATCAAGTATGGAAATTGTTATGTCTCATTGATCGTACATCTTTAAATCAAATCAATGATTGATATAGAATATTTGTCAATGATTCACATATGCCCTTGTTGTTCCTTGTTCCTCTTTGCTTCTGCCATATTGAAGTATATATATATATATATATATATATATATATATATATATATATATATATATATATATGGCATAACGTTATATTGTATCTATTATTGAACTCAGTAAGCGTCACCGCTTACCCTCTCAATGTTTAACAAATTGCAGGAAATAAACATCCAGTATAGTTATATATTGGTAGAAGATTTTTGAATAGTTTGAAACTATTGTATCAATAGAAGCTTATGAATAGTTTGAAACTATTGTATTTTGCATTCCTATGTGTATAAAACTATAAAATCCTAGGAAGTAATTTAATACATAACACTTTACAATAGTCGGTTTGTATCCAGTAGTTTGTAACCTCTTTATCAATGTAAAATATTGTTTTTATGAATATGCAAGTAGCATGTTTTGGGGTAACTATATTGTTAAGTATGAAAGTTTGGATCTTTCATAAATACAAAAGTTTGGGTCTTTCAACCATGGTATCAGAGCAGTAGTTTGAGTGAACTAAATTCCATGGATTGGTATTTAGACTTAAACTATTGGAAGTTCAATATATGAACTTAACCATTGTAAGTATAGGGATAAAAACCATAGGAAATATATATAAGTAAAAGTATTAGGTAATAATAAACCCTAATATTCTAAAATACAATGTTACCCCGTATTGCAGAGCAATGGCTGAACAGGTTAGTAGCCATACCCCTGAGGTTGGTGGAGGTCCTCAACCCGAGGAAGTGAATACTCCAGTATCTCCTCGTGACGAGCGAATTTTGGGTAAACATACAGGTGTTATTCGACAGACTCTCAAAGTACACAAAAAGGATGGTGATAAGGGAAAAGAGAAAGCCATTGGAGAATCTTCAAAAGGAGAGGTGAAGCGTCCCTCATTCAAATATTTCAAGAGTAGCGGTGCTACAGAGTTTTCCGGCATTCTCAATCCCGTTATTGTTCTTACTCGGATCCAAAACACAGAAAAAGTGTTTTGTATTTCTCATGTGGATAATGAAGATAAGGCTAATTATTCTTCTGCAATGCTCATCGGAGAAGCCTTGGTCTGGTGGGAAGCAACATATGAAGCTCTCAATGAGTTTGACTATGAGAATTTAGCCTGGGAAATGTTTAAAACTCGTTTGCTGGAGAAGTATTGTCCACAAGACATGAGGAGGAGATTGGAGAAGGAATTCCTCGAGCTTAAACAAGGAGGAATGACTGTGAATGAGTATGAAAATCAGTTTAATCAAAGATAAAGGTTTGCTACAAAGTATATTCCAACTGAAGACGAGAAAATTCAGTTATTCATGGAGGGGCTATGACATGAAATCCATGATTTTGTTGCCAATCGAGAAGTTTTGTCATTCGATAAAGTCGTTGAATATGCTCCAAGATGTGAGCATGACTTAGAAATACATGGTGCCACTTTTACTACTCCAAAGCATCCACATACTGAAAGAACTGTTCCTGTTCCTTCTTTTCTACCAGCTCAATCCGTTCGGACTGAACCTGGTAATCAAGTTCAAACTCAAAATGCCTCTCGTGGACGCGGTAGATCACTATCTTTTTCTATGCAATTGCCTTCATGTCGTATTTGTGGAAGGAATCATCCAGGCCAATGCAAAATAGACAAGGAATCCATTGTCTGTTATGGATGTGGAGAAAAGGGTCATATAAAGCCAGCTTGCCCAAGAAAGGATGTTACTTGCTATGCATGTGGTATTACTGGCTACAAGAAGCGTTTTTTCCCTACTCTTACTAGTTAGATAATGGGAAGTCAAGCTTCTATTCAAAAACCGGTGAGAAGTCAACTCCCTGTTCAACAATCAAAGGGTGCTCCAACTACAAAGGAGGAGGTGCCAAAAGCTAAGGGTCGTGCATTCCATATTACCTCAGAGGAAGAACGCGAGGACTCGAATGTTGTGACGGGTACATTTCTTGTCAACTCTAGACCTGCTCACATCTTATTTGATTCTGGTGCCTCGGATTCTTTTGTTTCTTATGAATTTGTGCATTCCTTTCAAATTGACTGCTTTGTACTCACGCAACCATTTCACGTAGATACTGCGGGAAGTATATCATTACTTGCTGATAAAGTCTATAGGGATTGTATCATAGAAATTGAAGGCTATACTTTTCTTGCTAACCTGATCCCTATCTCCTTGCACAACTTTAATATTATTCTTGGAACAGATTGGTTATCAAAGAACCATGCAGAACTCTTGTGCTATGAAAAGATAGTACGCATTCCTATTGAAGGGGAGAATCCTATTTATGTCTACGGTGAACAAAGATTCTTAAAAATAATCTCCTTCCTTAAAGCTCTTAAATTCATATCAAAAGGGTGTTCTATCTATCTAGCCTACACAGTTGATGTCTCAAAAGAGGAGAAGAAAATTGTTAATGATGTTCTCATTGTTAATGAATATCCTGATGTTTTCCCCGATGACTTGCCTGGCCTTGCTCCGGATAGGCAAGTAGAATTCCGAATTGACCTTGTGACTGGTGTTGCTCCGATTGCAAAGACTCCTTATCGTCTTGCGCCAGCTGAGATGAAAGAAATGATGATCCAACTGCAGGAACTACTTGACAAGGGTTTCATTCGACCAAGTACCTCTCCTTGGGGTGCTCCGGTACTGTTTGTCAAAAAGAAAGATGGATCGATGCGAATGTGTATTGATTATCGTAAGCTGAATGACTATCAAGAACAAGTACCCACTACCTCGCATCGACGATTTGTTCGATCAACTTCAGGGTGTTAGCCATTACTCAAAGATTGATCTAAGATCTGGCTATCATCAGTTGAAAGTTCACGAGCAGGATGTACCAAAGACTGCTTTTCATACTCAATATTGGCATTATGAATTCCTTGTTATGCCATTTGGCTTAACAAATGCTCCTTCTATATTAATGGATATGACAAATCGGGTATGTCGCCCAATGCTCGATAAATCAGTCATCATATTCATTGATGATATTCTAATCTATTCCAAGCCTAAAGCTGATCATGCCATTCATCTTCGTGTGGTATTAGAACTTCTTCGAAAGGAGAAACTATATTCTAAATTCTCGAAATGTGAATTTTGGCTTCACCAAGTTCAATTTCTCGGCCATGTTATTTCTAGTGATGGTGTATCTGTAGATCCTATCAAAATCGAAGCCATTCAAAATTGGGAAGTGCCCTGTAACGCTTCCGAAATTCGTAGTTTCTTGGGTCTCGTGGGATATTACCGGAGATTCATTAAAGACATTTCTCGTATTGTCGTACCTCTCACGAGTCTTACATGGAAGGAAGTGAAGTTCGAATGGGGTGAAGCCCAAGAAAAAGCTTTCTCAACTCTAAAAGATCTTTTGACTCATTCTCCAATCTTATCACTCCCAGAAGGTGATGATGATTTCTCCATATATAGCGATGCTTCAAGATTGGGGCTCGGTTGGGTGTTGATGCAACTTGGAAAAGTGATAGCCTATGCATCAAGACAACTGAAAGATTATGAAAAGAACTATCCCACTCATGATCTCGAACTCGCTGCAGTGGTATTCGCCCTAAAACTTTGGAGGCATTATCTTTTTGGTACAAAATGTCAATTGTTTACCGACCACAAAAGTCTCAAGTACATATTCAGTCAGCAAACTTTGAATATGAGACAACAACGAGCCATGGAGCTGATCAAAGATTATGATTGTGAAATCCTATATCATCCTCGAAAAGCCAATGTAGTTGTCGATGCACTTAGCAGAAAGGTTTATCGCAATAGTATGTGTTATGCTATTACTCATACTATAGTAAAATTCACTATTTTAGATGATTTAGAGATATGGCAAGAAGAGGCCCTAAAGCCAGAAATTGTGAAGAAATAAGGGATGATACATTATAATGATGCTTTACTTGATGATCCACGAGGATTAAAAGTATTCAAGAATCGGCTTTGGATTCCCAAGATTGGTGAATTGAGACAGAAGATTTTAGATGAAGCCCATAAATCTAAACTGTCAATCCATCCTGGTACAAGTAAAATGTATTGTGATGTAAGAGCTGATTATTGGTGGCCTGGATTAAAGAGAGACATTCGAAGATATGTACAGGAATGCTTAGTATGCTTACAGGTCAAAGCAGAGCACCAAAAGCCTTATGGAACCCCAAAAAGTCTTAGTGTTCCTGTATGGAAATGGGAAGAACTATCCATGGATTTCGTTACCAAATTGCCAAAGACTGCTAGACAACATGATAGAATTTGGATAATCGCCAACCGCCTGATTAAAAGTGCTCCTTTTCTTGCCATGCGTGAAACGGATCCAATGGAGAAATATGCACAAGTATAATTGGATAAAATTGTTGCAAGACATGGTGTGCCACTAAAAATCATTTCCGATCGTGATACTCGCTTCACTTCTCACTTTTGGGCTAGTATGCAACGTGAATTAGGATCTCGAGTTGCTCTCAGCGCAGCTTATCATCCCCAGATAGATGGTCAAACGGAGAGAACAATCCAAACAGTAGAAGATATGCTTCGTGCATGTGTCTTGGAGTTCAGTGGTAACTGGGATAAATACTTACCTCTTGTTGAATTCTTGTATAATAATAGTTACCACGCTTCAATCAAAATGACACCATATGAAGCATTATATGGTCGCAAGTTTCGTACTCCCTTATGTTGGCGAGACATAGGACTGAAGGTCCTTGGAGGGCCTGAAATGATTCAAGGCACCACCGACAAGATTCAAATTGTACGAGAAAGAATGAAAGTGGACTAGGATCGACAGAAGTCCTATATAGAAAAGAGGAGGCGACCTATAGAGTTTCAAGTGGGTGATTTTGTAATGCTGAAGGTATCCCCATGGAAAGGCCTTATGAGATTTGGGAAGAAAGGAAAACTAAGCCCTAGATTTGTTGGTCCTTTCAAAATCATCAAGAGAATTGGAAAGCAAGCATACCGCTTAGAATTGCTTGAAGATTTAGCAGGAATTCATGATGTGTTTCATGTAAGCTATCTGTGCAAATGCTTGAGCATCAATGATGAGACAGTTCCATTATTCGAGGTGAAATTGGATAATAAGTTAAGATATGTAGAAGAGCCAAAAGAGATCGTGAATGAAAGAACAACTAATCTACGTAATAAAGAAGTGGAGTTGGTGCTTATCAAGTGGAAACACCATCGAGGCCCAAATTATACTTGGGAAAATAAGAATGAGATAAAATCAAAATATCCCCATTTATTTTAATCGATCTAATTTCGGGGACGAAATCCTAAAAAGGAGGTGGTATTTGTAAAATACACGTTTTGAAATCGTGTTTTAAGTAAATAATATTATGAAATATTATGTGAATTTGAATGTTGATTTCTAACATATAGTTTTTTACTATAAATGAAGTAAAACTATGTTTAGAATAACTCATAAAATATTGGAAGTCTTATGAGATTCCAATTAAAAGCCAAATAGTGAAATATAGAGAAAATATAAAATTTGAAATAAGTAAAATTTTATTATTAAAACTTGTAGATAATCTCGTTAGAAACACATAGGCGAAAACCTCATCGAAATCCAAGTTATAACAAAGAAGTTATGACCAATCGAAGATCCGCAACAAAACCGGCACGACGCCGAATGACGTAAAAAGTGAGTTTTTGATAAACTACTTTTTACCCTTATTAATCTAAATGAAACTCTTAGTATTCGTTCAACCGATAAGTTCGATAAAAAGAACGCCAAAATCTGACTTCGTATGACGAAGTTATGATTTTTTTGAAGTTTCAGCTTAGCAGTAGACAGCTAAAAACTTGAATTTTAGATCGAGTGATTTTTAGCCAATGCAAACTAAACGAGAATTGAAGGTCTCGTCATTAGTAGTGCAACAGTAAAAATTCAGACGAAAACGGACGTCGGATGAAGAAGTTATGAATTTTTAACGGATTTTCCTGTCCCGGTTTGTTAAAAAATAATAATATTTAAATTATAGTCAAAATTATCCGACAGAGTCTAAACAAAAGTTGTAGAGCATAGTTTTAGCTACGCGTGCATATAAATAACATCAAAAACGGAGCTCGGATGCGAAAGTTATGGTTTTTAGAAGTTTGGGGCACATTTTCCGAGAATCTCGCATGGATAAGATCAAATCTCGGTGAGTCACCCGCCCCGTGTCTGACCAAATGACGAGTACGATGCGCGGCCCAATAGTCTTCTGACGCATGTACAACCTTCGTTCCAATAGGCGTCCAGCGCGTGCCGTCTCTGTGGTCCGGAGTCCAAAGCCCGCACTCGCCACCTGCCCTGCGCTGTTGCTGCCACCGAGCTGCTTCGCTACTGACTCGCCCTACCTCCCTCGCATGCGCGCCATCTAGAGCCCCTCACTGCTGTCGCGTGTTCCTCCTGGCTTCGGATCCGAGCTCCTCCCTCGCCTATAAATACAAGGCTGCGAGATCTTCTGAGAAAATTTAGAAAATTGCCAATTTTGGCCCCTATTTCCATTTTTTACTATTCCAACTTCCCCCGAAGCCCCGATACTGATTCCAAAGCCCGAAACACGCCCGAGACACCCGAGAAGCCTGAAGAATTTATCTTTTCGTTTTTGAAGCTCTACCTTCGCAGAGCCCGGTTTTCAACGATGAAAGTCATATTTAGAGCCGGAGTACTGCCCAAATTAATATTTTAGCCCCCGGTTATTTCACGGTGAGTTTAATATATAGGATTAATCGTATGTTATGTGTTATATGTGTTATGTGCTTTTAAGTGTTATTATTCCGGGTCATTTTCCGGGTTATTTTTATTCACTATTTTTAATAGCAAAGAAATACCTTTCACCATGTGATCAGTGAAAGGACTTAGATTCACGTTGGTACTGGTATGTAGCCTCTGGCCATGTAGAGCATGTCTTCGTAATAGAATGATTTCTATTCTATGGTATTGGCATAAGGTTAGACAGGGCTATAAGCTTGAAATCTACCAAAATGTTAATTTGAAGTTGTATGTCTTTTGTGCCATTTGGGCTAAAGCTTTATTAATGTATATCAAGTATGGAAATTGTTATGTCTCATTGATTGTATATATTTAAATCAAATCAATGATTGATATGGAATGTTTGTCACATGATTCACATATACCCTTGTTGTTCCTTGTTCCTCTTTACTTCTGCCATATTGAAGTATATATATGGCATAACGTTATATTGTATCTATTATTGAACTCACTAAGTGTCACCGCTTACCCTCTCAATGTTTTACAAATTGCAGGAGATAAACATCCAATATAGTTATATACTGGTAGAAGATTTTTGAATAGTTTGAAACTATTGTATCGATAGAAGCTTATGAATAGTTTGAAACTATTGTATTTTGCATTCCCATATGTATAAAACTATAGAATCCTGGGAAGTAATGTAATATATAACACTTTAAAATAGTCGGTTTGTATCCAGTAGTTTGTAACCTCTTTATCAATGAAAAATATTGTTTTTATGAATATGCAAGTAGCATGTTTTGGGGTAACTATATTGTTAAGTATGAAAGTTTGGGTCTTTCACAAATACGAAAGTTAGGGTCTTTCATGTAGTGATCATTGAAAGGAGGTGGAACATCATGATACCCTAGACCTTTGTTTTAATTATCTTTAAATGTTAATTGTTTTTCTATCATGGACACAACTACCTCACTTTCACATCAAATTTCTTAAAGTTGAATTCAGCATCTTTATATTTGACTTTTAATGCATCAAGTTCAGCAATCACAACATCAAAATCTTTCTTAAGATATCTATAATGGACACACTTGTCACTATATTCGGCCTGTAATTTCTTATAATCATTTGATTTGGCCTCTAATTGATATTTCAATGGTTTCTGGCCTTTCCTACCTTGGTACCTTTCGTATTTTAGTTCATCGTTCTCTCTACGTAGTAATTCATAATGTTCACGTAAATTCTCTAAAGAAATTTCATTAAAACTGATTTTTGAAGAACTCATTTTTATCAACAATTGCCCTTTCACTAAAAACTCAAATTTTAACCATAAAAGTCAAATTTAAAAAGCCAAACTTAAAAGTCAAACTAAAAAAAGTCAAACCGAAAAGTTAAATTTGAAATTTTGAAAATTAAACAAAAAAATCAAAGTTTAAAGTCAAAGGTCAAACTTGGAAGTCAAAGTCAAATTTTAAGTAAAAAGTCAAACAGTAAAAACTAAAATTTTTGGTTGAAAAGTAATTTAAAAATAGAGGAAATTGATTTTTGGGTTAAAAGTGTCGATTTTGCAAAATTTGGAACCAAGAAAGGACTCCTTTTGAATTAAATTTCGAAGGAATGAAACAAGTGACTTCCTAGTCCAACTGGTAAGGCGCCTTTGTTGAAGAAGCAAAAGTCCTGTGTTCGATCCCCAGCACCCCCAATTCTATTTCTAATTTTTTTTTAGATGTGTGATGCGAGGATGCTGCTGTGAAGCCTGCTGAACGAGACTGATGAACGAGCAAGGTGCGAGGTAAAAGAACAAAGTCAACCGGAAACTCTGTGTCGTACATGTACGACGTTGGCCGCAAACCGAGGACCGCAAATCAAGGGCCATAATCTCGGACCGTAAACTCTGAGGCCATAAACTCCTAGGGATGTGAACTGTTTACGGTCGTAAACTCCCTTCGTGCCATAAATACTACTTCAGATCGCGAAAAAAAACGACATTTTTCATCATTTTTGCTCCAAAACTCGATCCAGAACTCGTTTTTATCAAAAAGCGCGAAGAACAACCCCCCTATTTTGTCAAGATCTATCCAAAAACGCAAGAATCCTTCAAAAATAAGATCAAATAAGCTCCAAATTTAACAAAATTGACTGATACAAACCAAGCTCTGATACCACTTGTAAGTCCTAAATCTGCTTGTGTATCAATCAGATTCGTTTGATGGTGCGGAATACCAATCAAATGGATGATGCTAAATCAAAATAGAAGAGAAGTAGAAGAAGAATAATATGAATCTTGAATGTATTGATGATATGAATGAAGTTTCTTACACAAGATTCACTTTCTCTCTCTAACACACCTTAGAATACACACACTTAAGCTCCTCTTGGCCGTACACTCCTTTTATGTTCATCAATCCCTCCTCAACCACCTAGAACCTATATATATATATATATATATATATATATATATATATATATATATATATATATATATATATATATATATATATATATATATATATATACATACACACTAGGGGAATATGGGCCATAAATGGGTTTACGATCGTAAACACCCATTGGACTGTAAATACAACTACAAAAATATATTACACGACCAAAACCTATTAATGCCTAGAAAAGTAAAGCTTAAACCATATTTTTGACCCAACAACATTAGTGTAGATGATCTCTTCATGTGATTTCACCAATAGGTAAATATAAATATAACTACTTTTAGTAAAAAATTAAAAGAAAATATAGGTTGAATGTAAATTCTTAAAATGGAACGGAATGGAATGCTTGATTCCATTCCAATGCAATTATGAAAAGAATGTAGACATACCTGCACATCAGTGCACTCATAAACAAGTATCCTTCTCCCCAAATAAAGGGATAATCGATAACATTGAAGCAAACAATATTCTCTATGAGCCTACAGTAACATACAGTACACAATCAAATATTGAACACAAAACTATACATTATAAAACTATTTTTTAAAGTAAAAAAAACAAACTCTGAAAGTTCAAAAGTTATACTACATGGCATCAAATCAATAGTAGAACCGGCCATATGTAAAACTGTTTCATCAGGTCTATGAAATTCAAGAGGATGCATGTGTTCAAGGGGGTGAAACTTTGTTGTTGAGGCTCTTGTGGCAACACATAAACGATTTTATTCGCATATAAAAATAAGCATGTATGATATATATGGAATCATATATATGTTATTATACAATTAATAACAGTAAAAAAAACAACAAAAACTATATCTAAAATAACAAAAAACAAACAAAACAAAAACTAGCAACAACTACTAGTATATCTTTTTCTAGTAAAAGCAAGTTTATATGTGAAGCGTGATTTCCAAAAAGGTTAACCTTAAAGTTGATAACCGATTCTTTTGTTTCGATTTCAAATAAGGTAACTATAACATTTTAGCTATGCATTTACATAAAAAAGAGCATTATTGAGAATGCTGACAAACCTTATTAGTGCTATAATAAACTTCCAATAATTAGGGGTAAACGTTGAATACAGTCAACTCAAGTTCTCATATCGAATTTTGCAACAAAAGGAATCAATTTATCATAAGTGACGGGTGACTCGTTCTCTCACAAAAAACATGTACACGATACCTAGTAATTTTGATTGAGAAAACGGAGGATATTGCATAATTTTGCAAACTACAACACACCAAGTGTATTATATTTGTGGTAAAAAAGAGGTGAATGCATACCTTAAGTTGATTGTATATTATTATTATGTAGATGGTGGGCATGCAGAACTAGGAGGTGTTTCACTTTGAAGCTTTTATTTCTTTTTCTTGGGTTTTAATGTGAACTCAGGGTTAGGAGGAGGTAAAAAATTAACTTACCATCTACTGAAACCTGAAATACAAAATGCAAAAAATTAAACATTAATGATCACTATTTTTTGTTTTTATAAAATAATTTGAACCATAATAGATGCAAAACCCAACACCAGGAGTACTACCTACAAAGTTTGAACCAAGATGCAATATTAGCAATCCATGTCTATGGTGAAATATCTCAAGTTTTGTGTCACCAAATAAGTCCTCACTGCGAGCCTTGCTAGACGCTGTAAAAAAACTATGTGACAAACAAAAAAACAAACAATTAGGCGAGATGTTATTATATTTTAGTGTAGAATTCGGATTTTACTTGCATAAGGCGTGGTAGCGGCATATGGCAAGGGAGAAGAGTAAGATAAGGAGACCTGAAGTTGGAGGCACAAAGCAAACTACAACAATGTAAACAATTGATGTGGCTAATCAAGACAGAAACATAATTAGTTGGAGGTGAAAGCTTTCTTTATGAATATTCAAAGATAACTTACAACTTCATCATTTATTCCTGTTAATTTAATATGCTAATGTGTGACACGATCTTAGAGGGAAGAAGACAATGGATAAACCATACTCAGGTGAGATATTGGCAATAGTTGCTCTATCAGCAAAATTCAAGGTAGAAAAGTAAACGTATCTAAAAATTAGAAGGATTTAGAGTGTTAAATTAAAGAAAAAGAGCATACATGAAGGCATCTTTTCAGAACCAAAAGGAAATCAATTATGTTAGTAGGTGATCGGTTGTGAGGCAACTTATATGATTAAATGCACAAATTCATGATTCACTCAGAAACTCCACCTATGAAATTACTTCTTCAACTTATCCATAATAAAAATGAAAACCCCAAATATCACAGACTACTATTTTGAAAACCCCAAATAACACAAACTGCTATTTTGCAGATGTAGATGGAAAAAAAATTACAAATGGAAATGGAGAAACAAATCGAACCTGTAAATAGAAAGCGGTGATGGTGGTGTAAACAGGTGAATGGTGGTGAACGTCTAACCCCCAAAATTCCAAGCCCCAACTGATAAGGGTTTTGGTTTCACACCAAGAACATTTATCCAGGTGATTTTCTTTCTTTCCAATTTTTGATATAAAAAAAACTTGACAAAATCGAAAAGGTTTTTACCTCAAAATCTCAGTATATAAACAAAAGGGGAGATGTCAGATGGCTTTGACCGTGAGGGGTTTTAAAGAGAATGGGAAGAAAAAGGGAGGGGCTCCGGTTTTTAGACTGAGATAAGGATGGTGAGATTTAAGAAAGAGTGTAAATTAACCTACTTGGGTGAAAATGGACCTGTGATCTTTGTCTTGAGCACGTAATCTTTGTCTTGAGCCCTAGTTCTTCCAATTTTGGGAGGGCGCGTCTTTAATGACTCAAAGGGAAAAAAGGTGTATAAAAGAGGATAGTCTCTGTCATTTACCTCCATATGGTTGCAAAGCTCCAAAAATACAATAGGGAGAAAGAGTGATAGCAGCACAATGCTATTAGGGTTTCTTATGGAGATGATTTTAAAGCATGCGAAGAAGGAGGAGGTAGGGAGGGGGTTTTAATTTTTGGGATTTCATTTCCCAGCTTGTCTGTTAATAAAATGGAGAATGCACGTTCATAGGAAAAAAATATAAAACAACACGTTTGCACAACACTCTTTTATATGATAGGTGCCTTCCGTGTTTTTAATTTTTTCTTTTGGACACTAATTTTAGGGCACGCACATATGTGTGTCCTCTATCCTTCAAATATTCAAAAAACTTACATTATTATTAGGTCACACACAAATGTGTGTCCTCTATCAGTTTGTGTGTCATTCTTTGTGTGTCATTAAAGGGCTGTATTCTAGTAGTGTCGGGGTCTCACACAATCTCTGCCTCAACATCTAGAATATCAACTGTTGATTAGACCCCATCAAAAAGTAACATTCTTCTTCGTCAAAACGGGTCAAAGGCACAACGATCTTGGAGAAATCCTGGATAAATCTTTGATAATTTCCTATGAGACCTAAGAAGCTCCGAATATTAGATGGGGTCCTATGAACCTCCCTTCACATCACGACCTTGATCTTGGTCGGGTTGACAATTATACCCTTATGATTGACAATGTGCCCCAAGAACTGCACCTCGCAAAACCGGAAATCACATTTAGGGAACATGATATACAGTCTCTCCATCCTCAGGGTCTCTAATAATTATCACAAGTTATCCTCATGTTTCTCCTGGCCTTGGAGTAGACCAAAACAACATCTATGAATACTATCATTGACCGATCCAGCATCGACCTGTGAACCCGATTCATGAGATCCATGAATGCTATCGATGAATTGGTGATCCCAAATGGCATCACCACAAACTCGTAATGACCATAATGAGTTCTAAAGGTTGTCTTCTGTACATCATCATCCCGTAACCTAATCTGATTGTACCATGATCAGTCTTGGAAAACCAAGATGCATCCTGAAGCTGGTTAAATAAGTCATTAATCATCGAGAGTAGGTAATAGTTCTTCATCTTTAACTTATTCAACTCCTAGTAGTCAATGCACGTTCTATGTCATCTATCCTTCCTTTTCACGAACAAGATCAATGCTCCCCATGGTGAGCTGCTTGGTCGAATGAACCCCTTGTGTAGCAGCTCCTGAAGCTACATTTAAGACTTTGGCATCTCCTGTGGCACCGGGCAATATGGTGCTTTGACTATTGGAGTCGCTCCGGGAACTAGATCAATCTGAAACTTGACTTTCCTCACGGAAAGTCACTCCTAGAATATCCTCAAGAAATACATCGGGGAAATCCCGTACAATAGGCACCTCACTCAACATCATCATGCCATCTACCCAAGTTTCCACCACATATGCTAGAAACCCAAAACAACCCTGCTACAGGTATTTCCTGACCTTCACAACTGAATAAAGAGTTGTCCCATACGAAGCTCCCTCGCCAGGAATAACAAGTTCTCCCCCACTTGGGGTTCAAACTCTCACTAGCTGGAGCTCATAGTGAATCATGGCCCCATTGGGACCCTACAAGTTCATCCCGATGATATCCTTCGATCTTCGCAGAGGAATCAACATCAAATCAATAGAATACATTTCGCTAAACAGGTTCAGAGCACACCCATGATGAACCCTCAAAGCAATCATAGAACGAACATCAGTAATCTCAACCTCCAATGTGTAATCCAAAATTTCGGGAGCCTTGCGGAATTTCTTGCTAAGAACAAGAGATAAAAAGGATTAGGTATCTCTCGAATCAAACAATACATGAGCTGTAAAACCAATGACCAAGAAGGTCCCTATATATGATCATATATAATCATGAGCATAAATAAAGAAAAAAAGATATGAATAAGACACATACCAGTAACCACATCTGGTGTTGCACAGGCCCTATCTTGGATCAACTAAAATGCCTTCCTCTTCACCACAAGTGTCTCCGCCTTGCCCTGGTGGACGTCAGTAATTCTCAAGGTGATTAGTGTAGGTGTCGTCACTTCCCCTCGGACAATCAGCCTTCTTAGGCCCTATCTTGTTGCAGTGAAAACAGATCAATGCACTCCGGGGGCAATCCCTACTCATATGACCAGTCTACCCACATCTGTAACAACCTAAACCCGCTGATCAACAAGCCTCACTATGTTGTTTGCTGCACTTGTTGCAGCGGCCTCAGCACTGTTGGCCCCTAGAGTGTGAATTAGAAACCTTGGGCTTCTTATCCTAGCCCACGGTAGTCTGCAAATGTTATAGCTATCACTTCGACCGAATCTCCAACTCAATCTCCTGCTCATGGGTCCTCTCAATCAAATCATTCAGTGTCTTACACCTTGAGAAGCTCACAAACTCGTTGATGTCATCCCTCAACATGTCATGATATCTCATCTTCTTTATCTCCTCATTCGTAATGTACTGCGGAACCAAAAGAGCCCTCTCCTGGAACTTGGTAGTGATCTCTACCACAGTCTTAGTAGTCTGGCGATGGTCCTGAAACTCCCTCGCCAGCTGTTGCACCTCAATTGCCAGTGTAAACTCCCTCTGAAATCTCGTAACAAACTCCTCCCAAGTAATGGCTGCCACAACTGCAGTCCCGACAACTTGACCAACCACATCTCACCTGTCACGAGCCTGGTCCCTCAAAAATCATGATGTAAACCCCACATTTCCCCCTCATGGAAAAAACTCGTCTACTAAGCATTCTCCACGTAATCAATCCAGCATCGGCTAGTGATGGGGTCCTTAGCCCTAAATAACTTAGGAGATCTACAATATTTGAACTCCTGAAATGAGGAAGTATATACCCTTATCTGACCTCCAACAATCTTGGATCAAAGGCAATGAGCCGCTCATCCATGAGCTTTATAATCCCCTCCTTGATGGTACCAAACATCATAGGAGTACCATCCAAAATGCCACGAGTAACCTCAGTCGCAATAAGCTCATGTAGCCTCTCATCAATGGGTTCTAAACCTGGGCTAGAACCTGAACCTCCTCCTTAAATGACCAACATACTCAAACAGAAATACAAACATAGAAACAACCAGGATAAACTTGAGGGAATTACCAATACACATGTCTCTTTAGAGTTCCCAGGTCCATCCTTGTCTCGAGTACAGATCCTGTTCTTCTAGTAGCACAAGCCCAATAATACCTTTCACAACTATCTGTAGCTTCCTCAAGAACCATCCTAATTCCTTTAAGTCACCACATTAGCACTATAAACCAATCCTATGCAAAATAACATACATATACTAGACTTTCCTATCAATCCTCATCTCCCACCGCTCACAATACTAAGAACGTCAATCAGCGTCGTTGGTTTCCTTACACATGCAAGTTATACACAAAATGCGATCACATAGAGTGTAAAATGATGATTCTACCCTAAGTCCACAACCAAACAAGGAACAGGAAATGAGACTAAATCGATCATTTTAGGGCTATAGAATCCTAATCATATACAACTTTGAAAGCATATAGTTAGCAATTAACTGAGCTGATATCAATTCCAAGTAATACATAGCATACAATCCCCTTGGGTATAAGGCATCACACAAATTATGCAATTCTAGCATATAATTCCAAAAGGTATCCCTAGCCCTAATCTAGCATGAAATTCACATATCCAACATACTAATCATAATACACAAGTATCGACGATTTGGGCACTACTTACTTGAGCTCGATTGATTGCATGCATCACACCCATTTTCTAGTCTTATAAAAGAAATCTTTTTAGAAATTCATTTTCTTTGAAAAGATTATCATTTCCTCATTTTGAGTTCTGGCATACCCGAATGTATGCCTGAATCCCTTAAACCAAGGCTCTGATACAAACTTGTAATGTCCCAAAAACATATGTAAAATTTTCATTTATAATTAAATCAAAAACCATTAAGTATCCATAACAAACCCAAACATCGTATGCCAAAATAGTGAAATCATCAGAGTACAAATCCAAATCATAATGAAAAAAAAGCGGAACATGGGTGGATGTGCTACGATCATGTTGGGCCCTTCCCTTTTATATCAGAAGTACTTGAAACCACAAACATAATTGTAAGCACAAGCTTAATGACCTTCCCAAAATACCACATACATCATACATGTAATATAATAGCACGTGGCTGTGTAAGGTCCGAATAAACCCCGATCTGTATCAACCCAAAATAACAACAATTAGCTATGTCGATTCCGAATCAACCCCTGGGTCCGTATAAACCCCAAGTCCATAATGACTCTGAGCCTATATTAGCTCCATACATAAATCATGTAATCGCATCAGTCAAAATCATACAATATCAAACATTCTATTCATAAAATACACTGGGCCGACCTTAGCGCCTTCAACTAACTTAAGGTGGTAAAAAGACTCACCTTACAGATAGACAAAAAGCTAAAACAACATGATGCTCTGAAAACCATGCTACTTGTCACCTATACAAATAATAGTGACCAAAACTTAGACTATAACTCAAAATACGCAAAATACCCCAAGGTCAAATTAGTCAAATCCTGGTCAAAGTCAAAAGTCAAAGTCAACAGTCAAGATTAACCCTCCACGTCATGGCCATCCTTAGCTATGTCATGGCCTTCAAATGACAAAACAGACGTGAATCGACCAGTCGCCATGCCATGGCAGCCTAGACCATGTCATGGGAATTGGATCCAAAACATCTTAATGTGTTAAGTTGAATCCTCAAACCTCAAAGGTTCCAAAGTCCAGATCTGATCACTTCTAATTTCCAAAATGGTAAATTTGCCACCTTTATCCATTGAGATCCACCTAGAGGTCTAGATCTCAAGCCTTAAATCCAAAAAGGATAAAGAATGGCAAGAACTTGTCAAGAAGCACTTAATCCCTTAAGTCTCAAGCTCGTTTTCTCCAGAAGAGCTTATAACACCAAAACCAACCTAAAGATTGATGCTTTTTAGACTTGCATGTCAAATGCACGTCTTGGACTCAACTTAGGTCAAAATGGGACTTTATGACCAAAATCTTATGCATGGAACAAACCAACCATCAAACTTCATATCCAAAACATGAAATACTCCAAATGATCTAGAGACTCATAAAGTTGCAACCTTTATGAAGTCTCTCCATCCCACCTAAAAAGATCAAGAAGAAATAGGACAAAATACAATATCTAGCACTCTATAATCAAAAAGCTTGGAACTTGGGACTTACAAGAGTCCAAAAGATGCACAATAAGATGGTGAGAAGAGTTGCTTGCTTAATCCAAGTCTAAAAGGCACCTCCTTTTTCTTCTAATCTGCAAAAATCAACACAAAAATCTTAGAGGGCAACAATGGGGGTTAGGGTTTGCTTAGAGGCTGAGAGGGTGTGATCAAGGCTGACGGTGAGCAACCATATCCATCGCATTCCCTTAAATAGGGTGTAAACCCCAAAATTTAGGCTTTCTCATTATACAACTACTATGCCCTGTTGCCATTTAAAAATCGCGACACATCAATCCTCACCACATCGTGGGATGCCTTCACCATGATGTCGTACCACAAAAAATCCAAAAATCATAAATTTAAATACCTCCAAGGAGTTGGATGTTACAACCCATATGTTAAAGTATTACTTAGTCCTAGTCCTTTACTTCATCCAATCATACCCTTGATTCTCCTTGCAGCGTCTAAACTTGAGCCTCACCTAATCCTCATCTCAAGGTCTCAAGAATTTCCTTCAAACATCATCTCAACTAAAAATATCCTTCAAAGACAACTGAAACAATAACACCAAAATCTTATGAGCACCAAACAAACTAAGTAAACACATAGCCCCCAACACTAAGTCTTCTATCCTTGTTGGTCGTCTACTTCTTCTCCTCCCATGATATATCACTCGAATATGCCGAAAACCCATGTACCTATTGCATTTGCCTCATGGTCTTCCCAGCCAAGAAAAAAATCAAGCCGCTCCTCTTATTCCTGCCCCATAACTCAACCCAAAAACACGAACAACTAATTTGAAAATCATCAACAAATTTAAAATTCTTAAAATAGATCTTTTCGAAACATATATATAAACTTTTGATACTACTAAAAACTAGTTAGAAAATTCAAAAAAAAATTGCTAAAAAGAATTCTTTCTAACCATACTATTTGTCATACTATTTAACTCCTTGAAACCAGCACCCCGTTTCGAAAATAAAACCTAAATTTCGAGATGTAACTGATAATGAGTTCTGTTGACCAGAAATCAATAATAATTCAGTTGGGTGTTGGTTTCGAGGAGTTAAATCTCATAATTTTGGATATTGGGGGTGAAAGTGTAATTTTTGGGGTGGTTTTGTAAAGAATTTCAGAAGATAGGGAATGTTTGGTAAATTTTGAAGTTAATCTAAAAAAGATTTTGTGGAGGAGGGCCAAACATGGAAAAATGGAATTATGTTTGAAAGTTTGGCACGGGATTAAACACGACACCCCTTCCCCCTCATTTTTCTGATAATAAACTCCTACAAATCCTAACCCTATCTTAGAAGGAAGCCGCCATTCACGACACTCCAGCCGCCACCACCCTTCCTTCTCGTTTTTCCGATCAGCCAAGGCCACCAAGCGACTACCGTTCTCAATCGATGCCTTTGCCACCGATGTGAGCCGTCAACCAGCACCGTCATTGCTCCTATTGCCACCGAAAATGAGGAATGTGAGCGGACATCCTTTTCGTTGTTGCTGTTGTCATTTGCGGTCGCAGCTCTTCTTCTCCATTTCTTCGGTGCTACGCCACAACCACGTCCACCACCGTTGCTCAACGCGTTTATTGCATAGCTGCTGCCTCCGGCCATCGTCTATTGGCATGAAGGTGGCTACGGTCGCATTTTATTTATTTATGGTGTGTGTTTGCTTGACAGGACATCAAAAGTAAACCCACCACCATGAGCTGGCGGTTGTCATCTCCGACCACTGCCTGCAGCCTCAAGTATTGTTCATTTGTGTGTGTGTGATTTAGTGGTTTTCGTGTTTCATGTGTGTGTTGAAAGGCCTAGTATGCTTAAGATTCATATTAAAGTGATATTGATAAATAACATATGATACTAATGGGTCACACTAACAACAACTTGATACAATTGACTATTTATTAGAAATTGATTTTAATAAATATTCAATAAAACTCTTATTGGAAATCATTTATTTCATGGAAATAATAATTTTCATTAGCAAGTAACTTAATATATATCAAACGGTATGATTTAAAAGTCATGTACAAACTTTTGGACTAGTTGAATCCTTTTGTATTTTTCCTAAAAGACAATCTTTATATTTTATAAAAGAGTTTATAAAAGTTTGACTTTATGTAATTTTTGATATATGCATAAAAAGCAGAAGTGTATGACTTGTGTAATCATGCTTTAAAGTCATGGGAGATATGCTTATGACAATGGGGACAAGTTTGCTTAAAGTGCTAAGGACTAATGGTTAACAACTTCACTTTATGCATATAAATAAGAGAGCTTGCACTTGGATTATTTGTTCATTCATTCCTTGATACAAAATCCGAATCCTCTCTTCTCTCTCCCTTTCTCACTAGTTTTGGTTAGAAATTTTGAAGAACAATTGCATCTTCAAGCCCTCTTTAAGTTTATAATAGTTATGAACTTAAAGCTTAAGGGTTTAAGAGTTTTGGACTAGAATCTACATCAAGTTGAGTCGTTGTTGGTGTCTCAAAGGTTCCACATTCTTCATCACTTTCCAAGCCTCCCGAGAGGATCCAAAGAACTACAAAGGTTGTTATTTCTTCACATCTTCTTTGGTTGGTGTTTTAATCTTTCTATAACTTGCAAGAAGTTCCTTGGTGGGTTTATAATAATTATGTTATTTCAAAAATTAAAGTGTTTCGTTGCCATATTTTTCAGGTTTATGAAACTATTTTTGAACTAAAATCCAACAATTGGTATCAGAGCCATCTTGCATGTATGGTTAGATTTTCGATTTTTGGAAATTTTAGTTTTTGGAGAATATGGATAACTTGTTTTTGTATAAAAAAAAAGTTCACACATATTTTATATTTAGAACTTTTTTTTGTTATGTGACAAAAGCATCATTCATCTTTTTGTCATTTAAAGTTGTCTTAGAAAAACAAAGGTTGTTTGATGTATATATTGATGATGTGCATAAACTAGTCAATGACCAATATGTTGTTATGTTGTTGTGTTGGTTATTTTTGTTATAAAATGGTTGTAATAATTTATTTATTCATATGGTATGTAATAATAAAATATATTAGCTTTCTTATTTATTCTTCTAAAGTTATAGATTAGTTTTTACAAATAATTAATTTGTACAAAGATGTACCAAGAAACAAAGTTTGAACCATTTTTTCAAGACAAAAGGAAAATTTTCGAGTTCAACATGTGCTGGGCAGAACATGACACTTTCTGAAAAGTGTCATGAATACTACACATGTGCTAAACAGAAAGATTACACTTTTTAAAAGGTGTCATGAAAGCAGAAGTCTTTCCTTTGAAGAAATTTTCAAATCTTTTGGAAGCAATGTGTGTTTACTTAAGTGGGAGCTTCTTCAACAACATTACAACAAATGTTTTGGTCCCCTTAAATGTCCCTTTAGGAATGGACTTGATATTTTTGTGTTGGTTCACAAAAATTTCATTAGTTGGTTATGCTTATGCACATATCTTTTTATGCATGTTTTTGTTTTTCATTTTATGCATATTTTTTCACATGCTAAAATAATTTTGGACAAAATAAAAATCACATGGAGTTTGGGTTATCAAAATTTGACATAAGATGTAACAAGTTATTATTTTAAAATAAAACCCGGTTTTTATAAAAGCGTTAATAACGGAAAATTTTGAAATACTCAATTATAAGTTTTAAAATTGTGATTTTCATAACTTATACAAACTCCATATTTATAAGTAATAAAGGGAAGTTTTATTAAAGATATAAAAGGTTCAAATGCATTCAAACTTAATACTTGTTATTAAAATTGAATTTCGTCTAATTATATAAAACTGGCTTTTTATATAGAACCTTTAAAATATAATTTTCTTTTGAAAATTGATACCATGGTTTATTATATGCATGTAATAACTATGATATCATATGTTTTTAAACTAGAATTATAAAACATATAAAGACCCTTTTTACAAACCTCAAATCTATGCAACCCTTTTGAAGAACACTCGCGCATTTCTTGTATGCACTAGTGGGATAAATGATACCTAACCAGTTAGTGTTATCTTATGATGGTCGGCCTATATTCACGATTTCTATAACCAAGTTATAGGCCGATTACACAAGTTTTTCAAATTAGACGATTTGATCGGAAATCTTTTGCGCTAAAGGATACCCAAGCAAGAGAGTTGTAAGGCATAGATGGGATTAAACATGTCTAATTAAATTTGTTATTAGAGATCCCATAAATAGAGGAATTATATAGCAATATATAATTGATAATTGATATCTACCGAGTTGAATTCGATTGGATGGGATAAAGGATACCTAACCATTTATTTGTTTTGCAACTTGGATCCTAGCCTTTGATAATTAATGTTTTTCGAAACTAGAAAAGTATTAAATATTAAACATTAAATATTGAGAATAGTAAATGAATTTGTTAAAAATTTTGTAGTTAAGTAATCCATTCTCATTACCATGTATTGTTATTTTCTTTAATGACTTAATGAAACAATAATATTCAATAGATACGACTTCAATGAATGAGTTCATGTCTTAAGAGAAAATCTCGTAAGAGATATGAAATTGTATACTCTTAAAGGTCCTAGTCCTAAACTATTTACTTTGAGGAATTAAACCTGAACATGATACCTAGTAAAGGCATCATTGTGTTGCTTATGATGTTTCTAACATCAAGCTATGAATAGTTATTCATGAATTCTAGATAGTCTTGGATAATTTAAACATGTATATCTGATGATATAAGAGGTCAAGCAATATTCCAATAAATACAATGATATTTTATTTAAAGCTAGTTTAAACATTGGAATAATGCAAGGCTAAAAGAATCACCTTGTGTGATCTAAGAAGCCCATGTTTTATAGACTAAACACCATTAAGCCCAAGAAATCTACTAAAGCCCACATAGATGGATCTTGTTACGTTTGTGAAGAAATTGGACACTAGAAAAGGCCGGATTTACTCCTCTTATTTGGAAAGAAAGTCTAGAAGAGACTAGTACTTCTTGTATCTACTATATTGAACTCATTCTTTTCATAAAACACTTAGGTACTTCGTACTTAAATGTTAATCTAATATTTGTAAATGAATTGCAAATATTTACTGAATAGTAACCAAGCTGAACACAATCAATTTGGAACTACACTCTAGGAGTTTAGTTTATTATTTATGCTTAGAACATAAATTACTTATAATGTAAAACAATATTTGTTTTGGAACAAAGTGTGTTGTAATTTAGCATTTCTAAATTTATGTCTCAGTTATTTTATTCAAGTATTGGATCATTTACTTGATCGTTTTTCATAACGATAATATTTATATTCTGAAATGATGAACTTCTATTTATGAGACTATATCTCTTAATAGAGTTGTGATGTAAATATCAACATTTCATAAATAAAGTTAAGTTATATATGCAAGCACTTTTGATTTAAACTTGTTTTAACTCAAAATCATCTTTCACATTATTATCCTTATTATATAAATGGCATTCACATATTCTAACCTCAAGAAAGGGATCTTTGAAGGAAAATAATGTAGTTTATTTGACATATGTGAACCTTATTTTTATGTAAAGGATTCCTAATGACATTTTCACTAAGATGTAGAGAAAATGATTAAGGAATTATACACTTTGGTGTATGACTTCCTTTATAATGAATGTCTGAGATTAAGCACAAGATACCAAATCAAATTTGTTAACAACTATAGTAGTTTTAATTATACATCGTAAAACATAATTATGAAATCTTTGTTGAAGATTTCAAAAGTTGAGATACAAACCAGTAAGAGCCATTTAAGGCCTTATTGATAATAAAGCATGAATTAAATCTTACTAGGTATGATTTGCTTTCTAAACAGTAGAAATATCCTCCTTTAATCTTTTAGGGATAATACTTCAATCATTATTAAATGTATCTTGAATACAAATACCAACTAATAAGTGGATTGGGAACTTTATAAGATTTTGTATGGATAGGCTCCATCCATACCTTATTAAATGTTTTATGGATTTAAAGCCTATGTTGGACTAAAGCTTATAAACCCAAAATCTACTTAATACATATTTGTATAATACTCTAAATGTGGCTTAGATTATGATATGCAAATCGCCAATAATAAGTCCTTTTATTCTTGTGAAAGCTAAGTTAGTAGAAAGCAAGCCTCTAATGAAAAAGCAAGTGGGAAGTACATGGAACTTGAAGCAGTTCAAGAACCATAACCTTATGTAGCCATAGTTGGCACTAGTTTTAACAAGGATTATGAAAATTGACTAATAGTTGTTCACAAACAGAAATTGTCCGCATTAATGGTAGAATTCATCTATGATTTGAGAAATGTGGAATCTCTCATTTATGAGCTTTTATTGATGGTTTCCGGAAAATCCATCAAATACCAAGATGCTATGTAAGATCTTGAATCTGATAAATGACTTAGAGTCATCAACGTGAGATGTGATCCATGTATGATAATCAATAATGGGCTTGATTAAAATCTTTCCCTATAGCAAGGCTACAAGGAGTAAATAATTCTTCTAGAAAGAATAAATTACATGGATAACCATACACATTTAAAGCAAGACTTGTATTAAAATGATTTTCTCATACTCATCTCATTGAATATGGTCCTCATCATACTCATGACATTGACTGTGATCAAATCTTTTTCATAGCTAGCTATGATTACATTAACATGTATATTGTTTACTATAAATTCATATTCTTAATATGAGATATAGTAAATAGATTTCAAGAAAGACCGCTTTTCTTAATAGACGTCTACTAGATGATATCTATATAGATTAGCCTGGAGGTTTTCTTGATCCAAGTTATCCTAACAAAACATGTAGAGCTTGAGATCCACTTGTGGGTATAAACCAAACATCTTAATGTTATAATCATTAATTTATGTAAAGCCAAAATGTATGTTTTTATATCAAAATGAATAGACCGTGTGTTTACTAAGAACAAGTGGGAGCATGGTGAAATTGCTAATCTTGTATGAATGAGACATAATTAATCATTTGAAATCACATTATGATTAAGCAAGGTCGTTTTTCACCTTGACTCGGATAGTGTTTCTAAAATGAAAGACTTAGGAAGGAGACAATACATTATTGAAATGTAAAATATATAAGGGATACATAAAGTGAATGTTAAAAGTTTCATGTCCTTATACATATATTGGAAATATCTTGAAAGGGATCAAGACACAAGAATTTTTTGAAGAATTCTTGGCATTGTCATATGACATCATTTTGAGATAACCTCAAAAGTACATAGCTCATAGGTTTGAACTTCATGAAATGATTTGTAATCTATTTTCTTGGCAAATGAATTCATCATTTACTCCATAGTATGCATAGGACATGGTATTTGATCATGATGTAAACATGTCAATCGATACTAATTGAATACATGGTTAAGTCACTAGATGACTATGAGAGCATTCTAAGAGTACTTTAGAAGAACTAAGAGAATGCATATGAGACAGTTAGTTTAGAAATGATCTATATGGAAAGAGCTACACAAGATGTTAATTTCTAAACATATAGAAATAATTATGAATTATAATTGCATTTTTACTTCATTATGGAATGAAGGGTAAGTCTTGTTGGAATAAGGTCCAAGAAAAATATAATGACACAATCTACTACAATAATAATAAAATACTACTTTAGAAGTTGAATTCAAATATGATTGGATGAATGAGATCATTGAAAATCTATGTTGATTTCTGCCATTCAAGGATCACATAAAAATCTTTGTGACTCCGAGAGTATACTTAATCAAGCTAAGAGACTCTATGTCATGAAAAGAACACTAACCATATCTCTAAGATATTTAACAATACCTAGAGTAAAGTTAAGTACGAAGATGATAGTATTCACAGAATTCACACAGATTAAATTTTAACAGATCCATTAATAAAGCCATTCATTTGAGCAAAGTATGAATGGTCACACTTCAGCTATAAGACTTTATTATTTTAGAAATGGGCTTTTGATTTAGATTTAGTATTTGGATATTGGAGCATTATAACAACAACTACTAGATAATGTTATGATATATTGGGATATAGTAATCACATTAATACTTGTCGTGTTCTATATTAACATGTTTAATCCATGAATAATGTTATTATACTAAAAGCTCATATTCGGTTATAATTATGGGAGCAATTATGAAATAAGAATAATATGAATTTGATTGGTTGACTCTCACTAAATGAAAGTAGGCAAGTAGTTGTAACCAAGTTTCATAGGTACTTGTCAGAGAACTATTATTGAACTGACCCGAATCAAGATCATCTCATGGATCGCTATCGTGAATGACACTTGATTAAAAGGGACTATCTTTGTATCCTTAATACTTGAGTTACATAGTGGGACTTAAGTGTAGGAAGTACTATGCTTTGATAATGGTCAAATGTTGTTCCTTAACCAGGCAGTTATAAAATCCATTTTTAGGTATGGTGTGAACTATGCAATAGGCTTATGTAGTCAACATGGGATTTATTTTTCACATGTGTTAAGAGTAGAAATCTAAGGCGCCTTACCAAAATTTGAACAACTAATGATATTGATCGTGATCTAAATCTCATATTCAACATGATGTCTGTAGCAAAGGGATAAATGATAAACTTACCTTATACACTAATTGTAGCTTTAGGCATTTTGAAATTGGGTGTTAATAGAATGCCACAAACAGTACTATGATCTTAGGGGCAGTGAAATGTTGCTAGACGTTCACCATTGTTTATATCAGTCTAATATGAGTCTTGCGCAAATGGGAGATTGAAAGGCCTAGTATGCTCAAGATTCATATTAATGTGATATTGCTAAATAACATATGATACTAATGGGTCACACTAACAACAACTTGATACAATTGACTATTTATTAGAAATTGATTTTAATAAATATTCAATAAAACTCTTATAACTAAATTGGAAATTATTTATTTCATGGAAATAATAATTTTCATTAGCAAGTAACTTAGTATTTATCATATGGTATAATTTATAAGTCGTGTACAAATTTTTGGACTAGTTGAATCCTTTTGTCTTTTCCCTAAAAGACAAGGTTTATATTTTATGAAAGAGTTTATAAAACTTTGACTTTCTTTCTTCTTCTTTATGTAATTTTTGAGATATGCATATAAAGAAGAAGTGTATGACTTGTTTAATCATGCTTTAAAGGCATGGGAGACATGCTTATGAAAATGGGGACAAGTCTGCTTAAAGTGATAAAGTCTAATGGTTAATAACTTCACTTTATGCATATAAATAAGTGCGCTTGCACTTGGATTATTTGTTCATTCATTCCTTGATGCAAAATCCAAATCCTCTCTACCGTCTCCCCTCTCTCTAGTTTTGGCTAGAAAACTTAAAGAATACTTGCATCTTCAAGCCCTCTTTAAGTTCATAATGGTTATGAACTTAAAGCTTAGGGGTTTAAGAGTTTGGGACTAGCATCTACATGAAGTTGAGTCATTGTTGGTGTCTCAAAGGTTCCACATTCTTCATCAACTTCCAAGCCTCCCAAGAGGACCCAAAGAACTACAAAGGTTGTTATTTCTTCACATCTTCTTTGGTTGGTGTTTAAATCTTTCTATAACTTGCAAGAAGATCCTTGGTGGTTTAAAATAATTATGTTATTTTAAAAATTAAAGTCTTCCGTTGCCATACTTTTCATGTTTATGAAACTATTTTTGAACTAAAATCCAACATGTGTGTCTCTGTAGTAGGTCAGAGGTGTGTGTGAGTGTAATTGCTAGATGGAAGAAAGTGAACCACCATGGTGGATATCGTCATTCTACCACCACTAACCGCCACCTTGGGTGGTTGTATGGGTGTGTGAAGGTGTTAGGATGGATGTTATTGTATCATACTGCTTTTGATATTATTTTGTTTAAAAAAAGCTACCACCATTGAAAGTCATGGCTGCCGCCTCCGACTGCCACGGACCGCCACCGACTACCACTGCCCGAGTGGTAGTGGTAGTGCCCGACTTATTAATCATCAAATTATCTAATCATCTAAGTTTAGTTCGAGTGGCATGTGTTTGGGTTGGAAAACCTAATTATGGTCTAAACAACCCTAATGTCAAGAAAATCCTAATTTTAGGGTTGGGATGGACCCACTTACTCAGCCAGGGAGGGTTTTTCATGTTGGGGTTCGATTTAAGGTATCTTTTAGGCTTAGTTGTCTTAGGTTCTGTTGGGCCATCAGGTTTTGGAATGATAATTATTTTGAGAGGACCTACAATAGGTTTGGTCCCAATTTGAAAAATTGGGCCATGGATTGTACTTTGGATGGTTTTGGGTATTTGGGCCTTATGGATTATTAGGTTTGGGCCTAAGTCTTAATCCAAAAGAGATGGGGGTAAATTGGTCATTTATCCTAGTAATGGATTTATGGACATGGATTGGGACCCAAATGGTTTATTGAGTGTTGTTTTGGTTTTGAAAGTTCGGGGATCCGCCAGCCAGTAGCTAGAGATTTATTTGCAGGACTTTAGTAGTACAAGGTGAGTCTCCTCACTATGTCTAGTGGGTCTAAGGCACCAATGTTGAAATAACTAAACTTTATGCTTACGGTTTTTAGTTTATATTTCAGGTAATTCGGTTTTCAAATTGAAGAGCTCAGGATGGTTGCAGGGCACATGTTTCTACATTATGTGATTTACTCTGATTTAATGGTGTTTCGATGAATCTTGATTACCTTGGTTTTATGGAAATGATATGTATCAATGAATTATTAATCTAAACAAAAATTTTATGTTATTATTTTGGGACGTTACAAGTTGGTATTAGAGCCTTAGTTTGAGGGATTTACACATGCTCTCGGGTGTGCCTGAACTCAAACTAAGGATTTGGTAATTTTTCAAGAATGAAAGGAAATGGTTTAAAAAGGGAAGAAAAAAAAACCAAGTTTTCTAATACAATAAAGGGTGTGGTGCATGCAACCGATTGAGCTCAAGTAAGTTTCTCCCAAAATACCCATACATGTTATCTGATACGTATTGATACATGAATCTATGAATCACATGCTAGTTAGGGTTAAGGATCTGATCAGTTTTTACATGGTAGAATGCTAGGAGATATGCCATGTATGCATGTTGTTTGAGCTTTTAGACTTGCATGCTAGTTATGATGAGCCAGTGATATGTTGGCCTGATATGTGATGCCTTGTTGTGACACCCATTTTTTTTTTTGCAAAAATTTTAAACTTTTAAAACCCATCTTAAATTAAATTAAAGCAACTGAAAGAGTCATAACATAATCCATCAACTTAATAATCATATAAAATAAGTGCGGAAGTAATAATAATAATTAGGTCCCAACAAAATAACTAGTAGCGATGTCCCGATGCTCCATGTCAAGCCTTAGCCTCTTTAATCTTAACACCTGAAAAGTTATAAGGGAAAACCGTAAGCACGAAGCTTAGTGAATTCAAACACAGACATTGTACTAACATTCATATTTACTAGCCCTAATCCATTTTCCAATTATAATTATATGATAAATGCAAAGAACGAATCAATGTCTATATTACGAGAAGGACTTGTAGGTTTGAACCGCACCGGGAAGATCCTGTATCATTTGGCCCTAATCACCGCACCTCACGAAGAGTATTACGTTGGTGATCTTACCTGCCCACCGCACCGGTAAATCCGTATCCTTTGGTGGTGTCCCCATATCCATAATTAATTACATACAGTGCACATGTACGAATTAAAACAATACTTATATAGTATGCTTTTATAATAAATTCAAATAATCACACACGAGCTAACTAGCAAACACAATCATCAATACAACGGTGTGAGAGAACTCACCTTGAGTGAGTATTAAGGATGGATAACAATCAAATAATGCTACCAAGCTTGAGCAAACTTCAAAACCTCACCTAAGAAGGACTAAAGGTTAGAAAGGAGAAGTATGAAGCTATGAGTTGAGAAAAGAGTGATCACAGCAAGGTCTCTAAAACATACCTGCTGTTCAAAACGGATTTACTCCAAAATCTAAAACAGAAACATAGCTTTAACTAAATTTTATAGGAAACTATGATTGCTTAGGATTCCACAAATATAAAGAACTCATTCTAACTCCAAAAGATGAATTAAATATGAATTTTACAAAATGGTGTATCACTTCTGTCTCCAACAATACAGTCAAGTGATGTTGGCCAATTCTACCCAACTTGTGAGTAGAATTATTCCAAAAAAAATTAAGAGAATTAAAGGACATACAAGTGAAAGTCGCAGAGTTGTAATTGAATGAAAAGCATCTCTCAAACTCCAGATATAAAATTCACATTGTGGACAATCACAGAACTAGCAAAAGCTGGTGACCGCCCACTGACCTAGTAGTGTGGATCCATTCTAACCAATTTATAGTTTGAAATAACACCCCATATTCTCCAGATCTTAAATTAATAATATAAGGAACATATAGAAACTTGGAATCACTCTGGATTCTTTTCCAAGCCTTAGAAATGATGAAAACAAAATGACATATCAGAACAGACCCGGATCAGACCTAACAGCAAAGATGCTATTATTTCACATAGATAAAGCCCTTATCAGTGAGGTTGGCCTGCTTAAGAAAGTTAGACAACTCAATTTGTGAACTTTTGGAACTGGTTTGGGGTCCGTTTGAGTTCTAGAGCTTCAGATATGATTTTTACAAAATGACTACAGATCTGATGGAAAACAGAATCGTAGCCACCCGTGATTCCTTTTTGGCTTATCCATCCTTCTCCTTTTGAAACACATTTTAAGATGTGTTCATCATCCCAATTCAGTCCCCATGATAATGGTGGTACTAAAAAGGGTTAGGGATCATTAGGATTTCATTTAGCCACAAGGATGTAATAATAATCAACATGAAAATAAACATAAGCACATAAAATCATCATTCTCCCTTTTAGGGTTTCCATGATCTTTTGCCACATGTAATCCCCTAGATCCATCATCCACCATATATGGGGTGAAGATAGGATATTGAGATGATGTATAACATACAATTACAAATCAAATAAGAAGGAGAAGAAGTGAAGATGAAATCATAAAACTAGAACAAGGTTATGAATCAAGTTGTAAGAAAGGATAACGAGGTTCATACCAATACGAATCAAGGCTGGAAATGAACAAGAATTAAGCTCCAAACAGCCCCTTGGCTGCTCTTGATCCCAAAGAGAGAGAGAGAGGGACGATTTTTGAGAGAGAGGGAGGGTTTAGAGTGTTTTCCTTGTGTGTGTTCCAAATGATTCAATTTACATATTAAGTATTATTTACTAGATGGACTTTACAAATAGGCCCATAGTCCATGGACTTCAATAAAAGGAGTTTACAAGATGATAAAAAGAGTCCAATAACATAAAAATTAGGCATTGGTTAAATAAATTAACCCAAGGTTACAAGGATAATTAAATTAAAATAACCAAACGTACCGAGAAAAACCGGGGCGTTACACTTGTAGCCTAGGAAGCATGGGATGCTAGGTGGGTATAGTTTTTATGTGTAAGGTAATCAGTTGCAAGAGTGGGAGCTCCTAGTTTGAGTTGTAATATGTGGGATTTGATGCTTGTGATTATTCTTTGTATTGGAGTGTTGTTTCACAAATGTTGCTTGCTTTGTGCTTTGTGGAACTCTTAGCTAATGGGAGTTAGCTACTAAGTGAATAAGTCAACTCACATGTGACAAAGGTTGAATTATCTCAGAGTGATGGACTTGACCCATTTGTGCAGCTCTAGTATGAGTCCAACAATTGTAGGGATAAGTCTATTACTCGAAGGATTATCTAAGCTTTGTTGCATATGATTGTATTCATGAGGTTGGTGACTAGAATTATGAAGAGTTCTTCTGCAGCTAATGGTAAGGTGAGGTTATAAACCTAGGAAAGCCTAGGGATTACTTCAGTGGGTGCTAGTTGTGCTGGTTAGTGAGTGTTTGGAGTATGGATTTGAGATAATGAATTAGAGGATTCAGTAGGATTCTTGAGGAAAGTAGTGATAG
Organism: Lactuca saligna; assembly: GCF_052625555.1. Classification (NCBI taxonomy): domain Eukaryota; kingdom Viridiplantae; phylum Streptophyta; class Magnoliopsida; order Asterales; family Asteraceae; genus Lactuca; species Lactuca saligna. The sequence goes on from NC_136419.1 coordinate 3,686,670, forward strand.
GTGTGGAAGGTCATATTAGGCCCGTACTACTGAAAGCACAGGATCCATACTAGAATCTGGGAGAGTCTTGGAGTATCTAAGAAGCCTGTGGAATGAGGATTCATGGGTATATTCAGATCTTTTGCATGTTGTTTTGGTATATTGTTGAGCACTCAGCAATTGGATTTAGAGTATGGTTCCGGATCAGGAGCAGGTACTAAGCCGATCAATGAGCGGTCATAGGAGTTCGTCTTATCGGTGATTACCCATGGTAATTTGAGCAGGCCCTGTGATCCCTAGTTCAGTTAAGGAATGGATTTTGGAGCAATTGGATGGTCATCTCGGGGCTTTTAGGTCGAGATTGTAGCAGAGCAAGTCAGTTATGTTTTGCTGAAATCAAGCGGGCCACAGGAAGGCCAACTGTCGGATGTTGAGGAGTAGAGTAGTGAGTGCATCTGCAACAGTTTCTTTGAGGAACCCTATACGTCATAACAATGGACCAAGAGCCTCAGCTAGGAGGAGACATGGATTGTAGTGTCAGCTGGAGGAGGTCAGGATTACTTTAGGTGCTATGGCGAGTATGTTATCTTATGCTTTCTTCTGGGTTATTATCGGAAATATATATCGCTTTGGAATTTGGTTTGGGTTTGGGTAAGCAATATCTCAGTTGGTTCTCTTCTATTGACTGGGTTATATTATCAAGGATTATTATATGCCATTCTGCATGCCGAAAATCTTCAATGAATCTTTAGAGGGTCATATCTTGTTGAGTGGGTTTCACCGTGTTCCCTTATTGATCCTGCTCTTATCGGTATCAATTTAGGGGTGTTGTTTGGAAGATCTTTGGATTGGTTTCAATGGTTTTATCATTGTTCTGGAATGAACGGTGGTAACCTCTGGAAGAACTTTTGGGTTCAAACCCAACTATTGCTTGGAGAAGAATGGTAGCACGAAGATGGTGGTGTCAGTACGTGAGTGATTTGGCAACTGGAAGTGTTAGGGGAGTTGTATTTTCACTTGGATTGTAGTCAGTTACAGTGAAACAATTCCTTAAGATTGGAAGTTGGGGGTGAAAACTCGTCAGTTTGGGACAAGGTTTGCGGTTTATAGTCGCTAACATATGAACTCAAGGAATTGGTAAGGTATCATGGGAGGTGATTTGGATTATCAGACTCGTTCATATCTCGAGAGTATTCTTTAGGATTTTATAATTTTGGTTATCATTTACTTTGGCTAGTGATGGAACACTACTATTAGTTAGCACATATCATAAGCAGTTCTTGCTATATGAGGTTGATGGGTTGGGAATCCATCGGATTTAAGGAATGAGAATGCTTCGTCAAATCCAAGTGGGGGAGAATCGATCAGGATCCCGCAAGTTAGGAAGGATGTGGAACTAGGGAAAGTTTCACATCTTGGCAAGGAGGAGAAACGACCCAAGAGGCCGTCTGGATTGAAGTTGTATAAATTGGAAGTCCAAGAAACTTCCAACAGCTGTGCGGAGCCTTCTTTGTTATGCATAGCAGGCTTGTGGATGGATCCAGGTCGAGGGTTTTGGTAGAGCCTCGTGGCCAGTTCTTGTTTGGTGAAGGATTTGGGGTTTGAAGCATGACCCGAACACCTGATTGGATGTAGTTGGATGCTGGTTTCGGATCAGGATGAGTGGGGTTGTGATTGTTAGGGTGTGGTTAGGCCATGGATGGTAACTGTTAGGGCCATGATCCTCAAAACTTTTGGTATCCTCAAACCTCATCAAATATTCAGGATCCTCAACTAACTTAAGATCCCAACTATTACCATTATTTTATTTAATAACATTTATAACGGTTGTATTTCATTTTTAATTAACACATATGCAGAAATAGTCAAGAGAAGACTTATTCTCAATAGATAGTCGTCTCAACTATGCTAAAGACCCGGAATAACAAGTCCAGCAACGTCCACAAAGTTGGTCATAGAGGATCCCAAGAATATCGGATATATTGTTAGCTAGTTTAGACTATAAATTAACACATCTATCTTGCACACGACACACTCTACTGACTCTTAGCTTAATCTACGAACCTTTACACTTGTTCTTACTGAAATACTCTTTATAATCATCATTTTATATTAATAAAATCATCAAGGAATGTGATCATTATCACCTCCAGAGGTTTTGTGTCAGAGATCCTAGCAAGGATCAAGGGTTGTCCTTGTAAACAATCATATCATCTCTTTACCTTTTTCTATTACATAATTCGAACATCATAGCCTCTCACTCAATTTGGTTGAATTATACTTGTGTGATTTTTGATGAAAACAATTTGGTGCCCACCGTGGGGCTGTGGTGTTCAAAAACCTTGAAAGATCATGTCTACACAACGAATCCTTTCTTCATTCTCCGCTCCTTCCATTCCAACCAAAAACCTACCATCTCCTCCGAGTGGACGCCGTAGTCTGAGGAAGGCACCCGAAACTTCAAAAAAAACACCCCTCCGATCACTATCCAAGGAAATTTGCGATCTTCAGGACTCTAGGATCTGACTGCTCTAGTCACTACTGCTAAACTCTTCACTATGATGAGGAAAATAAAGCAACAGATGACTCGGTAGAAAGATAAGAATAGAACACTACTTAGAGAAGTGGAGAGGATGAAGGCGGAATTTCAATGAACCCAGGAAATGCGGCCCACAGTTGTACAACCAAGGATCCTGAATTTCGATAATGAAGGATCCTCAGGAAGTCATCTGGGGAACATAGCTCATGCTACTGCTGCGTCACCCTGGGGGACAACTATGAACAATCGAGCATCTATGATCAATGATCTCAAAGATCCTTTCAGTATTCCTAGACACCTTTATTCTAGTAACTTCTTAAACAGCAATACTATCAATAATAAGTCTACAAATGTTGTTCAGGAATAACTCTGACATGGCTAGGGAACTTCAGCAGTTGAGACAAACGATCTCAAGCGTAACCGGGGCAGTTCAACCCATACCAGAAGAATCTCCAAGAAGTGATAGGATCTCGAGAATTGCTAACGTGATAGCTGATACCAAAGTTCCAAAGTGCTTCAAGACTTCGAGCATGAAGCCTTACGATGGAACTATAGATCCAGAAGACCACGTAGAAAATTATCGGGAAAGGATGGAGATCATTCCCATCCCAGTGCACCTGAAGGAAGTTTGCCTATGTAAAGGCTTTGGTTCGACCCTCACGTGCTCAACCCTCAAATGGATGTTAAACGTTGCCCAATATTCTATTACTTCATTTGCACATTTAGTCAACATTTTCAATAACCATTTTTTTATTATTCTCTTTCAAAAAATATTTTCAGTAACCAGTTTTCTTGTAGCAGAACCTTCGAGAAGATCACTAGTGATCTCTATCGGGTGGTTCAGGATCCTAAGGAACGACTTAGATTTTGTTAACAGATTTGGCAGGGAAGCTCTGAGCATCCCCAACATTGATTTAGCGACTGTTGTCGAGGACTTCTAGATGGGTCTAAGGAAGGATTCACCCTTCTATGAAGATCTCGAGATGACTCCATGCAAGAGACTGGACGAAGTTAGGTGCCGAGCATTGAGGTTCGTAATGCTTAAAGAGGATAGAGAAGTCCAAAAGAGAACCAACCCTTCAAGTCAATATGAGAATCCAAATAGGAAGGCTGAATCCTCGACTCTAAGATCCTACAAATTAAAGTCCTATTCCGAACCAGATCATCACAGGGTTAATGCCCTCAAAGATGAAGTAGAGAAAGCGGAACCCCCTAAGATCATTGACTATTGTTTTTTGTGGATGTTTCAGGTTTACTCCTTGCTATGCAGGATCTCGGAGATAAGGCAAGGTGGCCAAAGAAGGATAAGAAGTCCACCAGTTGGAAAGACAAGTCCAAATGGTGTGCTTGCCACGAATATTTTGGTCACAAGATAGATGATTTCAAAGCGCTAAGCAAGGACATCAGTTATATCCTTAGTAAAGTGCATCTTAAAGAAATCCTCAAAAGAAAGAAAGAAAAGTCCAAGGAGAACAATCAAGATAGTCGCAAGATTCCGAAGAAACCAGGATCTCCACCCCCAAACGCCAAGATAATTAACGTTATCTCAGGCGGATCTAACAATCGTGGTACTTCTTATTCTCAGGCTAAAAAACACGCCAAGTTTTCTAAAACAAAAAGGAGGATAGACCACAGAAGAATACTTTGGTTAGCAATGAAAAGGAAATCACATTTGAAGAGACAGGGAAGGGATTCAGGATCCTCACCATGATGGACTCGTAATAACACTGTACATTGCCAACCACTTCGTTAGAAGCATCCTTATTAACGAAGGATCCTCAGTCAACATCATACTCTTGGACGCACTGAAGAGGATAAACATCCCATAATTGGAGATAATAAAAAAGTTCTCGGTCCTCATAGAATTTAGTAGAGAAACGATACACATCATTGGGGAGATAAAGCCATCAATATAAATAGAGGGGGTAAATGTTGGAATAGTGTCTAAGGCTGCAACCATATTAGGCAAGTACTTGACCCGGTTGTGCATGGTCCTTTTGGGTTGCCTTCACCAAAGCAAGTTGACTGGAGAAATAAATAGAGAAAGAGGTTATTATGATTTACTAATATGTTATAAGAATAATATATAAAGGAGAAATCATATTTGTTTAATTAATATTGGTCAATAATTAATTAGGAATTAATTGTGTGATCAAGTGTAATTGATTGAACTAGAGGGGCTGAATTGTAATTATGTGATAGTTGCAAAATAGGGCAGTCGTTATCCTTGTTTAAGGATGGACGAATTCAAGGATAAGGATACCCTTAAAATCGTCCAAGGTTGAAGAGATAAGGGTTTTCAAGGCTTATCTTGTGGTTTCTTGGTGGGCAAGTAACTGGATAAGGATAAGGACTGAAACCCTAATCTAAACCCTATATAAAGACCCCTAGGCCTTGGGAATTCGTGTACATGCTTCTAAGAAGTCCCAAGGACGATTTCCACCTCCTCCCTTATCTCTCTAAAGCCTCTCCAATTGCTTGTGGTGTTTGTGAGCCATTAGAGGCACTACACTTGTGGTGCTTGCTTTCAAGACTTGGAGTTTGAAGATTTAAGTTGTTATTGCAATATAACAACAAGAGGTATGTAATCTAACCTTGTATATTAATTTCAAAAATAGCATTGTTCTTTAGGGTTTTATTTTTGTGTTCATAATGTTGTGTATCTAATAGCAAAACATAGGTCCAAATTAGGGTTGCATGCACACATAGGATTGTTTGTAGAAAGCCCATCAGTGAACTCTAGACAAAATTTATGTGTTATTGACACCTTATCTTCTTATAATGTGATATTAGGTAAACCGTTGATCCACGAGATGAAAGCGGCTCCATCAACATATCATCAGTTTGTAAAGATGGCTACTCCGTGGGGAACAGTGAAAATCATGGGAGATCAGCAAGAGTCAAAGGAATGCTATAAAATCTCTATGAAGCCTACGACGAAACCCCAGCAAGAATAGCAATTAAGCAGTGGCACAACATGTTCTAGAAACAAAGGATAAATACAAGAAGGAAGTGCCCCTGAACAGCTAGGATCCTGAAGCCAAAGTCCTCATAGGATCCTCAATACCTGAGCAAATTAAGTAAGACCTATTAAACCTCCGCCGAGCTAGAAGCAAGACATTTGCATGGAAACATGAAGATATGACAGGTATAGACAAGATTATTATTACTCACAAACTTAATATTGATCCCTATTTCAGACCGATACATTAAAAGGGAAGGAAGTTTGCACCCGAAAGGAATCAAATCATCCAAGAAGAAGTGGAAAAGCTCCTCAAGACCGAGATTATCAAGTAAAGTTTCCGAGATGGCTAGCTAAAGTAGTTGTCATACAAAAGATAAAAAGGCAAGTTGCGAGTATGAATTGACTACACGGGTCATAACAAGGCTTGTCCTAAGGATCCTTTCTCTCTACCACACATTGACTCCATGATAGATGCAATGGCTAGCCACGACCTCTTAACCTTCATGGATACTTCAGCGGGATTCCAACAAATTCAGATGGAACCATCCGATCAAGAAAATACAACATCTATAACACCAATATGTATATATTGTAATATTGCGATGCCTTTTGGTCTTAAAAATGCAGGTGCAACATATCAAAGATTGGTGAAACATATGTTTAAAGACAAGATGGGGGACACCATGGAGGTCTACATTGAAGACATGGTGGTGAAGTCCATGAAAGCTAAAGATCATCTCAGGGATATCAAAGAAGCCTTCAACATTCTAGACAAATACAAAATGAAGTTGAATCCATTTAAATGCCAATTTATGATGAAGTCAGGCAAGTTCCTTGGGTATATGGTAACCAAGAGAGGAATAGAAGCAAGCCCGAAGTAGATCAAAGCAATCATATCCAAAGGCTAACCAGAAGAGTAGCGGCACTTAACAGATTCATTTCAAGATCCTCAAAAATGTGTAACCCCTTCTATGATATCTTGAAAAAGAACAAGAAGTTTGAATGGACCGAAGAACATGAAGAAGCTTTTCAGGAACTCAAATGAAACTTAAGTTCTGTGCCACTACTAGTGAAGCCTATAGATGGAGAACCACTTGTCCTCTACCTCTTGGTATCCTTAAGTGCGGTAAGTGTTGTCCCAGCCAAAGATCTTAACAGAGACCAACATCCCATGAATTATGTAAGTAAAAGTCTTCTAGATCCTGAGACCAGGTAGTCTCATATCGATAAATTAATTCTTGCATTAGTAACTGCTTCTACTAAGTTAAGACGTTATTTCGAGACACATAATATACATGCGAAAACTAATTATCCTATTAAGAATGTGATGAGAAAACCAGAGATGTCAGGAAGGATGGCAAAATGGTCAGTGAAGTTAAGCACATTTGACTTCAAATATGAGTCAAGATCTACCATAAAGTCACAAGCATTACCAGACTTTGTGGTTGACTTTAGTGATGATCTACAAAACGAAGTAGACATTGAAGCTAAATGACTCCTAGAATATGAACACTTCGCAAAAATGGACACTATTCACGGATGGAGCTTCAAACCAAAAAGGAATCAAGCTAGGGATCATACTAAAATCGTCACAGGGGGACGTCCTACCCCAAGCAGTTAGTTGAATTTCAACGCATCCAACAGCGAAGCAGAATATGAAGCACTCATTATGGGACTACAATTGGCTAAGGGTCTTCAAATCAAGGATCTTTAGGTATTTTTTGATTCTTTATTATTAACTAGTCACTTTAATGGATCTTATGTAGTGAAAGGCGAAAGATTAGCATTATACCTCGAGATCCTTAAAAAAATTAGCCTCTAATTTTGAAAACTTTAGACTAACCCAAGTTCCCAGGGAAGAAAACACAGAAGCAGATGCGTTAGCCAACTAAGGATCCTCCCTAAGGATCCCACTAGAAATAATAATCCCTATAACCCACATAATAAATCCATCTATAGAAGCCCTTTCCGACAAACCCGACGATACTGAATAACCAATAAGTGTAACAGCCATCAAAGATCCTGACCCTTAGATCCCTCCTCAAAGGGATCCCAACGAACAGGATCCTCGAAGAAGTCTACAATCATGGATCCAACCCATTATGGAATATCTCCAAAATGGCATGATCCTAACAGAAAAAAAAATGAAAGAGCATTCAGAACAAGAGTCTCAAGATTCGTAATAATCCTATGTAAACTCTATAAAAAGTCTATGGCAGGTCCATGTCTCAAATGCTTGGAAGATCCTAAAGTTGCGGAAGTATTGAAGGACATACATGAAGGAGACTATGACAATCACACTGGGGGTAGATCCATATGCTCCAAGGTATTGAGAGCAAGATACTACTGTCCAACCTTGAAGAGAGATTATTTTCTACATGCTCAAAAGTGTGATGCTTGCCAAAGACATATCAACATCCTAAATCAACCGGCGGAACCTCTACATCCTATTATCTCTCCATGGCCATTCATGAAATGGGCAATGGATATAGTGGGAAAATTACCAAAAGCTTTAGGAGGAAAAGTCTTCATGTTGGTGATGGTTGATTACATCTCAAAGTGGATCGCAGTTGAAGCCTTCATTCAAGTTAGAGACAAAGAGGTAGTCTCATTTATTAAACGTGATATCTTGACCAGGTTCAGGATCCCAGCTAAAATCATATGCAACAATGGATCACAATTCATAAGCAATATAACAAGAGACTTTTGCACGAGTTGGGGGATCAAAATGATAATGTCCACTCTTGTACATCCCCAAGCTAATAGTCAAGATCATAGTAAATAACATAAGGAAAATGCTAGATGAAAAGAAAGGAAGATTGGAAGAAGAGATCCCTATCATCCTACGGGCAGATAGGACTACTTCCAAGTAGCCACAGGTTAGATGCCTTATTCCTTGGTGTTCGGGACAGAAGCAATGATACATACCGAAGTTGTGATCATAACAACAAGATATTTGCTCCAAAATCAAGAAAATAATGATAGGATCCTAGCCCAAGATCTTGACATTGTTGATGAACTCAAAGATCTTGCCAAGATACGCATTGCTGCTCATCAACAAAGGATCAGCAAGGCTTACAACAAAAACATAAAAGTCATAAGATTTCTAATAGGAGAATTGGTATTAAGGAAAACATTCCAAAACAGAAAGGATCCTAGTGCATGTAAATTAGCTCCTAAGTGAGAAGGACCATATCTCATAGATGCTGAAGCAGGCAAAGGAGAATATTAGCTAGCAACAATTGAAAGAGACATTTTGCCAAGACCCTGGAATGTTATACATCTCAAATCATACTATATGTAAAAAATATTGATTGATCTTAAAAAAAAAACCACACTGCACATCTTCTTTACCTTAAAATTTTCATCATTACTTATTTTCCCCTCGAATACATTACTAACTTAAGCATCGGAGAGACATTAGCTAGACTAACACCCACACTAGCAAACGTTTGCTATGCAGAACAACGTACAGCTAAGGATCTCCATAAGCAATGATCTTGAAACATAAGGATCCTCAAGGTTGAAGATCCTGAAACATAAGGATCTTGACACACGAAGATCTCAACATCTAACATTTGAAATTTTTTGTTATATCAACGGTATGATCTTTAAACTATCATATACACAAGCTAGAGACTGGTCATCTCTCCTAGGCGTAATGGTACTTAATCCCCTCTAAGGTTTAAAGAGCTAATTACCTCTTTCACATGAACTAAGGTTTATACACCTCACTTGAATGCACGATACCTAACTATGGGATACGAATAATGATAGGTTTTATACAAACAATCCTATGTGTGCATGCAACCCTAGAATTGGATCTATGTTTTACTATTAGTTACACAGCATTATGAACACATAATAAAACCCTAATGAGTCATACTATTTTCGAAATTCACCAAGAAGATTAGAATACATACCTTTTGATGTTATATAGTAATAACAACTCAAATCCTCCTTGTAATGGCTTTAGAAAGCTTAGAGTCACAAGTGTCACTCCTCTAATGGCTCACAAACACCAAGAGTAAGAGGATGAAGAATGATAAGAGAGGAGGCACCCAAAAACATGCGGAAACCCTAAGGAAACTCTTAGCCACGTTTTGGGTGCTCTAGGGATCCTTAAATAGTGAGGCTATTAGGGTTATCAAACAAGGAAACCCTAATTTGACTGCTTAGGCCCTAAGCAGCCCATGGATTCCTTTAACATATCCCTTGGATGATTTCTAATGGGATTCCCCATAGAATTCGTCCAACCTATATATTATTAGGTAATCCATAGCCTAATATTCAACTATCATACAATTAACAGTTCTAGTCCTTTAAGTTTAATTAATGTCTTTTCGCCACAAAATTAATTCTTAATTAATTATTGACCAATATTAATTAACGAATATGATTTATCCTTTAATATATTATTCTCATAATATATTAATAAATCATAATTAATCCTCTCTCTATATAATTCATCCTATCAAGTTGCTTTGGTGAAGGCAACCCAAAAGGACCATGCACCACCGGGTCAAGTACATACCAAAATAGTTATGAACTTAGACACTAATCCAACAAATAAGGGGATCATTTCACGATCCAGTGGATTGGAAAACCTCTTATATTTGAGCATAAGTAAAGATCCTTAAGGTTTATAACATTTTCATGCTATCTAAAACTGGGATCTTACCACAGAAATTACATAAGGTTTATAACATCTTCATGTTATCACATGTTGGGATTTTTCCCCAGAAAATACACACTAATTGTAACATTTTAATGTTATCATAAATAGGGATCTTTCCCATGAAATATGTCACAAGTTAGGATCCTTCCCGATACATACATTAACATGTTATCAATTGAACTTATGATGTTACCCAAGAATTTTGTCAAGGTTTATAACTTGAACAGGTTATCCTAAGAAGGGAATTCCCCCATATGATCTAATGATTAAGGATCTCCATAATTAAGGATCCTCGTCCTTAAGGATGCTCATCAATAAGGATTCTCATCATTAAGGATCCTCATCCTTAAGGATCCTCATCATTAAGGATCCTTATCCTTAAGAATCCTCATCATTATGGATCTTCATCGCTATGGAACCTTATCAGTAAGAACCTTAACATCATAAGTCAACAGTGATCCTAAGTTCTTTCCTAAGCTGAGATTTATCCTCAGTAAATTCTACGATTGAAAAGCTTTCGAAGCTTAAGGAAAAGCATGAAGATAATCCTGTTCCATATATCCTTATTTTCGAAGACGCTAAGTAAAGTTTAAGGATCCTAAACTTTCTAGGATCCTAATCAAAATCATTTGGTTATCAGAATTCAAGTTTACCAAAAATGATTTTCTATAAGAATTTTGTCTTAGGAGTGTTTGAAGGAACCAAGGTTACCGAGATTCTGATCATTTAAGGATCTTAGTATCATAACAGTCATGCAGAGGAATGAAGAGAGAGATGTAAAAAAGAAAAAACAACCATTGCATTCAAAAGGGGTTGCGCACCAACCCAAGCAAAATATTAATTGTTTTACATTACTGATGAAAATAAAAACTACCTAAACTAACTTCTTGCAGGCTTGGACCTTAGCTTGATCATCATCGGTTGCATCCTTCTCCTCGCTTCCATCGGTCAACCACAATATAGGATCCTGATTGGTGGTAGCATGCTTACCAGTCAGCTGGGCTAATGCCTCACACCAACCAACCACATTCCAGGATTCCGAATTTTTAAGATCTTCAGCAAGCTTGATCTTAGCTTCCCAAATAGCAATCGTAGTGCTACTCTTCACCTCAGCAATCACCTCCTCAATCTCTGCAACATGCTCACCCTCTTTCTCAGCCTTCTCCTTACTCAAAAGTTCCAATCACTTCAAAAGTTCCTCACTGGCCACATTCCACATCTTTTCCTCTTCCTGAAGAGTCTGCTCAGTGCTCTTAGCATGGACCCTTAAATCGGCAGAGATACAATCGTACACCTCAAAAATATCAAATGACAATAAGAGATAAAAAAAATAACAAATAATGAAAGAAAAACTTACAACTTGAGTAAAGTGGTCAACTTCCTGAGAGCATCCTCAATGTCGAGATTCTCTAAACCAAAATCCACAACTTCAGAAGGCTTCTGCTCACAAGATCCTAAAGCCTTAACTGTAAGGTCTATGTGAGATCACTTGGGAGGAAGAAGAGTGACACCTTTTTCTTATTTGACCTTGATCAAATCGCTAGTCATATCGTCTTCAAGATCTGTCAAACCAAAACGAGCCTTGGACCAAGTAGTCTTGGAACCTACTAGGGATCCCTATCAACTTAAGATCCTTATCAATCTAAAAGAAGTATACAAACAAAATAATGTTATCAGTAGCCATGGATGCATTAGTAGAAGAACCCTTTTGGAGACTGGAATGCTCGAGCCTGAATGACCTTTCAAGAACAGGAAATGTAAGAAATTTGAAAATCTTGTCCTCCGAATCACCAGTAGCAGGAACAAGCTCCTCAAATTGAATGGTGTATCAAAACAAACAAGCTAAGGAAAGTAAATTTCAAGATCCTTAAAATCTAAATTCAAATCTTACCCTTTTTAATCCATGTTTTTGGAAGGAGATACCAATCGGGAATTAAGTCACGTCTCATGAAGAAATAGTTTTCCTTCCAAGCACCATCATTTTGTTTAGATTTCATAACCAGGTGGGGTTTGTTTGTCTTAACTCTTAACAGGAAACGAGAAGAACCAAAGTAGAAAGATCATAAATGAGAGCCAGCTCAGGTAACCTGATGTCCATATTCTTGGACTGATTCAAGCGATCAATCAAGAATAGGATCCTCCAAACCACGGGCATAGCTTAGATATAAGAAATTTGGGTAGTCAAAAATAAATGATGAATGATACTAGTAAAATGCTAAGTTAAACCTAGAGTAAATGGGTATTCGGGAAAACAAACCCACGTCGAAGAAATAAAATCAGGTTGAATGGTTGCCTCAAATGGTCGAAAAACTACATCGGAGCGCAAAGCCCCAATGGCTTTCAGTGATTCCATATCCTCATCATCGAAGGAGTAAACCTCATCGTAAAATAAGATTGCTTGATCGTTGAACTCATTCTCAGATAAAGTAATGACGCTAGCTCAAGAATGACTAGTTTTCTTAACCATGATGAAGAAAATAGGAGGAACAAAAGAAAACAAGTAAGAGGAAGATTTACCTTCGCAATAAGACGATGACTACTGAAGAAAGTAAAGAAGAAATTACGGGAAGCCCACATTTATAGCAAAGAAGAGATAAGAAAGAATATTTAACTGCTTCTCGATTACCTCAAGACCGATAAAACTTATTCATTAAGGGAAAAAATTTAAACTCTTCTTTATTTTCACTTTTTAATTTATTTTTAAGTTATCCCTTTAATATTCTCCAAATTAACTCCTATATTTCAAGAATAACTTGGGGGCATCTGTTAGGGCCAGGATCCTCAAAACATTCAGGATCCTCAAACCTCATCAAATATTCAGAATCCTCAACTATCTTAGGATCCCGACTATTACCATTATTATTATCTACTAACATTTATAACAGTTATATTTCATTTTTAATTAACACATGTGCATAAATAGTCAAGAGATGACTTATTCTCAATAGATAGTCGTATCAACTATGCTAAAGACCCGGAATACCAAGTCTAACAATGTTCACCAAGCAGGTCATAGAGGATCCTGGGAATATCAGATATCTTGTTAGCTAGTTTAGACTATAAATTGATACGTGTATCTTGCACACGACACATTTTACTAACTCTTAGCTTACTCTATCAACTTCTACACTAGTTCTTACTAAAATACTCTATGTATTCATCATTTTATATTAATAAAATTATCAAGTCATGTGATCATTATCACCTCCCGAGGTTTTATGTTGGAGATCCTAGGAAGGATCAAGGGCTTTCCTTGTAAACAATCATGTCATTCTTATTGTATTGCAAAATTCAAACATCACAACCTCTCATTCAATTTGGTTGATTTATACTTGTGTAATTTTTGACCTAAAACAGTAACCATTATTGGGTTGCAGTGTTGTAACACTACGATGGGATCATAGCATTCACCAGTCTGAAGTAGATAATTTTCAGAGATGGATTGAGTGTAAAGAGAAAATCAGTGTGTGCCTTGGGCACACCGGCCAGGTTTGTCAATGAGTTTTTCTCTGTTTTGGATTCAGGACCATTGGGTTTCGAGGCGAAGTTGGGCCTGTATAGCTCTATGCGGGTGGGACCCGTGAGCGAGGCAACTCCATGGTATAGTTGGGTGAGATCCATGGATGTGCCCAAGTGATTATGGAAATATAGGTGGGACCTAGTGGAGACTGTTGGGTTAAAGTTTTGGGATCTTGAGCTGCAATATAAAGAGGGTGGTTAGTGTGTGATGTAGAGGGGCTTATAGGATGGGTAGCCTTGTTATTTGGACTCTTAAGAACTTGGTGGTTGGACCAGGTGCAAGATTGGTCATCTCATTGATGGTTAGGAACCTTTATATCTCGGTCTATTAAGGAGTTGTCATGAATTAGAATGTTTTGGATAAAACGCAAGTGCAAATATGTGGATCTCGGGATATGGGTTGAGTATCGGGTTAGGTTTTTTAAAAGTTAGATCTCGAGTTGGGAATCATGAGTGTCATGTATAGGATATTCTTTTCTTGGGTTAAGGATTAGGGTATCTTTATGCCAAGGTCATCAATCGAAGGGTTCAATGGTAAAGAATGGATTCAGTTTTGATGATAGATCAAGCTCTTGTGATTGTGTCTTGGATTGGTTCTATTGGTGAAGGGCATCAAGATAAGTCAAGGCGGTATTATAGATTGGAACTCGAGTGTAGAGTAGCTTGTTATTCGTAGAAGATGTTAGGTCACTTAAAGAAGGGTTTGGATAATCTCAGAGTAAATGACTTGATCCTATTGTGCAGCTCTCGTCTAAGTCTAACCCTTATAGGGATTAGTCTCCTACTCGAAGGATTATCTGAGCCTTTTGTCAAATATAAGTGTTATGCACGGATATTTGGTATGTGATTTTGTTTTCTAATGGGAACTTCATGTTATCAAACTTTGAGTAGTCAGTTGGAAGATAAGTAGAATAGATTTATAATGGTTCATTATGGGCAGTCTGTTAAGGAGTCAAACCATCTCGAGACTTCAGACTTCGGATTGAGTAGATGTGGTTATTTTGCAAGGAATTGTTTTTTGGTGGTGAAAGGACTCGTTTATCGTTGTGTTAAAGAGCCTAGCCAAGGTTGGTTTTGGTTGCCTTGGGAGGGTTGTGGTATGCTCGGGGTTGTGGCCGTGTTGCTTAGGTTGTTTGGCGTGTCGGGGATGGTAATGAATGATTTCGAGGATGAAATCTAATTTAAGTGGGGGAGAGTTGTAACAACCAATTTTAAAATAAACCCTAAAATTCTAGATGTAATTGATTATGAGTTCTTTTGACCTAAAATCAATAATAATTTAGTTGGGTGTTGGTTTCGGGGAGTTAAATGTCATAATTTTTGGATATTATGGGTTAAAGTGTAATTTCCAGGGTGGTTTTGCAAAGAATTTCACAAGACAGGGGATATTTGTTGATGAGAATAAAACTTCAATGATCGATTAGATCCAAACACGTAAAAGAATCAAAAACACATAATGAGAATCAAGCTATGTCGAATGATTAATAATCACAGCCTTAGAAGAGCTTGACAAAGAACTGCTACTGTAAAGGTTGTGTATGGTTTACAACTTAGCCTCTTTCAAGATATGGTGCATGAATACACCTTAAATAGCTAAACCCTAATAATAAATAAATTGGT
The DNA here is from genome assembly GCF_052625555.1 of Lactuca saligna. Lineage (NCBI taxonomy): Eukaryota > Viridiplantae > Streptophyta > Magnoliopsida > Asterales > Asteraceae > Lactuca > Lactuca saligna. The sequence continues at coordinate 3,701,970 of NC_136419.1, forward strand.
GGATAGACCCAACCCACTATACAAAACATGGACTAATTAATAAAACAATTGATGCAATCCATATGACCCAACAATATCAACCTTTACGTCAATTGGGACGAAGATCTTCACGGTTAGTTACGCTTCTAAACTTCAAAACGTTTCAGTATAATACTCAGCATGACCTTACAAACCTGAATATACCAAAGGATCATATCAAAGAAACACTTCTTATGCCCTTTATGATTTGCTTTGCATTTATCCATAAACTCTAAAACGTATTGTAAGCAAGAAGTGGAGTAAAGATGCTTATCAGCAAGATGGAAGAAAACTTTGTGGAAATTAACATTTGTTCGCTCTTTCATTTGAAAGGTCATCCACCAACCTTCCTTTCGTATTTTCCCTAACTTCATTTTGTCAAAATCTTCTGGATTTTCCTTGGGAAATACAACTAGCTTTTGTCTGAAAACTGATGCAATCTCAATGTCCATTTTGAAAACCTCTTAAATATATGAAACTAACATTTGCTTGAGATGAGAAACAATGGGTTCATACTTTAGTTCATTCTCGAGCAACAAATTGAATAGAAAATCCAGTCGTACAGGTTATCAGCAAGTGTAAAGTCACATACCTAACTCGTAGCACCTATAGCAACCTTAAAACGAGCATGTGGGAAGCCATCAGTTTCAATCGGCCCTAAAACCTTCACAACTATTATATTTTTCGCACTCCACAATTCATACTGAGGCTTCATGTGATTTAAGTAGAAGGAGAAGAGCAAATGATCAGCACTTTTGTCAATTGGAGGCACATTCGCAACATTGATGAAGCTATGAAACTTGAAGGATTTCATTGTGATTGGAAGATCCAGTTGCAAATCTTGTGAGTTTTGCAAGTCAAAAGACATAACTTTCTCTAACCAATATTGGCTTGGATTGTCAATTGCCTCATTCATAAATCGCTCCAAAGTCCACAATGGAAATAAAAGCTTTCTGCTTTCTAAAGCGACTTGAGCTTCACATTCAGCTTTCTCTTTCTCTTTTGCCTCTCTTGCGATTCACAAGTTTTCATCAAGAACTTCATCACAAGATTTTCGCTTAAGTTTTTCGGATTCGTCATCTTCCTCTTATTCTTCGTCATCAATGAGTTTTTCTTTGCCTTTTGAACGTGAAGCTTCATTATCCTTTGCTTCATTTGACTTGGGCGATTGTTTAATTTCTTCATCATCACCAGATGGCTTAGTAGAATATTTACCTTGTTCTTGTTCTCCTCCTTGATTTAGAGGTACAACCAGATCCGAAACACCTTCCAACCTATTAAGCATTGCAAAAACTGGCCTGATTTTTTCAGCCAATTGCTTTTGGACAATGATCGTGATTAGAGAATCACAAGTTTTAATGATGTCCAAAAGTAATGAGTTCACATCAGTAATGCAGCTTTTCATAACTGCCTTCTCAGATTTGAGTCCATTTATCTGCAATTTGGCAACAGCGAGCTGAATAGTATATGGATTGTCTTGGCGTAGAGGTGAGATGGGTGGAGTAGAATGACCAAGAGTGAAACCTAAAGCACCTGGCCCCGAATCAGATATGTTGACAGAAACTGGAGGTTCACTAGTGACAGTGGTTTTTGTAGCTGTGGAATTCATGAATAATGGAGTAGATTGTGTGAGAGAATATTAGGCCTGCAAAACTGCCATATATACAGGTGGGCATGGAGCAATAGTAATTGGAATGGAGAGTGCAAAGATTGGTTAAGGAACGGAGAAATCATGGAACAAATCATCTGTGATCAGAACAGAAGTAGGTATTTGAAAAGTTACCTCGGGATTAGAAGTGACTTGATGCGAGACCTAGGGTTGCAAAGTTACAGCAGTATCATCATGTTCGTGGTGAACATCGTGTTGAATCGGAATATATGATACTGTGTTGGACTACAAATCTTTGTGGTCACTTGGAATTGGGGTTCCTGGCTTGCAAGCCTTTCACTTGACCTTCTTCTTAAGGGTTTGGGCAGTTTCGGATGGCCCATCTTTCGCAAGTCATTTCTTTCCACCCTTCTTCGGTTTGTCGGCCTCTTCAAGAATCTTGCTAACAACATCTCTAATTGGTCAAATACCGAAGGCCGGTATACTGTGATAGGTTCGTATGACTTCACTCGCTGCAGGAACATTGTTGTAACAACATGAAAATTTTCAAACAAATTTTTCATTTCAAACAAATAGAGTATTTTTATTCAAACTAAATATAATTATTCCAAGTGTTAAGTCGAAATACAAATCATAGAATTCCCAAGATCTCAAAACATCAATCAGTGTGTACGCATCACGCCGGCGCCTTCCCACAGTTCTCGCTAGTACCTGAAGCACATACATAACAACTGTAAGCATAAATGCTTAGTGAGTTCCCCAATATACAACTTACACATATACGCCTTTCCAGGCCCTGACCTTCCGGTCCACAACACAACGCCTTCCGGCCCATAACATAATCGCCTTCCGGCCCATAACATATTGCCTTCCGGCCCATAACATATTGCCTTCCGGCCCATATAAACATACACAGCACGCATAACAATTAACTTACCACATATAGCACATATATCACATATCATATCCGACCTTCCGGTCACACAGTCAAACCCTTCCGGGTACAGTATAGTGAGAAGACTCACCTCGTGGATACTGAAAGCTAGCAACTCCTGAAATCACTCGTACTCAATCCGCCGAGCTACAAACTCCCTATAATATCATATATCCTTTATTAACACTTTTATCTTCCAAGTTAACTGACCCTAAGAAATCACACATAGGTCAATTATGGTCAACGGTCCACGATCAACTCGACCGGACACGACGAGTACTATCGCGACTTGGCGAGTCTAGACGTCCTCCAATCCTCTAAGATTCCCTTCTACTCGTCGAGTATCCTCCATGACCCGACGAGTTACTCCTGGAAGAATCGCGGGGCCACCCCGACTCCACTCGTCGAGTCTGAAGAACAGCTCGACGAGTCCCAGTTATTCTCCAAGCTACTCGCCGAGTCTGTTCATCGGACTCGGGGAGTCCATGCCATGCAGTTGATCAAACTGCTTCCTAAGGTCAGAATTGTTCCGACCATTCATAGGTCTGGTCCTCCTAGGCTGGTCCATCACGTAAGGTCTTCATTTAGGTGCTCATGCTACACCCCAAGACTTATAATTTACATTTTGACCTAAGGCATAAGGATTCCAATCCAAAATCTCTATTGATTCCCGAAATGCTCAGGCATGGGACATTCTGGACCTCTAAAGGTCCCAATACAGGGTTACAATCGTTTGGGGAACAAGGGTAACATTCAATCTATCCACAAAAGGGTTCCATAAACCCTAAATCCTTATACACATCAACATAGAAGAATGTAATTCGAATTATTACCTAAATAATGTGCTCTCTGTGTCCCCAATCCTCAGAACGTGACTTCTCTTGTTGTTCCCTTCACCAAGCCTTCTCTTCCTTGCACAACAACTCTTCCAAAATCAACAATGGTCTTCAACCTTGCTCCAGATGCATACAATCGAATTAGGGTTTCTCTCAGAAGGCTAAAATGAACAATGACGGCCAATAAGTCCCTTAAATACGTCCCAAATCTGAACGGCTAGGGTTTTTGCTAAACAGCGCAGACTCGCCGAGTCCATATCTGGACTCGTTGAGTCCAGTCGTGAACCCGCGACCAGGTCTGCGATCCTACTCGGCGAGTCTGGCTCCAGCTCGCCGAGTCCCCTCTTAAAACACCCCAAAAACACAATTTAACAATACCTGAGATTCCGGGCTGTTACAATTCTCCCCCACTAGGATTAGACTTCGCCCTCGAAGTCTCGCTCTGAAAATAGTTCCGGATGCTGCTCCCGCATCTCACGTTCCGGCTCCCAAGTCATTTCCGATCCTTTCCGGTGTTGCCACTGAACCAAAACCAGAGGTACCTCCTTGTTCCTCAGAACCTTGATCTTCCGATCCCTGATGGCCACTGGTCTCTCGGCGTAATTCAGGCTCGCATCCACCTGAATATCCTCTAATGGAACCACTGCTGACTCATCGGCTATGCACTTCCTCAATTGCGACACATGAAAAGTGTCGTGGATCTGCCCCAACTCCGCTGGCAACTCCAAACGATAGGCTACCCGGCCTATCCTTGCAATCACACGAAATGGCCTAATATACCGGGGTCCCAACTTGCCCCTCTTCCTGAATCGAATCACTCCTTTCCAAGGAGAGACCTTCAGGAGAACGAAGTCGCCGACTTGAAACTCAAGTTCGGATCGGCGTCTGTCTGCATAACTCTTCTGTCGGCTCTGGGCGGTCAATAACCTCTGCCTAACCTGTTGAATCTGCTCTGTCGTCTGAAGTACGATCTATGTACTGCCCATCACTCTCTGTCCCACCTCTCCCCAGCAAATGGGGGTCCGACACCTCCTACCATACAACAACTCAAAATGTGGCATACCAATGCTCGAATGATGGCTGTTGTTGTAGGAAAACTCTGCCAAGGGTAAATACGCATCCCAGCTACCCCCGAAATCTAACACACACGCTCGAAGCTTGTCCTCCAGTGTCTGAATCGTCCGCTCGCTCTGACCGTCTGTCTGGGGATGGTATGCGGTACTAAAATGCAGTTTAGTACCCAGCTCCTCATGGAATTTCTTCCAGAACCTGGAAGTGAAGCGTACATCACGATCCGAAACAATCGAGATCGGCACTCCATGCCGAGATACTACTTCTCTCACATATAACTCCGCCAACTTCTCCGCTGATGAACTCTCGCTGATGGCAAGGAAGTGTGCACTCTTCGTCAACCTATCCACAATCACCCAAATTGCATCGACTCCCCTGGCAGTTCTCGGCAATTTGGTGATGAAATCCATAGTAATCCGTTCCCACTTCCACTCAGGAATCTCCAATGGCTGTAACTTTCCATGCGGTCTTTGGTGCTCGGCCTTAACTCTACGGCAGGTCAAGCACCTCTCAACGAACCAGGCGACGTCTCTCTTCATACAGGGCCACCAATATTCCTTCCTCAAATCCAAATACATCTTCGTAGCACCCGGATGGATCGAGAATTTCGATCTATGAGCCTCTTCCATCAAAGTAATACGCGTACCGCCCACGAACGGTACCCAAATCCGACCCTGAAACGTCAGAAGTCCTCGTCCATCCTTAACGAACTCTGAAATTAACCCAACGACCCGCTCTTTCTTCTGCACCTCAGGTCTCACAGCCTCGGTCTGTGCCCCACGAATAGCATCCAATACTGGAGTCATCACAGTCAGTCTCAGACATACATCTCGCAATGGAGTGCTCTCCGCCCTGCGGCTCAATGCATCGGCTACCACATTAGCTTTGCCCGGGTGGTACAGGATTTCACAATCATAATCCTTGACCACATCCAACCACCTCCTCTGACGCATATTTAGGTTGGGCTGATCCATCAAATACTTCAAACTCTTATGGTCCATGTATATCGTACATCGAACCCCATACAGGTAGTGACGCCAAATCTTGAGAGCGAACACTACTGCCCCCAACTCTAAATCATGCGTGGGATATCTCGCCTCATGAGGCTTCAGCTGCCTCGATGCATAAGCTATCACATGACCTCTCTGCATCAGTACTTCACCCAGTCCCAAAATCGATGCGTCGCAATATACAACAAAATCTTCCATCCCTTCCGGGAGAGCTAATACCGGGGCTTCGCACAGTCTCTGGCGAAGTGTCTCAAAGGAAGTCTGTTGCTCGGGTCCCCATGAGAATACAACAACCTTCCGGGTCAATCTGGTGAGCGGCACTGCGATCTTGGAGAAGTCCTTAATAAATCTCCGATAGTACCCTGCCAACCCAAGGAAACTTCTGATCTCAGAGGGTGACTTCGGCACCTCCCAACTCATCACAGCCTCAACCTTGGCCGGATCGACCAATATCCCTTCCTGATTAACAACATGTCCAAGAAATTGGACCTCCCGCAACCAAAAGTCACATTTGGAGAACTTTGCATAGAGCTTCTCCGACCTCAATACCTCAAGGACCTCCCGCAAATGTTCCTCATGCTGCTCTCTAGATCTCGAATACACTAGGATGTCGTCGATAAATACAATCACTAACCGATCCAACATTGGCCTGCATACCCTGTTCATGAGGTCCATGAACACAGCCGGGGCATTGGTGAGCCCGAAAGGCATCACCACAAACTCATAATGCCCATATCGCGTCCTAAATACTGTCTTCTGGACGTCCTCATCCCGCACTCTCACCTGATGGTACCCTGACCTCAGGTCAATCTTAGAAAACCAAGATGCCCCTTGCAACTGATCGAATAAATCATCGATCCTCGGTAATGGGTAACGGTTCTTGACCGTCACTTTGTTCAACTCCCGGTAATCAATGCACATCCGGTGTGAACCATCCTTCTTCTTGACGAACAGAATAGGTGCTCCCCACGGCGAGCTACTCGGCCGAATGAATCCCTTCCCCAGCAACTCCTGGAGTTGCGAGGACAATTCTTGCATCTCTGGAGGTGCGAGACGATAAGGCACCTTCGCAATAGGTGCGGCCCCCAGAATCAAATCGATACTAAACTCTACTTGCCTCGCAGGAGGTACTCCCGGCAGCTCCTCGGGAAAGACATCTGGAAACTCACGCACCACTGGGACTTCCTCCACTGACCTCGGTCTCTCGGAAGCCTCCCGCGTATCCATCACATACGCCACAAAACCCTTACATCCCTGTTGTAGACATTGCCTCGCCCTAGCGGCCGAACAAAAAGCTGATCCCGAATGGGTACCCTCGCCGTACACCGTAAGAACTCCCCCACTAGGGTCTCGTATAGTCACCAGCTGACGCTCACAGTCGATGACAGCGCTGAATCGGCTCAACCAGTCCATGCCCACGATGACACAGACATCACCCATCGCAATAGGAATCAAGTCAATTGGAAACTCAACCCCGAAAATCTCTAGCACGCATCCCCGAAGAACCTCCGTGGCACAAATCACTCTCTCAGCCGCTATCGAAACTTTCAGAGGCCGACTTAACGACTCACGACTAATGCTGATATGCTGACTAAAAGCTAAGGATACAAAGGACCTACTCGCACCCGAGTCAAATAACACTAGAGCAGGCACAGAGTTCACAAGAAAAGTACCTGCCACAACATCGGGCGCAGCGCGGACCTCCTCCGCAGTCAGCTGAAAGGCTCTCCCGCGAGCCCTCGGGGCCTCGACCTTCGCCGGTCGAGTCTCAGTAGTCCTGGCAGTAGGTGTAGATCCCTGACGAAGCTGAGGGCACTCGGCCTTCCGATGGCCTGTCTGGTTGCAATGAAAGCAACCATAAACCCCTTAGGGCAATCCCTGGCGATGTGTCCCTCCTTGCCACACTTGTAGCAAACACCAGCTCGACACGCCCCATCGTGCCCCTTGCCGTACTTTCCGCAAGTGCGGCCCTTCGGACCTCCCATCCTCGAATCAGCGGACTTGGTCCGCTTGGCTGCCGGCTGAGACTGAGCCGGCCGCTGGTCCACCTGCTGAGACTCGGCCTCCTCCATGGCCTGGGTCTCCAACTCGATCTCGCGCTTCCTGGCATTCGCCTGAAGCTCAGCAAAAGTATGATAGGTGGAGTTCGACACAAACTCCCGGATATCCCTCCTCAAAACACCCAAGTACCGGCTCATCCACGACTGCTCTGTAGACACCAGCTCGGGGCAGAACATCGCCCTCTCATGAAACTTCCACGTGACCACCGCAACCGAATCAGTACCCTGCTTAAGGGTTAAGAACTCCTGAACCAATCGTTCCCTCTCCACTGGGGGAACGTACTCGTCCCTGAACATGGCAGTAAACCTCTCCCATGTCACTGCTGTAATCTCCACCGAAGTGAAGTTCGCCGTCACGAACTTCCACCAATCCTTCGCTCCCAGACGGAGCTGGTTCAAAGCGAACCGTACCCTCAGGTGCTCCGGGCATGAACAAGTGTAGAAGCACCCCTCAATATCAGTGATCCACCTCATCGCAGCAATTGGATCCTGCGTCCCATCGAACTCAGGTGGTTTCGTGTTGCTGAATTCCCGGAATAGCAGCGAGTCGCCCCCCTGTGGCCTGGCAGCGGCCACAGCTGCGGTAGCGGCAGCGGCTGCAGCTTCAGTCAGTGCGGCGTACCGCTCTTCAAACGTCTCCATCAGGGTGGTCTTAATAGACCCAAACATCTCCGGGATCTCAGCCCGGATCGCTGCAGCTACCTCCTCCTGAATCAGCTGACGAATCTCCTCGTCGCTCACACCGCTCGAACTCGCCCCGTGGCGTGGTCTAACCATGATGTCTCTAAAATACAACATAAAATTATCAGAGACTCCATCAAGTACAATTGCACTCGATAACGCAACCCTACTCAGTCTCCGATATCCAGGGATTCTTACTTGGGTCTCCCACCGACCCGGTGTCTTCGGTAGTACGGGCCCAATACTACCGACCACACCGTATCAGCATTCGTCCCAAATCTTCCTCCCCAAACCCCAAATAGTGAGTACTCAACTTTTGATATGCATTATCTACCTGCATGCTATCAAGTATCTCATATCGACAAACTCCCTAGACTAAGGCATCACAAATCAAGCCACTCTAGTCCTATCATGAATACCTAGTCTTCTAGCATGCATAGCAATTCATATCATAATTCATCTCATAACATAACATTGTAAGGTATTCTGGGGATCTTTACCGTTCGGCGCTGACTGATCGTACACACTGCTTCTTTCTTGTTTACCACACTATCATTTATAAAAGTTTATGCCTTTATTTTTAAAAATTTTCCTCAAATCCTCGGTTTGAGTTCAGTTACACCCAAAGGTGCACCCGAATCCCTCAAACCAAGGTCTGATACCAATTGTAACAACATGAAAATTTTCAAACAAATTTTTCATTTCAAACAAATAGAGTATTTTTATTCAAACTAAATATAATTATTCCAAGTGTTAAGTCGAAATACAAATCATAGAATTCCCAAGATCTCAAAACATCAATTAGTGTGTACGCATCACGCCGGTGCCTTCCCACGGTCCTCGCTAGTACCTGAAGCACATACATAACAACTATGAGCATAAATGCTCAGTGAGTTCCCCAATATACAACTTACACATATACGCCTTTCCAGGCCCTGACCTTCCGGTCCACAACACAACGCCTTCCGGCCCATAACATAATCGCCTTCCGGCCCATAACATATTGCCTTCCGGCCCATAACATAATCGCCTTCCGGCCCATAACATATTGCCTTCCGGCCCATATAAACATACACAGCATGCATAACAATTAACTTACCACATATAGCACATATATCACATATCATATCCGACCTTCCGGTCACACAGTCAAACCCTTCCGGGTACAGTATAGTGAGAAGACTCACCTCGTGGATACTGAAAGCTAGCAACTCCTGAAATCACTCGTACTCGATCCGCCGAGTTACAAACTCCCTATAATATCATATATCCCTTATTAACACTTTTATCTTCCAAGTTATCTGACCCTAAGAAATCACACATAGGTCAATTATGGTCAACGGTCCACGGTCAACTCGACCGGACTCGGCGAGTACTATGGCGACTCGGCGAGTCTAGACGTCCTCCAATCCTCTAAGATTCCCTTCTACTCGTCGAGTATCCTCCATGACCCGACAAGTTACTCCTGGAAGAATCGTGGGGCCACCCCGACTCCACTCGTCGAGTCTGAAGAACAGCTCGATGAGTCCCAGTTATTCTCCAAGCTACTCGCCTAGTCTGTTCATCGGACTCGGTGAGTCCATGCCATGCAGTCGATCAAACTGCTTCCTAAGGTCAGAATTGTTCCGACCATTCATAGGTCTGGTCCTCCTAGGCTGGTCCATCACGTAAGGTCTTCATTTAGGTGCTCATGCTACACCCCAAGACTTATAATTTACATTTTGACCTAAGGCATAAGGATTCCAATCCAAAACCTCTATTAATTCCCGAAATGCTCAGGCATGGGACATTCTGGACCTCTAAAGGTCCCAATACAGGGTTACAATCGCTTGGGGAACAAGGGTAACATTCAATCTATCCACAAAAGGGTTCCATAAACCCTAAATCCTTATACACATCAACATAGAAGAATGTAATTCGAATTATTACCTGAATAATGTGCTCTCTGTGTCCCCAATCCTCAGAACGTGACTTCTCTTGTTGTTCCCTTCACCAAGCCTTCTCTTCCTTGCACAACAACTCTTCCAAAATCAACAATGGTCTTCAACCTTGCTCCAGATGCATACAATCAAATTAGGGTTTCTCTCAGAAGGCTAAAATGAACAATGACGGCCAATAAGTCCCTTAAATACGTCCCAAATCTGAACGGCTAGGGTTTTTGCTAAACAGTGCAGACTCGCCGAGTCCATATCTGGACTCGTCGAGTCCAGTCGCGAACCCGCGACCAGGTCTGCGATCCTACTCGGCGAGTCTGGCTCCAGCTTGCCGAGTCCCCTCTTAAAACACCCCAAAAACACAATTTAACAATACCTGAGATTCCGGGCTGTTACAATTGTGAGCATCAACTTAGGGATGGAGTCGATGAATAAGAATCTGGAAGTATCCACCAAGATGATGTTGGTAGTGTGGAAAATCTAAATAGCAGCCATACACGAATCTTCTAGGACCGGGATGTTAAGCTTATTAATAACCCTTTGAACAACGAGTCTAAAAATAAGCACACGAAATCTTGTTGTGTCTCGTAGTCGAAAGTGTACTCTGGACCAGTTAAGCCCAAAGCACAGAACCATAGTAAAAATTGACTCCCGAGTAAATTTCGTACATGATTGTCATGAATAGCTTGCTTGCACAGTCTGAGCCTGTTACCCTTTCTGAAAAGCTTTTAAAGACAAGGGTAAACAGTCTGTTCCACATTGACGGTAAGTTTGGCTTCTTGAACTTCAAGATAGTGGTCAAGTCTTCCATGTAACCCATTTGATAAAACATCACCAAGATCGTAGAGTTAGGGATGTATTCTAGATCGACAAAGGCAAGACCTTGAGGAAGCCCTAGAAGGCTGCAGAACTGGGCTTTGGTGATGTGGGTTTTTTTGTTAAAGATTTTGAACGTAATCATCTCCTCACCTTTTTTGGTAGCTTGTTGTTGAATACGCCTTGGATAGATGAAACAAGGGTACAATTTCCGATTTCGTCAGTGTGATAACCAGTGGGGCATAGCAGAGACAATCGATGAGAGGTTAAAGAAAAGCATCATATTTGGCCGGATCAAGGACCTGAATGAGATGCTGGTTTGCCTTGAGGTTGGGAATAGACGATTGTGTCGTCTGTTCATCATTTAAAGGAGTTTCAGAAGAGGCTTCCATGGTTTCTTGGAAAAGAATATGAACAGTTGAGAGATAAATTGTTGGGAGTACTTTGAGTTCTTTAAGAGTGGTAATGAACAATGGATTGTCAAAACCCTTTTATACTGTGTTTCAGAGAGAGAAAAATCGGCATTTTGCGCTTCAATTCCCTGAAAAAACACAACTGGTTGGCATGTGTCAGGCATGCGTCAGGCGGCATAACCGACGGCGTGATGTCAGGAACATTTTCAATTTTCACATGCCTTAATTCAAATCTTATCCTTTAAAATCGTCCTTTCATTTGCTGACTTTCACAGTTTCATACATTTGCATTTGATCACCATTTTAAGTACTCCAAATCTAAAAGTAATCATCAGGACAACGAACCAGAATTTTCAAAATCATAAAGATCTTCGTGCAAGAGTGTGCCAAAAATAAAGAAATAAAACAAGTTTTCTTAGGGATTCTAGTGATGTCCTTGAAGACATAAAGCAAATGGATCTCGAGCAACGATCTCTTTCTTCACAGTCACGAGAGACTTTGAATTACTTGTGTGGTGTCCCGTTGAATTACGATCATCTGTTTGATGAGAAACAGTGAAAGGCATATTTTGTTAAGGCGAAAGGGGTGGTTTCATCTTCAATTAAGTTTGAAACTCAACATAAGTCCGCATATTCGTATGAAATACTTGTCTGACCAATGTAGTCAAAAGAAAAAAAGTATGCTTTTGAATTATTTTAAGTGACTAAGATAATTATAGAAATCTCAAGAAAAAATAAAAATTGGATCTATTGGGAAGAAATGTCTTAGGACTAGAGCATTTCATTAAGATCGTACAAAAAGAAAAAGATATTTCAAGGTACAAACCACAAAGGTGGTCATTCGTTAATTCCTTGGTGAATAAGCTACAACATTTAAATTTTTCATCGTCAATTCGTAAATATGTGTTCGATTTTGGGTTTCACTCAATTAGTGGTGATAACAAATTGAAGATCATAAACACAGATGTTGTGTAACCATAAACCTCAGTGGTAATATCTGAGAGTCTCAAGGGTTACATTCATGAATGTGAAAGTGATGGAGAAGTAATTGGAGGTGGTTCCAAAGAAATAATGTACCTCTTCTATGCAAAAGTGACCAAGCAATCAACTCTTAACTCAATATAAGAAGAGTAAGGTAGTTCATGACTTATGTGATTGAACAGCCTAATTGGGAAGAAATGATTGGTGTTTATCGATTCATTAAGGCTTCAACATAGAGTCTTTAAGGCTTCGGACTACATGCATCAACATGCTTCTAGGGACACTTAACTAGTGCATAGATTCGAAATATTTACCTACCCCAGCATTCAAAATTGGAATCACCAAGATATGTACCTTCAAACCTGCTCAATTATCTAACATGTTTGGCAATTTTGAATATTGTATAAAAAGAAATATAAAAAATACTTTTTTATTTTTTTTCTAACAAGAAATAAAAATAGAAAGAAATAAAATATTTTTGGATTTTTGATTTTCTGAGAAAGAAATAAATAGAAATAAAGAAAATGTACAAAGGATACATGAAGTTCCAAACCACGAATACGCATTAGACTACGATTCACTATGAACATTCGCACCAATTCGCAGTGTGAACAGTGGGCTGCAAGCCATTATGAACGTTCGCACCAATTCGCAAGTCTATCAAAACCCTTATGAGTTCGAAGGTGGTTTCGGAACAGATTCAACCTCTATCATTCCTAAGCCTTGAAGAATTCGATTAAAAGTTTTCTTAGGCAAGGCTTTCGTGATTTGGAACTTGGCATTTCCATCTTCCACATAATCTTTGATGAAGTGGTACCTCAGTGCAATGTGTTTGGTCTTTGAATGTTGCACTGGGTTGTGACATATGTGAATGGCACTTTTAGAATCGCAATATAAAGGGATTTGCTTCATATTGATGCCATAGTCACAAAGCTGACTTTGAATCCAGATAACTTGTGAAGTACAAGAACCAGCGGCTATGTACTCTGCTTCAGTAGTTGATAAGGAGACGCAAGTTTGCTTTTTAGATTGCTAACTTATGAGTTTTCCATGAAGAAATTGACATCCTCCCATTATACTTTTTCGATCTAACCCGAGATCAGCATCCGAAAACACTTGCACAAAGAAACCTAAACTTGAAGGGTACCATATTCTAAGCGAGGATGTTCGTTTGAGATATCTTAATATGTTCTTGACAACGGTCATGTGGGGTTCACGAGGATTCGCTTGAAACCTGGCATAATAGCAAACAAGAAAACATGATGTTAGGACAACTAGCGGTTAGATACATAAATGAACCTATCATTTTACAATAGAGTGTCATATCAACAGCTGGTTTGTCCAGAGACGGTGTTAGCTTCGTTCCGAATTCCATTGGAACCTTCACCTTTGAATCGCTCACCATTCCAAACTTAGAAAGTAAAGTCTTCGTGAAAGCCTCCTAGTTGATAAAAATTCCCTCCTGACTTTGTTTTACGTTCAAACCAAGGAAAGAGTTAATCGGACCCATGGATCTCATCTCAAACCTAGTTTCCATCAACTTTCGGAACTCAACAGTTAAGCCAGAATTAGTTTATCCGAAGATGATGTCATCAAAGTAAATTTAGATGATCATTAAGTGGTCACCATCTTTCTTGAAAAAGAAGTTTGGGTCAACCAATCCTTGTTTAAATTTAGCCTGTTTTAAAAAGCAAGTAAAAGTTTTATACCAGGCTCTTGGAGCTTGCTTTATACCATAAACTGCTTTGTCCATAATGTAACAGTGGTTTGGATATTTTTTGTTTATGAACCCTGGTGGTTGTTCCACATACACTGTTTCTTCCTGTTCTCCATTCAGAAAGGCACACTTAACATCCATCTGATATACTTCAAAGTTTTTGTGGGTAGCATATGCCAAGTAGATGCGAACTGATTCCAGTCTTACAACTGGAGCGAAGGTTTCTTCATAACCTATACCTTCTTCTTGGAAATACCCCTTAACAACTATATGCGCCTTTTTTTGTATCACACTACCCTCTTTGTCTATCTTGTTATGAAATACCCATTTTAGACCTACGATAGATGCATCCTTCAAAGTAGGAATCAATCTTCAGACCTTGTTTTGTTCGAACTCATTGATCTCCTCTTGCTTTGCTTACACCCAATCAAAATGATCAAGAGCAATTTGAACATTTTTAGGTTCAATTTTGGAGATAAATGAATTGAAAATGCAATACTCCACTTTAGAGAATAGTGCAGTATGCTTCGCCTCTTGTTATGCTCTCGTAAGAACTCCTGAAGATAATTCTCCTATTACTTGTGTTTTTTGATGATCTCTTATCCATTTTGTCAAAGGTGGGTAATTTGGATCATAATATGGATCTAGTTCAGTATTCACATCCTCAAATTCTAATTGTACATCCGAATCATCATTCGTATTTTCATTCTCCCCCTCGAACGATGGATGTGCTTCTTCATTCAGAGTTGAACCCTCCCCCTGGAGTGGTGGTTCTTGAGTTACTTGATGAGATGAATGCTCCCCCTGAAGAGGTGTACTAGGTGTGGAGGTTGAAGTATCATCCTCCTCATGTGGTGTAGTATTCACACCATCTGATTGAGATGGAATTTCAGATTCTTTAGGAGTGGGGTGCTCGTGTTCCATATGTTTCACATCGTTATCAATGATCTTTTTCAATTCGTCTTCCTTGTTATCTGCTACTTTGGATTCTGAGGAGATTACCTTTTCTGGTTTGTCGAACAAAGTTTATGAACTCCTCATAAAGGCTAGAAAGAGGAATTGACATCAGATTTTTCACGGTAAAGATTTCCTCTAATTGTGAGTCGGCCTTTTGATACATTTTAAGATAAGTGTCATCAAATGTGACATAGTAGGTCTCTTTGATTCTTTTTGATCTTTTTTTTAGAATCCGATATGCCTTCGACGTTAAAGAATACCCCAAGAAAATACATTTGTCAGCTTTCACAATGAATTTGTTCCTTTGTTCCTTAGACTTAAAGATGAAGCACCTGGAACACAATACATGGACAAACTTAACATTAGGTTTTATATTATTAAGAATTTCATAAGGGGTAATGGAAAATCTTTTATTTAGGAAAGATCGGTTTTGCATGAATCAAGTTGTGCCGATAGCTTCTACCTAGAAGTAGAGTTGCAGATTCACGTATGATAGCATGGTTCTTGCAGATTCGCACAAAGATCAGTTTCACCTTTCAATGACCCCATTCTATTAAGTAGTATAAGGAGCCAAAAAGTTGTGAGTTACTCCTTTCTTAGTCAGAAATTCTTCAAACACTTGGTTTTTGAATTCCAAACTGTTGTCACTGCGAATGTTACAAACTAGCTTTCACAATTGTATCTCAATTTGCTTTATAAAATCCTTGAGCTTAGGAGTGGCTTCAGATTTCTGCTTAAGAAAATGCACCCAGGTAAATCTAGAAAAATCATCAACAATTACAAGTATATATCTGTTAACACCAATGATTTCAATTGCAGAAGAACCACAAAGTTCTATATGCAAGAGTTCAAGTGGTTCTATGACTTTCATATTCATAATTGTTGGATGACTTTCTGCTCTGCTTTCCCATTTTATAGGCTTCACAAAGATGCTCTTTATCACCAAGAACAAGCTTGCTGATGTCTTTGAAATTAAGACGCGAGAGTCTTCGGCGCCATAGCCAACTATCATTAGAAGAAGCCCCCGTAAGTAAGTAGATCGTAGGATTCCCTTTGATGGGGTTTAGATTTAGCAGATACATATCACCTTTTCTCTTAGACTTCAACAGCACAATTTTAGATTTCTTCTCAATTATCTCTGATCCTTCATCATCGAACGACACTTTCAAGCATGTGCCTACAAACAATTGCGGTACATTGTTTAGGTTGTGTTGTACGCCTTCCATGTACGTGACCTTGACAATGGAAAGTTCTTCATTCGGTATCATTATGTATCCTTTTATTTCGCCAAGGGAGTTGTTTTCGTATTTTACTTTCCCTCCGTCTTTCAAATCTCTGTATTCTCATTGTTCTTCCTTCCTTCCTATCATGTGACACAAGCAGCCATTGTCTATGTACCATTCTGAGTAAAACTGCTCATCACGTATCACCTGCAAAAATCAAAGAGATTTAGGAACCCAAATTTTTTTGGATCCATGTAAGGCTTTCACAGTAATAGGAAAAGTAATAGCAACATCAACTAAATAAGATCTTTTAACTAAGGTTGTGCTATCGTTCTTTGTAATTTGAAAAACAGTGATCCTATTATCTTTTAAGTTCTTATCCTTTGTGGATATTTTACTTTTCTTATTATGGATTTGTTTCTTGACAACTTTCTTCTCGAGTTTCTTCTCGGACCTCTTAAATGGAGTTTTAGGCTTCGAAACTATCTTTCCTTTGCCCTTAACATCGTGCGATGTCTTGGCAGAATTTGAAGCACTTTTGTTAGGAGATAAGTGAGACTTTGACTTATTTATAGGTTTCACTTTTTTGGAAAAAGTAGGTTTTTGAAAAACTTTAGCTTTTGAAACCTCTGGAGACTAAGACTAAGTTTGTGAAAAACTCATAGGATTCGCATGTGAAAAGACTTTTGCATTTGGATTAGATTATTTTTCTTGATAAACAAAGTTAGGATTTTTTGGATCTCCAAAATTGTTTTCTTTCCTTCAGATTTTTTTATGTCTCACATTTCTTTGATGTTTTTGAGTTGCGAACTGCTCAAAGGATTTATGAACATTATCCCTAGACTTCGGCTTTCTATTGGGAATTTCAATCTGTACGGATGATGTATTGCTTGGAACATTCTTGGTTCCACTTGGACTCCCCTTTTTGTAGCTTGAGTCGACTTTGTTCAGTGGTTCTGCTACATATCTACACCTCGTTTTCCAAGGAGTCATTTCAGAGAGACCTTTCGTTTCATCCACGTTGTCAATGGAAGCAAACCAAAAATAGTAATTGCATCTAGCGGCATTGTCTTTTTCTACCAAGGACGTTAGTTTACCTGTCTAATTTTTATTCAGTCCCTTAGTTGCAAAAACCTGGTTTGGTACAATTTAAACCTTTGGAAAAACAGTTGCTTTTGCTTTCAAAACCTTTGAATCATTTTTAGAAATTTGTGCAAACTCTACTGAATTTTCAGAAATTGGAACTTTCACAGGTTCAGATTTGCTTTTAACAAATTCCGAGCAATCAACCTCATCCTCTACAGAGATTTCACTCATATCGCTATCATCATCGAATTCGGATACGTTTTCAACATCAAGTTTATTTTCTGAACTCAACTTACTGCTTAAAGAGTCAAACTTTTGTATAGTATTAGATTTAATTTTCTCTTTGTCATTTTCATCCAAAATATGTTTTTATAGTCTTTGGATTGTAGTAGGATTCAATTTTGTCTAGTCCTATTTTGTAAGCATCTAAGACTTTGTCAGATGAAACGATGGATTCGCACCTGTAACAATCTACATCGATTTTGTCCACTTTCAATTAAAGAAAGGGCAAAATCATCTTATGAATTTTCTTTCCAATTTCACAATCGAGATGTAACTGGGTAATATTAAAATACAGTATTTTAGCAATTAAACAAAAAAATCGTTGTTTCAACAACCCCAAATTGTCTCGTTTCGAATAAATTAAATCATCCCTAGACCTAGACAAATCTGACTCTAACTTATCAATCCATATGAGCCTCTCTTCACTTTTTGATGTTACCCTGCCGATTTGATTGGTTAAGTTAGCATTGTTCAAACGGGTTCTTTTTAAACTTTCACTTAAACTAGAGACTGTAAAATTTAAATCATCCGGTTCAGTTTCATATTAAGAGATAGGGATATTTCGATAGTTAAGAATAGAGTGTACCTTGTTGATCATCCTCTCGCATTGGCTTATCTGCTCTGGGACCGGTTTCACAGTGAAGCGGCTATCCGAGACCTGGCCACCATCAGTAGTGTAACCCCTTTGCTCTAAGATGTTATTGCTAACCAACAAGTATCTTCCACTGAACTGTGAAACATCATCTTTCGCTATGAAGCTTATCCCATGAGTTGGCCTTCGAACATCTTCGTCCTCAGAGTCGGTTAACCATACTTCAACTCTTCCAAAATCATCCTCCTGTTACTACACATTTAAATCAGGTTTAGCGTTATCAGCATTTTTCTTCTTCTTGATTTCCTCCAGCTTTCTGAGGAAATAAGCCTCATCATCCTCCTCTTATTTCTTCTCATTCATTCTTCTAAACACGCACTCCTTTGCTAGATGAGTTTTTCCATGACAATAATTACAGTCATTAACGGAGTCCCATACAAGCTTCTTTTCTTTCTTCACTTCTTCCTTTTGAGAGTTGTTCGCAGTCTCATCCTTCACTTTCTAAGAACTGTAACTTTCCTGGCAGTTTCGGTTCTTGTTGCCGCTGAAGTTTTTCTTTGCAAAATTTATTGGGTTGGACACCATCATAGCATACTCTTCCTTTGAGAGTTCACAGTCAGAGAGATCATACTCTGAAGCTTCTTCCTTTGTAACCTTCGTGCCCTTCGCAACTAGGGTCAGCGATCCCATACCTGATACTACCTTTCCTTCCTTTGTCACTTCATCTTCGTGTGACCTAAGAATACCAACAAGCTTTGCTAAAGAGTAGTTTTTCAACAGATCATGCGCTTTAACCGTCGACACCATGGATTTCCATTCAGATCTCAACCTGTTCATGAACATGAGTTTTTGTTCTATCACTTCACGTCCAGTTTTGTGTTTCATCATCCTGCTCAAAAGATGATTGTAATGGTTGAACATTTAATCGAGAATCTCCTTTGGCTTCAAAACAAAGGCTCCAAACTCTGAAAGCAGGAGTGTTTGAGTAGAGTGCTCAAGATCAGCATCACTCGGGTAAATTCCTTTGAGCCTATCCCAAATAGATTTTGTTGTATCATAGGAAGTTACCACACGAAAAGTGTCTGGAGGCAAGGCAAACCGAGTAATCCTCATTTCCTTGATGTAGCTGATTAGCTTGCCTTTCTCATCCTATGGAACGTCTTTGACTTGAAGAATAAGATTATTATAATCAGCTTGAGTTTTTATTTTCCTCATTATTCTAGTGTGAGTGAACGTCTGTACCGTCATGGCTTCCCATATCAAAGAGTCATTATCTTCAAGACCAAGGACATAATCTTCAAAATATAGTTCCCACACTTCATAATCATTTGGAAAGAGTATAGGGATCCTTGTTGTAGATCCAATACTACTTGAGAGATTGATGGAGTTAACGTGAGAATCGTTAGGCTACATGTTTTTCGATTCAATAATAACTTGTAAGAATCAGATGTGTAAACTAAAATCAAGTTTAGGTTAGAATATAGATCAAGATTAAGCATCTACAATTAGTAACAATGATGAAGACGGCTTGGAATGGATCCAATAAAAGCGAAAACCCTAACGAACCTCAACAGAAGATTTGCGTAGATTTACACAATATCCTGCTCTGGTACCAATTGATGAGAATAAAACTTGAATGATCGATTAGATCCAAACAGGTAAAAGAATCAAAAACACATAATGAAATATTAAGTTATATCGAATGATTAATAATCAAAACCTTAGAAGAGCTCGACAAAGAACTACTATTGTAAAGGTTGTGTAGGGCTTACAACTTAGCCTCTTTCAAGATACGGTGCATGCATGCATCTTAAATAGCTAAACCCTAATAATAAATAAATGGGTGGACAGGCCCAACCCGCTATACAAAACATGGACTAATTAATAAAAAAATTATGCAATCCATATGACCCAACATTTGGTAAATTTTGGAGTTAATCTGAAAAAGATTTTGTGGAGGAGTGCCAAACTTGGAAAAAGGGAATTATGTTTGAAAGTTAGGCATGGGATTAAACCCGACACCCCTTCCCCCTCATTTTGCTGATATTAAACTCCTACAAACCCTAACCCTATCTTTGAAGGAAGCCGCAATTCATGACTCTCCAGCCGCCACCACCCATCTTTCTCGCTTTTTCGATCAGCCAAGGCCACCAAGCAACTACGTTCTCAACCAACGCCCTTGCAGCCGACGTGAACCGTCAACCAGCACTGTAGTTGCTCCAGTTTTCGATGACAATAAGGACTGCGAGCGGACATCCTTTCTGATGTTGCTAATGTCGTTCAGAGTTGCATCTCTTCCTCTTCGTTTCTTCAGTGCTACCTCACATCCACATCCACTACCGCCGCTCCATGCATTTATCACATTGCTACTACCTCCGGCCATCGTCTTCTGCCGACAAGATGGCTATGGTCTCATTTTATTTATTTATGGTGTGTGTTTGCTTGACCGAACATCAAAAGGAAACCCACCACTGTGAGGTAGTGGCTGTCATCTCCAACCACCGCTTCCGCCTCGAGGATGGTTGATTTATGTGCGTGATTTAGTAGGTGTCATGTTTCATGTGTGTGTATGTGTGTCTGCAGCAGGTCGGAGGTGTGTGTGTGTGTGTGAATGTAATTGTTAGCCGTAGGCAAGTGAAGCACCATGGCAGCCAACTATGGTGGTTACCTTCGTTCTGCCGCCATTAGTTACCACCTTGGGTGGTTGTGTGGGTGTGTGTGGGTGTTGGATGGATGTTAGTGTACCGGAATGCTTTTGATATTGTTGTGTTTAAAATTAACTACCAACATTTAAATTGGTGGTTGCCGCCTCCTACCGCCACGGACTGCCGCCAACCACCACTTCCCGAGTAGCAGTGGGTGGTGCCCAATTTATTAATCATCAAATTATCTAATCATCTATGTTTAGTCCGAGTGGCATGTATTTGGGTTGGAAACCCTAATTAGGGTTTAGAAAACCCTAGTGTCAAGAAAACCCTAGTTTTGGGGTTGGGAGGGACCTACGTACTCAGTCAGGGAGGATTTTTCATGTTGGGCTTCAGTTTGAGCCATCTTTTGGGCTTAGTTGTCTTGGGTCCTGTTGGGCCATCAGGGTTTGGATTGATAATTATTTTGAGAATACCTACAATAGGTTTGGGCCCAATTTGGAAAATTGGGCCACAGATTGAACTTTGGATGGTTTTTGGTATTTGGGCCTTGTGGATTATTAGGTTTTGGGCATAAGTATTAGTCCAAAAGAAATGAGAGGTAAATTGGTCATTTATCCTGGTAATGGATTTATGGACATGGATTGGGACCCAAATGTTGATTGAATGTTGTTTTTGGTTTTGATAGTTCGGGGATCGGTTAGCCAGCAGCCAGAGATTTATCTGTGGGACTTCAGTAGTGAGAGGTGAGTCTCCGTACTATGTCTATCGGTTCTAAGGCATGAATTTTGGCCCATGATTTATATGTTCCGATGCTAGATGTCTGCGTGACTCTTACATGTGTTGTATGATGGTATGCTTATCGGGTAAGGTTCGATGTCAGGCGGGGCCTGATGGGTATATTGTATGGTAGTTATTAGTATCATGTTTTTTTGCTTACTGGACAAGGCCTGATGTTGGGCAGGACTCGATGACTGTATGGTATGCTATAGTTTTTTTTGTAATTTCATTCACTAGTGAGGTTATATGTTTATATGATTATATGATTATATGATTATGTGAATGTACCGGGCGAGGCACAATATCAGGTGGGGACTGGTTATTGACAGATCTATAACCCGAGCGCAGCTCGATGTCGGGCGAGGCCCGAAGCCGAGCGAGGCTCAATGTTGGGCAAGGCCTGAAGCCGAGCGATGATCGATGTCGGACGGGGCCCAAGGCTGAGTGGGACTTGATACCGTGTAGGACTCAATGAGGGCGGGGGCCCAATATGTGATTTGTGTATGTGTGGTAGGTGGTATCTTGGGGAACTCACTAAGTTTTGTGCTTACTTCGGTTTTCGAATGGAAGAGCTCAGAATGGTTTCAGGACACACACCATATGTTTCCGTATTATGTGGTTTGCTCTGATATAATGGTGTTCTGATGAATCTTGTTTACCTTAGTTTTATGGAAATGATATGTATCAATGAATTATTAATCTAAACGAAAATCTTATGTTATTATTTTGGGACATTACACCAAAAATGAAAACTTATAGTCTAAATCATGTAAAACAATAAACTACATGTTGCAAAAACCTCATGATAATCCGACTTCAAACGAATTAGATATGCATTTTTAAAATTTCACAAAATATAAAAATAAACCTGAAAAATAGAAAATTCACAGCATTGATATCCCAACTTTTGGGGACTATGAGGCAATGAATATGAAACCAAAAATGACAAAATTATAGTCTAAAACCTTGTATAAATTCTAAACTACACGTTGCAAAAAAACCTCATGATAATCCGACTTCAAGCGAATTAGATATGTATTTTTAAAATTTCACAAAACATAAAAATAAAGTCGAAAAATAGAAAATTCACAGCATTGGTATCCCGACTTTGGAGGACTGTAAGTCAATGAATAAAAAGCCGAAAATGACAAAATTATAGTCTAAAATCATTTAGAAACTCTAAAATACACATCTTGATAATCCGACTTCAAACAAATTAGATATACATTTTTAAATTTTCACAAAATATAAAAATAAAGCTGAAACAGAAAATTCACAGCTTTAATATCCCGACTTTGGGGGACTGTAAGTCAATGAATATTAACTCAAAAATGAAAAAATTACAATCTAAAGTCATGTGTAAACTATAAGCTACACTCTGAAAAAGAAAAAAATATTTTTTTTTAAACTTTAGGAATTAAGCTCGTTTATTTATAAGTTTTGATTTTAAAATCGCCAGTATTTTTTTTTATATTTCACATATGTGTTTTAAAGAACATTTTTTTTCTGCTCCAAATCTAAAATATGAGAATTCACAAATGAAATGTTATTGTCTATATTAATATACATTAATTAATATATTAATAAATTAATTAATATGAGATGATATTTAATAGATGATATTTGCATAAAAATCAAAACAATAAAAAAATGACAGTGGGAAAAAATCTAAATTCCCAAAAAATGATTTGTGTCAAACTCAACGAGAAGTTGACATTTGAGAAAAATAATCTTTATTTATTAGACTATAGCGAGTGGTGGTGTATCTGTATATATATTATCATACCACATTAAACATTTGACAATCCACAGATACAGACGGGCAAACAACAGAACCACGAGGACCATCACGAACTATGAATTGGCGGCGGTGTACCGGTGACGACCACGAATGGAGAGAGAATGATCAGAAGAAGGTTGGCCTTAGAGAGGCATCGATCGTGGTCTATTGTTCTCCCCACCATGACCACGAGCCACGACGAGGCACCTGAATGGTGTACACGATCGTGGTTCGTGACCAGCTAAACCACGAAGGCGCTCGTCTTGGGTATTCTAGCCGGCCTAATACTTTTGAATGTCACATAAACATTACCATGAAGTGATGGTATGTTAACTGATTTTGAAAAAAAAAAAAAAAAAAAACTGATGAAACAACCAATTGCAATTAATTAAACCTTCATTCCTTTTCCTTTCTCTTCTCTTTCTGCTTGTTGTGCCAGCAACATGTCTTCCTTGGCATAAACCCTAGCGAGATGCTACGGGTGGTGTTTAGCAAAGCCAGCAAGAGCCTTAACATGGTCACGCTCCATCATGGCAGGATAGATTATGTCGTTTTATGTTGTTAAGCAAAAGTTTCTCAACTTGTTTGTTTAGATGTCCTCCTCTCACTTATTTACCAAGGTTGGGTCAATCTTTAGAGATTGATTTTAATTTTTTTTCCTCAAGGGTATTTTTTTTTTAAAATTCATTTAAAACCATTTATACATATAACAATAAGCTTTTTCTATTGAACATAGACCTAATCATAAATTGATTGAAAAATAATAATTTTAATCACTCAAAATCATAATAAAAAAAGAAAGTATAATTACATTTTAGTTATCATCATACAATATATGAGATGACAACGAACAACAAGCTACGATGTTAAGCTTTTATAATTGAATACTTAACTTTTAATTAGGTTTTGTTGTTTGCCTCTTAAAAACAATTCTTTCCAAAGAAAAATAAATAAATTTAATCATTATATGAATTTTGTTTATTTGCGAGTCCTTTTTTTTATTTTACCTTGGACACAAATATGCTTAGACGTTTTGATGTAATGGTAAGCTAAGTGCTCTATAGTCTATATGCTAAATGCCAAAATACTTTATATTTCATAAGATCTTTCTATATACGACTATTTCCATGTAGCTATCAACTTATGTTGAATGATTTAAATTCAAATTCCAAACAATTGTTTTTTTGAATTTTTTATTTCTTTTAAATCCTAAATCGAGCTTTGATGTTCTAAGTCTCTCCATTCCAAACGACTAAGCTTCAAATTGTCATTTCTAATTATCAAAGTTCGAAAATAAAATCAACTAGCACTCAAAATTAATCACATCCTTTTTCTTTGTCTCTCTCATTTGCAAAATTCTCATATAAAATTTATGTTCCTAATGCTTTTCTATGTTGATTTTAATGATAAAGGATACTTTTTTATTCCAAAAAATTCATGAAATCAACGGTAATATATATTATAATAAAATTTAAATTTGATCGTTTGATACGGTTTGATTCAAATTTTATACTTTTTCTAGCTTTATATAACCAAGACGTAAATAAAATATATTAAAAACAAAAGTCGGAATTCGTGTTGTAACGTAAAATGGCAATCAGAGCATCTTTGTGTGCTGCTTCATGCCGACAGTCCTCTGCTTTTAGTCCTAAAACCTTTTTTTCCTCGCAATCATGTCCTACCACCACCCATACTCTCCTTTAAACCCCCCTCAACTATTAGCATCCTTTCACTTTTAGTCCTCGAAAAAAAACACAAATCATTATTACGCAAAATGGTGCACATGTTGAAAATTCTTTACTTACTTATACAGGACCATCCAAAATTTACTTTTATTTTATTTCACATCATAGCCACAAAGCCTACGGAATAAAAAATAATTCAATACCATTGGATTTTTTCTCTTGTTTTTATGTACGAAAACGATGTGTCATCTATAGTATTGTTGTTGATTAATTTGTGGTTAAACACTAGTTGATTTATAATATCAGAATACAGAATAAAGTTTATTGTTGATTAATTTGTGGTCATAAAAGTTGAATTCCGTAAAAGAAAATACAAAACAATGATTCAAACCCATAAGTTTGGTCTAGCGTTACCAAGATGATTAAAAATGATACAACAATCATCATTTGATATTTGATTCCATGTACCCATCAAACAAAAAAGAAAAATACTCATTTTAAACTAAAAGATGACCCCTTTCTATAACGATCAAAGGTGTCAAAATCTTCTAAAAGAGCAATTAAACAAGTACCCCAAGTAGAAGCAAAAAAAAAAAAAAAAAAAAGAATATCAATCCTACATAAACTATGGATTATAATCATCAAATCAAAAGCAAGAAAGAAAAAGTTTTCACAAAGAAGACGCATCAAACAAAACCTCATTCAACACATCATCTTCTCGACTTGCTATCGAGAAAAATTCGGCATCTTTTTCTTCATCATTTGAGAAATCTCGTCTCTCGAGCTTTGAATGTGCAGCGATGAAGATCAATTTCTGTGCTTTTTCGATCCCGGTTCTTGATTGAGCCCATTTACATAAAGATGAATTCCATTTGAATCCACATGAAGTTGCATGAAGAAAGATCAATCTCACTGCAACTTTCCTTAAAGATTTGAAATCTGTGAGATAAGTTTCCCAAACTAACCTGCTACTTTGTGGGTTAGCTATCTTCATCTTACCAGTTACCGGGTCTCTTTGTTTCAATTGGACTGCTTGGGCATAAACCGGGTCAAGTCCTTCGGTTCTCCATTTCATAAGCTCCATTA
Source organism: Lactuca saligna (assembly GCF_052625555.1). Taxonomy (NCBI): domain Eukaryota; kingdom Viridiplantae; phylum Streptophyta; class Magnoliopsida; order Asterales; family Asteraceae; genus Lactuca; species Lactuca saligna. The sequence goes on from NC_136419.1 coordinate 3,728,165, forward strand.
ATGCAATGTGAGCTTCTTCACGTGAAACGAGCCTTGTTATAAGTTTGTCTACATCTTTCTCTTGTTCAGATGTTAAGCATTTGAAAGGTGGCAAGTATTTCCCGGTTGTGTCACGGATCAAATAGAATGGGTCAAGGATAAAAGCAGTCGCCCAGGCAGGGTGGTAGTTTCTCTTAAACCTTTTATCGAACACCTTGTCTGCATGATTCTCGTTGACATGAAACTTACCACACCAGTCCTTGATTTTCAGTCGGAGCTCCTCCCAGAGTGGCAAACATTGACCAATTCTTGGTTTTTCTTTCTCAATCTCTTGAGCCATGCTTTTGATTAACCGGACCAACGAAAGAACCGCTTCTAATTCGTTCCAGAAATGAGACCTCATCATTTCTTCAATCTCCTTCCCGGTTTGATCCTCCATTGACAACATCTTGTAAGATTCATCAAGAAACACCAGTTGTAACGCTCTTGCTGAACTTAGTATGTCTTCAACCATATTGAACACGGGTTCGAAGTCGACCCGCCCGCTCCCACAAAACGGTACCCGCAACAATGCTGCTCGGCCGTATTCTTGTAACTGGTACTTGAGGAAAGAATGTCTGATTTGAGAGTTGGTATTCACAAAGTTTGCGACTTTTAAACAGTTATCAGTCACTTTATGAAACAATGGTAGTTCTTTGCTGAAATCTTTAATCAACTTATTAACCCCTTGAAATTGACAACTAAGGTTGATCATCCAATGATGTTGGTTTTCGAGATTTCTTAAAGCTTTACTCCTGAATTTATCGGAAACGATACCCACACATTGTTGGAAATTGTTCCCACAAATGTCGCTGATTGTTTCCCATAAAATATCCTCGGCGTATTTTGAGAAAACATACCCACCTGTGAAAACACCTCTTCTGAAAACGCTAGTCCCATTAGGTAAATTCACCGATAAATTCACCAGATTTTCGAATTCACCTGAATGATGATTACTCTTTGATTTCCATCCGTCCGATGAGATTTGGAAGAACATTGCGTCGCGAATTCGGGCTTCGGATTCCGTTTTGGCCTCTTCGTACTTGGAATCGAGTCTCTCTCCGGCGAGTTCGCGGCGGGTTATCGCCGGTAAACCGATTTGGTTCAAGAAATTTTTGAATTTCGGATGCTCCAGACTTGAAAAAGAAACTGACCCACAACTCTCATACACCCAATTTGCTAATAATTCGAGTGATGATTCGATTTGAGCTTTTGTTAATGTTTGGCCCGGCGACGATTTCGGACTTTTAAGCTTCTTTACACTATCTTCGAACATCGCTAAAGCACCTAAATCTTCTTTACCACCTGATAACATCACATGTTGCGGCTGTTGTTGGTGGTGGTTATGGTGGTGGTTGTGCGGAGAGTACATCCCTCCGCTGCTTACCGTCACAACCGTCGCAGCAGAAGAAAATGCAGGCATGGAATTGGGTCGGGTCGGGTAAGAAACATCAACCGAGAATCTCGCCGGTTCAATCATCGTAATTGGAGCAACAGAGTAAGTAGTTTCAGAAGGGTTTGCAGAGTTGTTGTTGATTTTAAACCCAGTAGCGCGACGGTTGCCGGATGAGTTACGTTTCCGGTGGTTTTGCAGCGGTTGTGGCGAAGACGATGAAGTCGGAGAAGACAAATTTACCATTCCCGCAGGCGATATAGAGGAAATCGGATTTGGACTTGATTCAGAGTTGAAATTGGGACAGGTTCCTCTTTTGAGATGCTCCGACGCCGTTCTGGACGGATTGGAAGCGGAGAAAAGAGCTTCACATAAAGAACACCGGAGCTTGACGGCTTTCGGCATACCAGTATCTGGATTACGAACTAAAACAGGCTCCAGATGAGCCCAATACCAGGCTCCTTTACCCTTAATCGCCTTCGTCCGTACCATCATCAACCCTTCATACCGTTTATGAACGGCTTTCACCGCCATCTCATCAGTGGTTAGCTCTGTTGATGGCACCGGCACTAGTTGGGTGGCGGCGGAAATGGCTGTGTTAGCCGGGGGAGACTGTGGTTGTTGGGTGGTGGTGGTGGTGGTGGCAGCAGCAGTATTGGTCACGGCCGCCATTATTGCAGCCAAAAACCTCAACTTTTTGAAAAAAAATACACAAATTTAAATGGGAAAGGTAAAAAAAATAATAATAATAATAACTTCTACGGAGGGGTATGCTTGAAAAATCGAATCTTGCGTTTATTATTTTTACCAAGCATGGTTTTGTTAGGCTGAGAAGAAGGGAAGGAAGGAGGTGGGTGGCGGCGAGTGGTGGTTTCCGGCGATCTAAAATTGGGTTAAATTAAGTTATTTGGAAATGGAATTTTGGGTAGAGACTGACAGAGAGTTCGTGTGTAGTCAACAGGAGGTGTTTTTGTGTGTATAAATTATAAAATTATAATGAAAGAAAATAAAGAAAAGAATAGTTACTATTAGTTGTGGGGTAATCTTCCACACCATAACTTTTTTTGTGTCAGGTGTACACGCGCTCATTTCTACTTTCTACACATTTGTAAAATCAAAACACTTCCTTCCACTATTTTTCTTACTTTCCTTCCATGTTGCAACAAAATTACAAAAATTATTTAATTTCTTTGCATTTTAACATGTCAAGTTTTCGATACTTTAGGGATGAAATTCATGAAAGGCTTCACTTTTAGTAACATAGTCATATTATTTTATGGATGATATCTAAAGGATTCTTACACAAAAGTTATTGATAGTCGATGATGGATTGGGTTTGATGTTGTTATTGAAATTGTTCTGTATCATATCTCTAATGGTACATAATGTTTTACAATTTGTTTTGATAACTATTGTTTTTTTAATAACATGACATGAATCTCTGATATCATTTCCTTTGTCAATTGGCTTGGAAAAATGTATGTGTCAGGAAAAACACGAATAAAATCTAACTCGCATTTCAAATTTGATGTGATCATATCTGAAGTTAGTTTGAGGATGGAAAAACAAATGATAGTTTGATTGTATATGATTATCAAAATAGTAAACATACGAAATATGGGAATCAAATTATACGTATTCAAATCCATGTTATTAAAAATCTAAACAAAAATGAATTAGAACATGAGAAAAAAAAAAGAGAAGGAAAATAAAAGATAAAAAATATATATTTTTGTTTTGTTACTTTATAAATTAAATCAAAACATGACAAACGAGTTACTATTACGCATTTGACTAATTTAATAATCAAGCACCAATAAAAGTAATAATGAAATTATTCATCTAAGAAAGTAAAATCTAGAAGAATTAAAAATGAATACTGAGAGATAATCTAAGGACCATCTATTAAATTCTAGCTTTAATGGGTATTATTATTCTTTAGATATTTTAAAAAAATAAAGAATGTAATTTTGTTTTTTTCATAATATAATAATTTCAGTATAATATCAACCTATAAAAAGAGTTCTCGTAGTATTGATTTTTTTATCTAATAATTACTTTTCACTTGTCTCCGATAAAAACGTGGAAGATGAGTATGACGAATTCATTGTACGCTAAAACAACTTTTTGTAAGGGAGGTAACTTAAAAGTAGCGATATTTACATTCGGTATTTTATAGAAAAAGGTAAATTTATATTGATCTTTTAAATCATCCGTGTATTATATGCTGATTTTCTTTTGTTTATAGGTAAATTTATTAATTTAAATTCTATTTGACCTAACAATCAATATGGTACAACAAATAAACATGTCAAAAATATATATAGGTACATAAAACTCTATAAACCGATGAATAAAAAAAAGTTATATTATTAGTATTACATATAGTTTTTTTTTTTTTTTTTGCTATATTTAACATATATATTTTTATAAATGAAACAAAGGACAAGAATATGTTTAATCTTACTTAATCCGGTCCTTTTAAGTTAACCCATTAAAGAGTTATTCGTTTTGAATCATTACCAACATGTTTAGTATTCCATATTTATTCTTTATATAAAAAAAATGTTTGGTAAATAAATGAAACTTGAGCAACGTGCCCTATATATATATATATATATATATATATATATATATATATATATATATATATATATATATATATATATATATATATATATATATATATATATATATATATATATATATATATATATATATATATAAGAAACAAAAAATTACTAGTTAAAATGGTATAACAATAGTACAAGTTTGATCTTATTTAATTTGTAGGTTCAAACCAAAAAAGGTTCGTATAGATTGTTGTTATGAAAATGAGTGGGAGGATTAGTCATTTCAGGAAGGATTTGTTGCAACTAATTAGGGTTTGGCTACAAAAGTTGGAATGTGTTCCTTCAACTTCATCATATAACTGTCCTAAATTCTTCCAACATTATTAATCAAAACATAATAGCTTGCGTTTTTTTATAAACTGACTATATATATATATATATATATATATATATATATATATATATATATATATATATATATATATATATATATATATATATATATATATATATATATATATATATATATATATATATATATATATATATATATATATATATATATATATCAGTAATAAATCTATTATTTAATAATCATAATAAATAATTAAATATATGATTACTTACTATTTATTTCAAAAAATTTAAAATAATAAAGAAAAAATTTGTTTATAAAATGGTTTATTTATTAAAAACAATTAATTAATTAATTACACTAAATGTTATGTGTATCAAACTTGCTTGAAAGGTTTTTGAAAAGATGTATCTATTAGTGTTATTACGTAGAAGAGTAAATTATTTAAATCGTTCATTATTTGGTCAAAATTGTGTGTTTGGTTGTTAACTTTTTTTTTTGCACTCGGACCATCGTTAAGTTATTGTTTTGTTACGATTTTCATCATTTATAGATTTGGAAAGACTATATTGCCCTTACATTTCTTTTATATTTTTAGTTATGTTTAAATAATCATTTCATTATAATAAAAAAATCATAGGTCAAATCCACCCCACCCTTCAAGCGTAAATCTCTTAAAGTGAATGTTTTCTTTAAAACCTAGATACACTTCTGATGGAACCAACTTTCCACCCTAAGAGAACCTCCACAAGCCATCATTGCCTTCTATTGAATGTGAAACGAGCTCCCAATGGGACGATGGCCACGTCTATGTGAGATTTCCGAACAACTTCATTAAGTGCATCAGAACGACAACCACCATCGGACCATCAGGCCAGTGATTACCATCAAGTGCAGTTAACGGTCTAGTTTCTCCAACGAAAAGCTCTGGTAAAAAGTCAGAGAAGTTGAAGTAGAAGGCATAGGTGAAGGAATAAGAAGATGATATGGGGGAGAGTCTATTTACTGGGGCTCCACCACAAAAATACCTTCGTCCTCTTTCTTTTATCACTATTGGAACTCCAATACAAAAACACCTTCGTCACCCACCCTGAAAGTCCAACGTTGACCTTGTTCCAATGTTTGCAAAAGGAGTCGACTTTATCTTTGCAACCATGAGTTTTCCCCGATCTAGAGTCTATTACTATAACATCCATTAAATTCATGAAAAATTTAAACTTTTATAACCAATCCACAAATCATCATTATTTACAAAATGGTTTTAAAAACATGTTTAATATCATAGTTTTACCAAAATCATAAAACAAAACACGAGGAGATGCATTATCACGCCTTCGCCTTCCCGCGATTATCTAGGGTACCTGAAACATAATGCAAAATGTAAGCCCAAAACTTAGTGAGTTCCCCCAGAGTACCAACACACAAACAAATAACACATATACAATAACAACATACTATGGGCCCAATCAAACATCGGGTTGGAATACCCCAGGCCCCTCAACCATTGGGTTGGAGTGCCAACATTCTATAGGTCCAACAAACCATCGGGTTGGAATGCCAACATACTATGGGTATAATCATCCTCGGGATGGAATACCCTCAGCCCTTAACTATTGGGTTTGATGCCAACATACTATAGGTTCAAACATCCTTGGGATGGAATACCCTCAACCCTCAACCATCGGGTTGGAATGCCAACATACTATGGGTCCAATCATCATCGGGATGGAATACCCTCGACCTAAACTATCGGGTTGGAATACGAACATAGTATGGGTCCAATAATCCTCGGGATGGAATACCCTCGGCTCTCAATTGTCGGGTTGGAATGCCAACATACTATGGGTCCAATCATCCTCATAATGGAATACCCTCAGGCCCATTCAATCATCGGGTTGGTATGCCCCGGCCTGTTGTTGGCTTACACACAAAACAGTGAAGCCTCAGCTACCAATCAAACATGTGCACATATAAAAGATAATCATATAGCAGTCTACAGGTAGTCAAACGGGTCTACATATCATTAAGCCTAACATTATCCTATATACCAGGATACCGATCTAATAGATCACTACAGTACGATAACATACATAACATGATATCAATCCAATGGGTCGGCATTGGTGCCTTCGACTCGTAAGTATAGTGAGGGAAACTCACCTCAGAGACTAAATAAGAGCTTAACAAAACATTACACCAACACTAGCTCTATAAGTCTTCCTAAATACCAGACGTAGACCAAAACCTAATCAATATCACAAAATACCCAAAATACCCTTTTGGTTAAACATGCTCAAGGGTCAAGGTCAAACGAGACAACCGAGTTGACCCACTTCAAAGGCGGGGCGTTCCATGCTTGAACGCGAGGCGTTCGTGCTGAATCCTCAAACGTTTGATTAACGAATTGATGAGATGAAAAATCTCTTTGATCGTTTAGATCTTACACAGGTTAATCAGAATCATGCAAACAAAATAACAAACAAAAGAATGAATCAACAATGAGTTGAATGATTCAATAGATTCACGCCTCAGCAGAGCTCAATGAAGAACTTCCGCTATAGAGGCTTTTAGGGTTACAATTAATAGAAATAATAATCGCAATGAATGATCGACTTAACTGCTACGTACCAAGATGCATGCAAGCATCTATAAATACTTAAACCCTAATAATTAACTCACGGATGGACAAGCCCAATCTGGATACAAAACTGGGCCAAGGAACGAGCCCAAGACGCAACACATAATAGACCCAACACGGATTAATACCAAAAGTCCATTTTGTCCAAACACATATCTAGATTCAATATATTGTTGGATTTTGTGCCTAAGCCCATAACTATAACTGGGATGTACTTGACCCGATTGTAGCATGGTCCTTTTGGTTTGCCTTCACTAGTGCAATCTGATAGGACAAACTTTTGATAATAAGATTATTTATGATTTATTGATATATTACAAGTATAATATATTAATATGAAATCATATTATTTAATTAGTATTGATTAATAATTAATTTGGAATTAATTTTGTGGTCAAAAGAGACTAATTAAATATATGAGGATTGATTATGTAAATTAATGATTCTTATAGTGTGGGCCAATGATCCATGTGTTGGGTTTTGAGCAATCTAACACTTCCTAAGTGTGCATGCAACCCTAATAAACCTTGGATCTATGTTTGTCTAAATACATGCAAAATAATAATTTTCCAAGGTTTATAACCTATCTAACATGGCATGGGGAACATTTCAACATAAAAGAGTTAGAAGAGATTACATACCTTTTGGTGAGTTTGGTTCTAAGGAGTTTGAGGGCCAAGCACCAATAGTGTGAATGCCTCAAATGGAATCACAAACACCACAAACTCTTGGAAAACTTTGAGAGAGTATACACACTCTTGTATTTTCGGCCACACACATGCACACACACACTAGATCACTAGTTTTCTCTTAGGCTTCATTTCATGCTCCATAAGCATGCTTATATAGTATGCATGGTTAGGGTGAAACCCTAATAACCCATGTCTTTTCCTTTTCCAAGGATCCATGGGTTAAAAGCTCCATGGATCATCCATGGACTTCCACATAAGCCTAGCCCATTAACAAATGAGTATTAGCCCACACTATATAAAACAAATAGCCCATAATTTAATTAGTATTCCTTTTAATCTCTAAATTAATCCATAATTAATTTAAGACTAAAACTAATTAAATAACGTAACTTCATATTAATATATTATAACTCATAATATATTAATAAACATATGTGTATAACTCTCATAAAATTATCCATAATAGTTTGGATGAGATGCAACCCAAATGGACCATGCCGGTCGGGTCAAGTATATACCAAATAAGTTATGGACTTAGACACCTTATCCAACAGACTCCCACTTGGATAAGTCTAATAACTATATTTGCCTATAACTTCAGGAACCAACCAACAATCGTAGCTCTCGAAAACTCCCTCGAACAATGAAGACTCTGTCGAACTATGAAGCGCCATTTTAGATAAGTGATCACATAATCCTCTGTTCTCATGATATCAGCCGGACAAACACATGGAACTATGTCTTGCTTATTGTCTAGCAGTTGTTTCTCGATTTTCCGATTTGTTTGACGAAGAACTTCACTGAACACATCGGTTTAGTTCTGACCAGGCCTGGTACATTGGTCAACACAAAATCATCGAGGGGCCCGGATATCGCTTCTATTTCTAGAAGGAACAGATAAACTTCGACTGATATGCTTGTTCTACTACTTATTGAATTGTACACAAAGGCACGTTTTATAACATCAAGTTACTGATGCGTTTACGTGCAATCAATGCACAACCAACTCATAGGTAACAACTCATATCTCTAGGTTTAAAGATTTATATGATGTTATCGTCTCACGATCACTCGAGATAAATTCCATGAAGTGATACAAGTGAGCGTGGGTTTATACCAATACTCATAACTTATGAATACTCATGAATGTTGCAGCAACCATTGCCATGTCTAAACACCTTTAAGGCATCTACAAACCCAATTCATGACAATCTTGATTCATACCTACTTCCGACGTATGATCGATTGTGGAGGTTTGAATAAATTAATTATTCTGGAAGTCAAAACATGCAAAACTGAAACAATAGTAAATAATTGACAATGATAGTAACACTTTACTCATAAATAAATCACAAATTTTATTCATCATCAAACGTCGATTACATTTTACAAGTTTCAGGAAAGCTATCTAATCTGTAAAACTAATATCGTCCCTCAGCCCGATGTGTCTCGCATGCTGAAAATGCTTAACCCTCGTCAGTCCCTTCGTAAGGGGATCTGCAGGATTCTCATCTGACGATATCCTCCTTGTCACAAGGAGTCCTTCTTCAATCTTGTGTCTTATGAAGTGATATTTTCTGTCAATGTGTCGGGATCTGCCATGATCTCTTGGTTCCTTGGCTAAGATAACCGCAGCATTGTTGTCACAGAAAATCTCTATAGGTTCCTTAATAGCTGGTACAACTCCAAGGTCTCCGATGAAGTTCTTTAGCCATATCGCCTCCTTCGCTGCTTCACTCGCTGCTATATACTCTGATTCACAAGTCGAATCAGCCACCGTCTCCTGCTTGGAACTCTTCCAAGAAATTGCCCCTCCATTTAAGGTAAAGATCCAGCCCGACTGAGAGCGGAAATTATCCCTATCAGTCTGAAAACCAGCATCACTATACCCTAATATTCTCAAGTCATCACTGCCACCAAGGGTAAGGATCCAATCCTTAGTCCTCCGCAGGTACTTGAGAATGTTCTTTACCGCGGTCCAATGAGCTTTGCCAGGGTTCCCCTGATACCTGCTGACCATGCTCAAAGCAAATGCCACATCAGGACGGGTACAAGTCATAGCATACATGATCGAGCCAACTGCGGAAGCATATGGTAATTGGCTCATCTCAGCTATCTCTGCCTCTGTACTCGGACTCTGAGTCTTACTCAGTTTGGTATTGCTTTGGATCGGTAAACCTCCTTTCTTGGAATTCTCCATGTTGAACCTTTTCAACACCTTATCCAAGTAGATACTCTGACTAAGTCCAATTAGTCTTCTACTCCTTTCTCTTAATATCCTTATCCCTAGGATATAGGTAGCCTCCCCTAGGTCCTTCATAGCAAAGCACTTCCCAAGCCAGGACTTAACCTCCTGCAAGGTTGGGATGTCATTTCCTATTAGTAGTATGTCATCCACATACAGTACCAAGAAGCTAACTATACTCCCACTAGCTCTGACATACACGCAAGACTCATCTTCGCTTCTCAAGAAGCCAAACTCTTTTACCTTCTCATCAAAACAAAGATTCCAGCTACGAGATGCTTGTTTTAATCCATAAATGGATTTCTCAAGCTTGCATACTCTATTAGGGTACTCTGCATTGACAAAACCCTCTGGCTGATTCATGTACACATCCTCAGCCAACTTTCCATTAAGGAAAGCGGTTTTGACATCCATTTGCCATATTTCATAATCATGAAATGCTGCAATGGCTAACATAACCCTAATAGACTTAATCTTGGCCACCGGCGAGAAGGTTTCATCATAATCAACACCTTGAGTTTGAGTAAAACCCTTCGCAACCAGTCGAGCCTTATAAGTATGCACTTTTCCTTCCATGTCGGTCTTCTTTTTGAAGATCCATTTGCACCCGACTGTTTTACGGCCTGGTACATTGTCAACCAAGTTCCAAACTTGATTGTCATACATGGACTGTATCTCGCTGTCCATAGCCTCCTTCCATTTAGCAGACTCCGGGCCTGCCATGGCTTCCTTAACACTGCTAGGTTCATCCAAATTTACTAGTGTACTATCACTAATAAACTTATCACCTTCCGTAGTAATATGAAAACCATAATAAAACGAAGGTGTGTTCCTAACCCGTGTGGAACGTCTCGGAGGTACAGACTCGTCAGCTGGATCAACAGGAGTTTCTTCCTCAGGTTGATTGCTAGTGTCTGAGGTTCCTTCACCAATTGATTCTTGAATTTCTTCAAGATCAATCTGCCTCCCACTGTCTCCTTGGCTTATAAATTCTTTCTCGCGAAAGATCCCTCTTCGTGCTACAAAGACCACATTCTCACTGGGTCTGTAGAAAAGGTAACCGAAGGATTTCTGTGGGTAGCCGATGAAAATACACCTTTCACTTCGGGGTTCAAGCTTATCATGAGTTTCACGCCTCACGAAGGCTTCGCAACCCCAAATTTTGATGTGGTCCAAATTGGGAACCTTCCCAGTCCACATCTCATGAGGTGTTTTGGTAACCTTCTTTGTAGGGACTAGATTAAGGATATGGGCGGCAGTCTCTAAGGCATACCCCCAAAAAGAGATTGGTAACGAAACTCGACTCATCATAGAGCGAACCATGTCCAACAAGGTACGATTACGCCTCTCAGCTACACCATTCAGCTATGGTGTCCTGGGAGGAGTCAATTGTGAGACAATCCCACACTCCTTAAGATAGTCAAGGAACTCGGTACTAAGATACTCACCACCTCGATCGGATCGAAGCATCTTAATGTTCCTGCCCAATTGATTTTCTACTTCCTGCTTGAATTCCTTAAACCTTTCAAAGGTTTCGGACTTGTGTTTGATTAAGTAGACATACCCATATCAATAAAAGTCACATAATACCGATTAGCGTCCCTTGTGGCGGTTTTGAATGGCCCACATACATCAGTATGTATTAGGTCCAACAAACCTTCACCCCTCTCACAAGTTCCAGTGAAGGGTGATTTTGTCATTTTTCCAAGTAGACAAGATTCACAACTATCATCTGATTTGAGGTCAAATGATTCCAAGACTCCACTCTTTTGGAGTTGTCCTATGCGTTTCTTGTTTACATGTCCAAGACGACAATGCCACAATGATGCTTTATCTAGGCTAGTAGAAGAATCAATATACAACACATTATTTCCTAAGTTGTCTACAATCGACACAGTTTCATACACACCATCACAAGGTAATGCTTTAAAATAAAACACATTATTAAAGAAAGCATTAATACCACCACATTCATTATCAAACGAAAAGGTAAAACCTTGTTTGTACAAAGCATGAAAAGAAATAATATTTCTCGCCATTTCAGACGAGTACACACATTTATTCAAATCTAATTTTAACCCATTATTAAGCAACAAAGTATAAACCCCAATCTTGGAAACAGGTGAAGCCTTCCTATTCCCCATGATTAAGTTTATCTTCCCGTGCTCCACATCCTCACTTCTTCTTAGGCCCTGCAAATCAGAACATATGTGAATACCACATCCTGTATCAAGCACCCAAGAGTTAGAATATGTTGAGTAATTAGACAATATAGTGTAAATACCTGCATAGGTGGGTTTCACTTTCCCATCCTTTAGATCCTGCAAGTACTTAGGGCAGTTTCGCTTCCAGTGTGCCTTTTCATGGCAATAAAAGCATTCAGCATCCTTTGGAATGGCAGAAGGAGTGACAGAACCGTTCTTAGTCTTTGATGAGGAGTCTTCAAGAGACTTTCCCTTGTTACCCTTCGAAGGGTGCTTCCTCTTTTTCCCTTTGCCTTGCCCAATAGCTAAAACAGGGGTAGAAGTTGGAGTAGGAGTAGTAGAGGTAACAACCGCTTTACCCTTAAGACCGGTTTCAGCGGTCTTCAAGAGTCCTTGAAGCTTGCTGAGGGTAACTTCCTCCTTGTTCATATGATATGTCATTCGAAAATGATCATAACAAGAAGGCAAGGAGTGCAAAATGATGTCAATTGCTAACTCCTCGGGGATGTTAACATTCAGCTTCAGCAAACGGTCCACATACCTTTGCATCTTTTGCATGTGGCCCGTGACGGATTCACCGTCCTTCATGCGGGTAGTTATTATGGAGGAGATTATTTCATACCGCTCCTGACGAGCACTCTGATGGTACCTTTCCATCAGGTCTTGGTGCATCTCAAAAGGGTAGAAATCTTCATACGACTTTTGGAGCTCGGCTGTCATCGTGGCCATCATGATACATGCCACCTTAGTAGCATCTCTCTCATGAGTCCTGAATTCAGCGATCTCCTCAGGAGTAGCAGTAGACTCATCAAGTTCTTTTAACTCCTTATCGAGGACATATTCCTTGTCCTCGTAACGAGTAACCATCCTGATGTTCCTAATCCAATCCATGAAGTTGGAACCATCAAAGATGACCCTCCCACAAAGATTCATGAGGGAGAAAGAACCAGTTGGGTTAGAGCCTGAAGCATTAGTGTTGGAAGACATCTGAAAGAAGAAAGTAAGTTTAGATTAGATATTTAGGATCCTTAATAAGACACCCAAATGTAATATTAAGGCTAGGATCCAATCACAATATATTACACTTAGAAGAGGGATGCCGTAATCTAAGTAATAATATATTTGAAAGGTAGGTGAATGACGATTCACCAATTTCCACCATGAAAACGAAATGATTTATTAGGTTTAATTGGATTTGAAATTCCTAGATTCTTTTGAGATTCATTGAACTTTTCAATGGCATGTTTCAATCTCGATTGTGCCCTTCAAGTTTTGTGACTGGGATGCCGAGGATCACAAAACAAGGTGTGAATAACCATGCTAACTCACTTGGTACTCTTAATATTATCACCTAATCAATGTGCCGGTTAACCACACACGCTCCATTGATCTATGACAAACATTAAGTTACCCTTCGTGATCCTTACTAGTCCTAGTTAGTGTGCCGGTTAACCACACACGCTCCACCAACGACTTGGTAAGGTACAAAGTGTGAATTCCATGGATTAGCACCATGTTCACATTTTCCTAAAATAACTAAGATTGGGAATTAAAAGAGTTTAGTTATTTTATAATATTCATTATACTTTTAATGAGGATTTAAAGTCATTGCTCTACCCGTTCGGCTAACGACCCTCCACCGATCAAGCAAGCGGTGGGTGAGAGTATACACCCATTAAGTCGCCATTTTATAGGCAACAACCTTATACCCACCTTATAGACCGGCTTCGTGAATGAGGCCTACTAACGGTAAAACGACTTATTCTTATACATATATATAATAATTAACCATTAATGTTATAAATAGTATAAGGGTTGAATTTTAACTATTAAAACTCTAAGGTTTGGAATTAAAGTTTATTAAAGTGTGTGAAACTTTACAAATTCCAAAACTTGAGGGCAAGTTTTGTAACTTTGCAAAACTCTTCATTTCATAACTTATGAATTAAAGGTTCATAAAAATGAAGACTCTTCATTTTCATGTAACTTATGTGTTTTAAGTGTGTGTTAAATGAAAGTGACCTTTGGTAATCCATAACTTGAGGACAAATTATGGACTCCATTAAAACACATAAATGATAAAGAATTAATCCTAAACAATTCAGCAAATAATTCCTATCATTTTCTAAATTCATAAGAACATGAACATGATCATCAAAAATTCAAGAATTATATGAACACATAAAATCATGGAATTTTGATATATGCTATTGTAAATGGATTAGAACAACCATTACACCAACTAAAATAAGTTTTATAACACCAAAACAATTTAGGGTAATGTTTCTAGTCCATTTCCAGCAGCAAAAGTCGAGATTCTGCATTCTTTCGATCCTACTCGTCGAGTGCACGAACTGACTCGTCGAGTAGGTTGAAGTTTGCCTTGGACTCGGCGAGTCCCCCCAATGGACTCGGCGAGTCCACCATGCAGACAGCAACGATTTCGACTTTTTTCACTATTTTGCATCAAGTGTCAAACAAGCAAGCCTAGGCTCTGATACCACTGTTGGGTTTTGAGCAATCTAACACTTCCTAAGTGTGCATGCAACCCTAATAAACCTTGGATCTATGTTTGTCTAAATACATGCAAAATAATAATTTTCCAAGGTTTATAACCTATCTAACATGGCATGGGGAACATTTCAACATAAAAGAGTTAGAAGAGATTACATACCTTTTGGTGAGTTTGGTTCTAAGGAGTTTGAGGGCCAAGCATTAATAGTGTGAATGCCTCAAATGGAATCACAAACACCACAAACTCTTGGAAAACTTTGAGAGAGTATACACACTCTTGTATTTTCGGCCACACACATGCACACACACACTAGATCACTAGTTTTCTCTTAGGCTTCATTTCATGCTCCATAAGCATGCTTATATAGTATGCATGGTTAGGGTGAAACCCTAATAACCCATGTCTTTTCCTTTTCCAAGGATCCATGGGTTAAAAGCTCCATGGATCATCCATGGACTTCCACATAAGCCTAGCCCATTAACAAATGAGTATTAGCCCACACTATATAAAACAAATAGCCCATAATTTAATTAGTATTCCTTTTAATCTCTAAATTAATCCATAATTAATTTAAGACTAAAACTAATTAAATAACGTAACTTCATATTAATATATTATAACTCATAATATATTAATAAACATATGTGTATAACTCTCATAAAATTATCCATAATAGTTTGGATGAGATGCAACCCAAATGGACCATGCCGGTCGGGTCAAGTATATACCAAATAAGTTATGGACTTAGACACCTTATCCAACACCATGATTATGTAGATGAGATAAACCAATGAAATAACCCATAGATAGTCCATGGAGGCTAAACCAACAGAGCATAGAATATGAAAGGTCATTAGTGTTTGCAAAGATGTAACCCTAGCACTATAAATAGAACCTTCATGAACCAAAATCGGTTGCACCTTCTTTGTGAGCTAAGTAGCTTATTCTCTTAAGCCACCTTTTGCATATTGGCGTTTGTGAACCATTAGAGGCATCACACTTGAGGTGCTCAAGCTTCAAAGGCCAAGAACTACAAGTCCTTCTTAAAGGTACGTTACCTAACTAGTTATATCATTCAATTGTTCAAATGTATGCTAAAAAGGACAATGCTTTGGAAAAAAAATCAAAATGCATGTATAATTAGAGAAAACATAGATCCAAAGCATTTAGGGTTGCATGTGCACCAAAGGAGTGTTATAGTGCTCAAAACCCAACAGTGGTATCAGAGCCTAGGATTGTTTTCTATTATATTTGATGCTTGCTAATTTTTCACAGCTGAAAAAGTTGATTTTCTGCCTTCTAACTGGTGAACTCAGCGAGTCCACTGGCTGAATCGACAAGTCCACCCAGTAATGGACCAACTCAATGATTCCAATTCATGTACTCGCCGAGTTGGTGTTGTTGTGTGTAGAATTTCGAGTTTTTGGCCAGAATTGGATTAGGATCATTACCCTAAACTGTTTTTTGAACCATGAAGTCTGTTTTTTGATATGGTAATGATCATGCTTATACAATTAAAAGATAACTGTCATAATTTCAAGATTTGTATTTGTTTATATGATTAGGCTAATTTCTTAAAGATTGTTGATATGAACTATCTTGTCCTTATGAGTTTAACTAGATTATGGATGAATTTGATTATTGTGTTAATTAAAATAATGATCTAAATGATTTTAATGACTTCCATAACTTGTCCTCAAGTTGGAAAATGAAAAGTCTCATACATTAAAATGACATTAAACTCATTAGTTATGGAAATGAAAGGACAAGTGTCAAATATTAAGATAATAGTTTAATTATTTGTATTATTTGATATGATTTGTCTTGCTATATGAGTTAGATTAGATCAATAGAATATTATATGATAATTTTTCCTTGTTAGAATTGATCTATATGTTTTAATGAGTCTCATAACTTGTCCTCAAGTTATGGAACATGAAAAGTCTTTTCATAAATGTTTTAATGAACTCCATAACTTGTCCTCAAGTTATGGAAAATCAAGAGTCTTTTCATAAATCCCAACATTAACTCATAAGTTATGGATAGGAAGAGTTTTGAAAAGTTTCAAAACTTGCCCTCAAGTTTTGTAATTTGTAAAGTC
Source organism: Lactuca saligna (assembly GCF_052625555.1). Classification (NCBI taxonomy): domain Eukaryota; kingdom Viridiplantae; phylum Streptophyta; class Magnoliopsida; order Asterales; family Asteraceae; genus Lactuca; species Lactuca saligna. The sequence continues at coordinate 3,744,899 of NC_136419.1, forward strand.
TCATCAATGAAACTTTAATTTCAAACCCCAGATTTTTAAAAGTTAAAATTCAACATTTATACTTTATAATATTATAAGTTTAATATATATATATATATATATATATATGTGTGTGTGTGTGTGTGTATAAGACAAGTCGGTATTACCATTAGTAGGCCTCATTCACGAAGTCGGTCTATGGAGGAGGGGGGAGGGTATAACGTTACTACCTATAAAATGGTGGTTTAATGGGTGTCCACTCTCACCCACCGCTTCCTTGACTGGTGCAGGGTCATTAGCCGAACGGGTAGGATAGGACATTAATTCTCCCGCATTAAAAGTATAATGATAAATATAAAGTAATTAAACTTTTATTAAATTCTCAATCTTAGTTACTTTAGGAAAAATGTGAAAATGGTGCTAATCCATTAAATTACACTTTGTACCTTGTTAAGTCATTAGTGGAGCGTGTGTGGTTAACCGGCATACTAATCTAGGATTGACAATGTGTGGTAAAGGGTAGCTTGATGTTAATCATAGATCGATGGAGTGTGTGTGGTTAACCGACACATTGATTAGGTGATTTGTAACATTTAGTGTACAAAGCTAATTTGCATCGTTATTCACACCTTGTTTGTGATCATCGGCATCTCAGTCACAAACCTGAAGGGCACAATCAAGATTTAAACATGCCATTGAAAAGTTCAATGAATCTCAAAGGATCTAGGAATTTCAATCCAATTAAACCTTAATAATATATTTCTTTTTTTTATGGTGGAAATTGGTAAATCGTCATTTAGCTACCTTCAAATATTTTACAATTGGATTACAACATCCCTCTTCGCAATTATAAAATATTGTGTTGGGTCCTAGCCTTAATATTTCGTTTTGGGTGTTATATTAAGGACTTAGATCAACTAAACTGAATTTCTCCCTTTATAGATGTCTAGGTCAGACAACTATGGTCTTCCCGAATCTATTTGGAAAAGAATTTCCACATGAAGATGATATTCCACAATATCATACTTCACTTCCTCCACCTCCTCCAATTATTCTCCCTGAACCAAATTTTCAAAGACTTGAAAAGTTCAAGGTCAATTAGACCATATTGGCAAGAAAACATGAAGATGGAAAGTCTATATGCGCTCATGTCTTGGACATGAAGCTACATATTAACAGGCTGGGAATGTTGGGTGTCGTATTCCCAAGGAAGTTGGTTATTGACTTGGTTCTTCAATCACTTCCCAAGTCATATAGTGAGTTCTTTAAAGACTACTATGTGACAGATCACGGCATGACCCTTATCGATCTTTCATATTTGTTGATTGATGTTAAATCAGTAATGATTTGGCGCACTAGTAATGCAAAGTTGATAGCAAGATACTTCCATGGACAATGACAATGGAAACATTGGAAGTCCAGAAAAGATTTCTCTTTCTAAGGGAAAAGGAAAGGCTAAGTTTGAGATTGGCTCGTGTACCATTCCCAAAGAGTCCATATGTTTCTATTGCTAAGAGAAGGGGCATTGGTAATGAAGCTGTCATATATACCTGAAGGATCATACGGATGGTAAAGTCAAAAGTTTGACTCTACTTCAGGTAAGTCAACTATCTAACTCTATTAAGTTACTGTTTGTAGATTCATAATACATGATGTGATAAGACTACATTTTGATGTTTTGTAGGATCAAAGGAAGCTTAAAGGAAAGGCATGCAAAGTCTAATCGTGAAGAGATGGATTTCAATCGCATGGTTTGATGATCGGTTTTTTTAAGCTGCTGCTTAAGAGTTATGATAGATTGCTTAGAATTTTGTAATAACATAGTTTTCACTTGTAATTGCATTATAGGGAAAAGTTTTTCCACAATTATATAAATAAAGAAAAAAATTATCTTATTTTATATTTCCTTGCAATGGCATATGTGAAAATTGATGGTTGTATTTTTTAGCAATATGGATTTGATTCTTTCGTTTGTGGTAGAGTCTAAATTTATCAAATAAGGAAAGATTCTCATCACCAAGTTTCAATGGAACAGAAACTTGGAATCATGCAACTTGTATTGTGTGATGTATGAGAACCTTCATCTTTGGGAAATTAGGACTAATTCCTTGTTCATATACAGAGGTGAGTTAAGTGAAGGACTAAGGGATCGGGTACACTTAGTTGTACGCTTACAAGATTAAGTATAATTCTGAGTCATTGAAAATTCTCAATGTATAGCAGAACGAATAAGAAGAATCAAAGAAGATAAAAGGTTTCTCCAATCTGAAAAGATGGGAGAGTGCTTGAGTATCGTGTTTTATGATCATCTTTATGATTATGGAAACCATATCACAATTTGATCCTCTAAGGACGCCTTAGAGAATTTTTTGGCTAAGAAGAGGAATAAGGAATTATTGAAACGGTTAAATCAATTACGATGAATCATACATTGTTCCAGAATCAAATCTTAGAGTCATACTCCAAGATTGTATATTGAGTGACATATCAGCAAATGTAGAGTGAAATTTTTTCTACTCTTGTACATTTGAAATTTGTAAGTTGTAATGTTTTGGATAAAACAAAGATAACCTAAGACCGATTATCAAAAAGTGTTTGTCTTGATAAGAAATCACACTAACTCTTGAATATTTGTTTGTCAAGTAATGTTTCTTGATAGAGAGAAAATTATATGTCAAGAGGTTAGTGGGAGTCTTAAAGATCTTGAAAAGTTTTAAGAACTAATCAAGAGTAAAGGGTCTAATTAATGGTTTGGTCTAGGCTTTCGTTGTAATAAGTTCTTTTGTGTCATTATGCATTTTTGGTAGCTTGTAAAGGTGTTTACGGCCAGACTGTGAGTTTATGGCCATAAGCCTATTTACGGACGTAAACCCAACGCCATCCCAGGTCCACTATAAATAGAGGCTAGTTAGGTCATTTTATGGTTGTTGATGCTACAGAGTTTTTGGCTACTATTCCACAAGTTGTACCAGCCGTTTTTGCTAATAGAAGCATGTGCAAGCTTGCTTAGATTTCTGTTTCTACATCGTTCTTGTTATTATTGGTTGTCTTGATTGTTTGATCACTAGTAAGATCCGTTTAAGGACCTTACAATTGGTATCAAAGCAAAACCAGTGTCAAAGCATCCTACAATCGAGTTTTTGAACATATTCTCCACTGTTTACGATTGAAGTTGGTGTCTGTTGCGAAAGGGTTTCAAGCTTAATTCAAAAATCATGTTTTTCTCGAATTTCTGGAAGATTACGGCCAAAGCTTACGGCTATAAGCACATATTACGGCCGCAAACTCAACTTATTTCTTGAACCATAAACTTAGTTCTTAGACCGTGAATAAAGCATCTTCAACAACTGGAAACTTAGATTCATTGACCATATACAGAAACCGCAAACTATTTACGACCGTAAACAGAATTTACGGCCGTAAACAGTCCTTTGACCGTGAACATCTGCTTTGACCGGAAACTCATAATTTTAAAGAAAATAACTTAAGTTTTTATCTAAATAAATAACTTAATTTTTATTTAAATTTAAATGGATTCACAAAGTCAAACACATCACCATGAGTTGGACTCTGTAATGGACACAACCACTCGAATTCCAAGACTGTTGTCTGCTGAAGGTTTTCCTGAATGGAAGTACAAGATAAAGAAGTATATTAAAATGAAGGAATTCAAGATCTGGAGAAGCATCATCAGAAATCCTATCAGAATAACCACCATTGTTGAAGGGCAAGTGGTTGACAAATCGGTTGAAAATTAGACCGATGAAGACTTTGAAAAGGTTGAGGAGCAGGAACGGGCTTTGGCCATTTTGACCATGGCCCTGTCTCCGGATATAGCTCAAGGTTTTAGGGAGTAAACTTCTGCTAAGGCCTTGTGGGAAGCCCTAATCGAGGTATATGAAGGGAATAAAGACATGAAGGAGAGTCGCCAAGATATGCTGCGACAACGGTTTAACATGTTCAACTACATTCCTGGAGAAACTCTGGAGGCACAGCTGCATCGATTCACAACTCTTACCACTGAGATGACTGTAGTCGGGATCTTTTTCACAAAATCTGAAATAAACAAAAAGCTACTGAATGCTCTCCCATAGTCATGGGACATGAATGTGGTTGTTATTAAGAAAACCAAGGATCTAAGTCGGCTCACTCTTGCTGAAATGATGGCGGTCATCAAGGCCTGTGATATTGATGACAAACAGCTGGAGATAAATCATGTAATTCATACTCAGTTGCAAATCTTGGGATCTCATCTAACAATGCTCTTTTATCTCGCACCTTTCCTTCTGCAGGTCAACCCTTTGATGCTCAGCAAGTTCAGATTCAGTCCTTTTCCACTCCATTAGCTACTTCACTTCCTGCTATATTAGCCATGCCATTCTCTCAGAACCAATCATTCGTTGCTACTCAGGCTGCTTCTCCTTCTAATGTGGATTCCTCTTCAAACAGCAAAGAGGGTGATGAAAATCTTGCTCTTGCTACAATGCTAGTTAACTGCTACAATGCTCTTGTAGCTGGAGATCTTCCGCCCCAATTGTCATTTGCTGATCTCGATCCAATTCATCTTGAAGACGTAGAATAAATAGATATCACATGGCAAATTGCCATGGCAGTTTTCAGGGTAAAGCAGTTTGCAAAGAAGACCGGGAAGAACAACTAGGGGATGAGTGTTGATAAGAAGGTAGGGTTCAATAAGGGAAAGTCATGTTGTTTCAACTGCCACGAGCCAGGTCATTTTGCTCATGAGTGCCCGAAGCGGGACAGAAGATTAAACAATGACCGGACAATGGTTGGAGTAGGAAATAATCGGAACGGTGCTTAATTCAATAGTGAGATGGCTATGGTTGCGCAATCATTTGACTGGGAGGATCAGATGCATGCCCTGAACATATCAAGACCTAAAAATGCTCATTTGGCTCAGGTTGGTGATGATGCTTCCACAGAGAGTGTTGCAGTTGAAGATCAAATGATGGAGCTGCAATTTGCGTTGATGGTCTCTTCTTCTCCCGAACCAAAGAAAAACGAGGTAAGTCTGCCTTCATGCTCTCAACCTCGTATTGATTATGTTAAAATTCTTCATGAGGAAATTGAAACACTGTGTAGAGAAGTAGAGGACCTTAGATATGAGGATTATCAACTTAGAAAAGGACAAAAACCTCTTAATGCCCAGTTAGAAGCTAAAATAAAGGACTTTAGAAGACTTTAGGAAGACTATAGTAATAAATGTGAAAATTATGACTACATAAAGAGACAGAATGCTGAGTTAGTTACTGTACTTGAAACATTAAAGGGAAAATTTGAAACTGCTGATTTTGATTTTAGAAAATTTGATGTATCAAGTGAGGTAGTTGCCAACATGATAGACCACTTCATGCAATTTAAACATAATCAGTCAAAGGGTCTAGGGTATAATAAAGTGCCTCCTCCTTTCAATCATTCATATCAGTTTCAACCTTTGTCCAAGGAGGAGATTGCCAATGAACCATCCATGGTTTATGGCAAGCCATCTGGTTTTGTTTCGGGAGGATTTATTAATGTTGAAAGTACTAACATTTCTACTTCTCCTGCAGATCAGTCCTTAAATCAGTTAAAGCACAAAGTTGAAGGATCTATTTCTGAAAATAAAACTGATTCTGAACCTGAAGTTTTAGTTTTAAATAAAGACTTTAATTTTTCTAATTTTGCAAGTGAAAATGTTTTTTGTGATGTTTCTGCACCTCCTGATACTTATTTGAATGGTTTTAAAGTGTTTGATGATGTGGTTGGAAATTCTAATGTTTGTGATGATACTAATGAAAAACCACCATTTTCACAAGTTTCACCATCTGATGCACCCTCACTTGTATCACAACCTAATTCTTGTTCATGTTCATGTGAGAAAAGCAAGGGTGTTGGTATGGAAAACAAATCTGAAAAATGCAGTACAGGTTTTAACAATAATAAGCAGATTTGTTTCAATTGTGGTATTGGTGGTCATATAGCTAGGAATTTCCCTAATAGAATGTTTGTACACTTTGAGTCACCAAGAGGAGAGAACGAATTCAGAGGAAGGTCATTAACTAAAAATTCCTCTAGAACTCGTTCTCGGAATGATGATTAGAAGGACGATCGTAGTAGGAAACGGGCTGTTTTTCAAAAGCATAAAAAAGGTCATTCATAACAAAGTCCCAAACAGTTTGCCAAAACCGAACATGGCTAAGCCAAGGTCGGGTTCGTCAAGAAGCAGCAATGGGTCTTCAACCAATTTTGGTTGAAAACCCATGTGCTCAAAGCAAGCTGATAAAAATCCTATTTCAAAACCACCCGGGACTGTTAGAAAATCTAATTATCAATGGTTGCCCAAAATAACTTCCAATCCATCATCTGTATCCTCTAAAAAGTTAGTAGATAATGATAAATTTGATAAGGCAATGGGATAACCCAGGAAAGTAATGACCTGGGTTCCCAAATCTAAATGAACCAACACATTTTGCAGGGATAGTTGCGGGGGAATGTCATCAGACCTTGGTTTGTCGAAAACGGCTATTCCCGGCATATGACAGGAGATATCGCCCAACTGAACAACATTCAATCTTTTAATATGGAATATGTTTCCTTTGCGGGTGGAGAAGGTGGCAAGATCACTCAGAGAGGAACCGTCACAAATGGGGTGTTAAGTTTCGAGAATGTAACCTTTGCTCCCGAATTGAAGCATAGTTTGTTGAGTGTGTCTTAGATATGCAACAATGGCTATTCTACACATTTCACTGATAAGGAATGCATGATTATCAAGCCAGGCTTTGTCATCCTAGAAGAGTGAAAGGGATGGGAATGCTTACATCATTTATATGAATAGAAATCTTCCAGAACAAGTTACGTGCCTCTTTTCAAAGATCTCAGAACAAAACGCAATGTTGTGGCACCGAAGACTCGGTCATGCTAACGCTAAAAAATTGAATCGTCTTGCGAAGAATGAGATGGTCCGTGGTTTGCCTGTCAAGTACTTTATAACTTTTGAAAAGTGTGTGTCATGTGCCCAGGGTAAGCATCATAGAAAACCACACCTGCCAAAACAGGTTAACTCAATCAGTCAGGTGCTTCAATTGCTACATATGGATCTGTTTGGACCAGTCAACATTCTCAGTATTAACAGAAATTCATACTGTCTAGTTGTGATTGATGATTTCTCTCATTTTATGTGGGTTTTCTTTCTATCCAACAAAGCTGGAGTTGCTAATCTAATTAAGAAATTCATTGTGCTGATTGAGAACCAAACTAACAACTAGGTGAAGGCGCTTCATACCGACAATGGAACACAGTTCAAGAATTCTATTCTTGATCATTTTTGTGCAGAAAAGGGTATTATGTGTCAATACAGCTCAGCTCACACCCCTCAACAAAATGGTGTTGCTGAGAGGAGAAACGGAACTTTAAAAGACGCTGCAAGGATGATGCTGTGTGACTCCAAGCTACCAGTTTTCCTTTGGGACGAGACGGTTAACACTACTTGCTACGTTCAGAATCGTGTGTTGATCAACAAAACTCAAATGAAGACCCCGTATGAGATTCTATATGGTCACAAGCCCTCAGTTAGTTATTTCCATGTATTTGGTTGTCCTTGCACCCTTCTTCATCTAGAGACCAACCTGAAGTTTAATGCCAAAACCAATGATTGTTACTTCGTACGGTATGTTGTGCGCGCCACATATAAGGTCTACAATAAGAAGACAAAGCAGGTTGTGGAGTCTTATGACATGCGCTGGTTAGAGGAGAATGAGATGGATGCTCAAGTGGGTCCGGATTGGTTATTTGATTACACATCGATTTTCAAGTCCATAAATGTGTCTTCGGGTAGCTCATTTGGATCTGTGTCTGGTTCGAAGAATGTTTCTGAAGACGAAGACAAAGAAGTTGTCTACAGACCCCCAACGGTATCCTCTTCACCGCCTGAGGGGGAGTCCTCTGCTTCGCCTGAGGGGGAATCATTTGTACAACCTGGTAGTCCAAAATCTCCAGTTCAGAATGATACTCATGATGCTGAAACTACACCACTTACTCCTATAGAAAGAGAGTTCATGTTTAAAGATGCTTCCGCTGTCACTTCAACCTTTATGGAACTACTCTTTTCTGAAAACATTTCAAATGAGTTTGTAGTAGAGTCATCTGGAGTGGCTCAATCAACAAATGAAGGAGGTCTCAATATTCACAATCTTCCTATCTCGCTTAATGATATCAGCCAAGAGATACCCTCAAGGATTCAATGCGATCATCCGATCGATAACGTCATTGGTCAGCAGGGCGAAGGCATTAAAACCATAAGCCAGAGTGGAGATGTCAATACCTGTCTTTACACTTGCTTTAGCTCTCAAATAGAGCCTAAGAATGTTGAAATGGCTCTGACTGAGCCCAGCTAGGTAGATGCAATGCATGAAGAGTTACATCGGTTTGAAAAACTCGGGGTTTGGAAGTTGGTTGAGTTGCCAAAGGACAAAAAGTCTCTTGACACACGATTGGTCTATCGAAACAAGCAGGATGATTCAGGGGTTATAGTGCGAAACAAAGCTAGATTAGTGGTTCGCGGGTTTTGTCAAGTCGAGGGTCTTGATTACACTGAGGTTTATGCTCCAGTAGCTCGCTTGGAGGCTATTCGTATCTTCCTTACATATGCCTCTTACATGAACTTCATTGTTTACCAAATGGACGTCAAGACAGCCTTCTTGTATGGCAAGGTGAAGGAAGAAATCTACGTTGATCAGCCCCCTGGGTTCGTTGACTCGAAGTTTCCTAATCATGTCTACAAGTTGGACAATGCATTGTATGGGTTACATCAAGTTCCTCGAGCGTGGTATGCGACTCTAACAAAGCAATTGATCGAGCATGGATACTCTCATGGCATTATCGATCAAACTTTGTTTATCAAGCATGTCGGTGATGATCAGATTCTGGTTCATATCTATATTGACAACATTATTTTTGGGTCAACCAGTCCGTAACTTTGCAAGGAATTCGAAGGTGTTATGAAAAAGCGCTTCGAGATGAGTTCGTTGGGGGAAATGACCATGTTTCTGGGGCTTCAGGTCAAACAAAATTCAACAGGAATCCAGCTACATCAAGCCAAGTATGTGGAGGATATTCTTGAGAAGTTAGGATTTCAAGACGCTGAATCTCCATCGACGCCAATGGCTGAAAGACCTCTTCTGACTCCAGATACTGATGGCGACTCCGTAGATCAGACTCTCTACAGATCGATGATCAGATCGTTGATGTATCTTAGTGCAAGCCGTCCAGATATCATGTTTGCAGTTTGTCAATACGCACGTTATCAGGCTAATCCTAAACTTTCACATCTTATTTATGTCAAAAGAATTTTTCGGTATATCAAAGACGGCCCAAAATTGGGTCTTTGGTATCCAAAGAATTCTGAATTTGATTTATATGCTTTTGCTGATAGTAATTATGGAGGCTGTGAGCTTGACAGGAAATCTACTTCAGGAGGGTGTTAATATCTTGGTGACAGGCTAGTGTCATGGCAGTGCAAAAAACAACACACTATCTCAACCTCAACAGTGAAGGCGGAATCTGTTGCTGCATCTGCCTGTTGTTCTCAAGTTATCTGGATCCAATATAAGCTGTTGGACTACGGTTTGAATTACTTAGAAACCCCCATTTACTGTGATAATGATGTCGCAATTCAAATTGCCAAAAATCATGTCCAACATTCTAAAACCAAGAACATCGATATTAAAATTCATTTCATCAAAGATTGTTATGAACGTTCACTTATCCGGATGGAACAGGTTCCCACTGCTAATAATGTGGCGGATCTGTTCACTAAGCCTTTTAACAAAGCTCGCTTCGATGTGCTTGTGGGATTTCTGAAAATGATTCGTTTTGAGGATTAAGTTTTTCTGTTTTATTTTTTAAATTTTCTTAATTCTTCTTAATTTTTAATTTTATTTTTGTTTTTGTAGAAAGGTTAGTTTAAATTTGTGCATTTTATTTCCTTTTTATTTTCATTCTCATCCATGCACAAATTTAGGGGGAGAAATAATCAAAAATCCAAAAACAATAAAAAATAAAAAAAAAAATAAAAAAAACAATAAAAATCTAGAAAATTAAAAATATTGCTGGTAGTCTTGTTTGTAGGTGTTGTGACAGAAAATGATATTATCAAGTGATAACCAGCAATCTGAATCTGCGTAACGTACCTAAGTTGAATTATCTACGCTCTGTGCTCGATGCACTGGTAGGCACAAAATATTTTAAATGGACTTGACTAGGGAGAGTTGAACTTAAGGAATTCAAGGACTTGACAAACATTGACCTAATTAGATCTGTTTAGTCTGACATTACGACGCTCGGATAGGCTGTGTAGGGAGATATACATGAGAATCTACCGGTCACATTAAAAGAACCCGTATCTAGAACTGTGGATTAACTTTTCCTCGATGTGCGGATTCTGTCCTTAATTTCGGTTTTGATGGGGCGACTGGGGAATTCCGATAAACTAGCTCTGTAGAAGGTTATTTTCTTGCTTTCTGTCTGTTAGTCATATGTTGCCTCCTCTGCGTGATCGAGAGATCCGACCTGGACTGTAACATATGCAATTCTATCTCTCTGCATCTTCTCTCTATGCAATTCTTTCTATCTGTTAGCCACATACTGTCTCCTCTGCGTGACTCATAATCCGACCTGGTACATAGTATATGCAACATTCTCTTCTCAATCCCTCTAAAACTTCAGTTAGTCATATGTTTCATCCTTTGCGTGATTGGAAGAGATCCGACCTAGATGTACAGCATATGCATTCTAAATCTATATTCTCTCTTAATAATTGTCTGCTCACTCGGTGTAAGGAGTATTTTGGAAGTCTTTGATGGCTAGAGCATATCAGGAAGCGGGAAACACGTTCTAGTACAATTAAAATTGAACACATACAGATTGTCTGTAGATCTCGTTTCTCAATTTAGGTGGACAACAATATCCCTGGTTGTAGTCAGTTAAATGGTCACAAGGAAATTTATTTAAGAATAAGGGCTAAAAATGTCATGTCATTGGTAAATTGTCCAAACTCTGTCACAAATGTTTCGTGCTTAAGTGGACCACAATACTGGCGATCGATCAGACGGAGACGTGAAAAGAAGGGTACCGACAAGTGGAATAGGGTTGTCCAACAACTTTGACCCCAGTATCACAAATTTATTCTCAGTAATTAAATTTTTTAAGTTGTATATTTTATTTTATTTTATTTTTATTTTTATTTTATTTTTATTTAGTTAATTGTTAAAATTTAACTGTTAATTTTAAATTTTAAATTTTGCAAATTTATTTAATTTTATTTTATTTTTAGTTTTAGTTTTAATTTTAATCCTCAAAACGTTTTGTTTTTTAAAAATTTTGAAAATATTGGACTATGCCTTACACTGTGTGGTCAGCAGGTAAAAGGATCAAGGGTATTTAAGGAGTTTACATCCGGAATCCTCTTTATTTCTCTATTTCCGGCCGCAAACTCTCCTCCTCCTCCTCTCTCTCTCTCTCTCTCTCTCTCTCTCTTCGATTTTTTTTCTCGCTTTTTGTGAAATTGTTCCGATAGCTTTGAAGGTATCATGTTTTCGACTAGGGATATGAGTTTGTTTCAGCGATTCGATAATTTTTTAGACTAAAATCGACGAAAAAGGGTTTGTCGGGGTTTACGGCCCAAGCTTACGGTCGTGAAGAGTTTACGGCCGTAAACTCCGTTTGCGGCCATAAGCTTACGGTCTCGGGTTTACGGCCGTAAACCCCCGTTGACTGTAAACTTCCCTTTGACTTGAAATTTAATTTTAAAAATTATTAATTCATATTTGGGCTCGAAATTAAATCATTTAAAATACTACTTGCTCAAATTTCTCTCTTGTCTTACTTGGTATGTTTTAGTGCAGATAAAATGGCAACATTAAATTTAGCAGATATGCACAACCTGGCAATGGTTCTCGCTGATCCTCCGGTGGCTCATGTGGAATTCAAATCAATGATTCATGGATTACGAGAATGTTGTTTGGCCTCCGCCATCACTATGAACACTGCCGTCTATCAGAAAACTATACGTGAGTTTTGGCAGACTGCCAAGATGACGAGAGATGACGATGGAGCTGTAACTGTGGACGCAATTGTTCAAGGATGCAAAATTGCGATCAACGAGCAGTTCATCAGAGAAACATTATTGATCAATGACCTTCCAAGCTTTCCCACCGAGATCGGCATTGAAGACGCTCGGAAGATTTTAAGGAAGATGGGGTATGAGGGCGTCTCTCCACCTACGATGAAAAAGCTTCTGCCACATTTTGGAGATTTCTAGCTCATGTGTTCGTGAGCTGCATCTCCGGCAGGAGATCTGGTGCAGATGAAATTTCACTGAGAAACACCGGAGCTATAGTTTCTCTCGCTGCGGGAATTGGATTCAATTTTTCAAGGTTTATTATGGATGAATTTGTGGTGAACATCAATGCCACCACTCGAGATACCTTCTTGATGTATCCCAGGTTCATTCAGCTTTTCATAAATAAACAGTTCCCATACATGGTAAAGGAGGGTGATACACTCGACATGAAGTCCTTGGGCCCACACACTATTGGGCTAATCAAACAAAATCGCAAAGGAAAGGTCACTTTTCAAGGACTTTACCCATTAGTCAAATTCGGACGTTTTGCTGAGCCGAATGAGGCATCCGAGTCTCATGGATCCTCTGACAAAATATCTTCAGAACACACATCATCTGAAAATGTGATCTCGGAAGGAGATTTGATTACTGTTTCGGATCAAGAAGGGGAGGAGACAACTGCTCCTAATGTGGTTGTAGCCGAGGAGCATAACCTGAGATCAGTGCGAATTGAAAGCGACTACAATGAAGGGTATTCTATTAATGCGATTGAAGCTGAGCAATATGATGACCTTGATCTTACTGGTTTTGATCAAGATGACATTCCTACAAATTTTGGAAGCAATGATGATTTCTTGACAAATGTCAATCTCAACACTCTGCTAGATAATGTCAGTGATGTTGCTCTCCCAGCAACGGAGACAACGGAAACTGAAGACATTCTTGACTCAACACCCATTTCTAAATAGCAAGTGGTTGGTTCTACGAGTCCTATGGTGACAGTGTCAGGGATTCCTCCCCTTGACAGTGCCTTGCCTACTTCTAAACCACTTCAGGGTGATCACTCAACAGACCAGACCTTGCAGCCTCCATCTAAAAGAAGACAACGAGATCCTAGGTTTGGGCCTCTGGATTCTAGCTTGTCTCAAGGCTTGAAAATTGCGCCAACTACTACTCCTACTATTGTAACTATAGAACCTTTGCGTTAAGGCCCTAGCACCATTTTTGAAACCGGTGGCTTCTCTGTTCCACCAGGATTTTCTCCTCCAAGGACAAATCTCGATGAGGCCTCTGTGCGTTTGGCCTTGCATCTTGCTCAAGAACAAACTGTTGCACTTTCCTCTATAGCCAAAGGAATTGCTTTTAGAGAAGCTCAGTCAAGAGAATATGATTCTATGATTGATGAACTTCAGAAGAGAGTGAATATGTTGGATTAGAAAAATATTGAGCTCATCATTCGAGTTGAAGATCTTTTGAATGAGAATACAAATTTGAAGATTCAGGTTTCTGATCTCCAAGAAGATAGGGCAACGAAGACCAAGCAAATCTCTGAGCTCCAAGCTCATTTCAATCTTCTGACCTCCAGTTATTTTGATCTCAAGAAGAAGCTTGAAGAAGATCTCGGTGCTAAGTATAAGACATCTGTTGATGAGTATAGAATCAATCTTCATTCTCAGGCTCATCCTATTGTTGTGCCAACTGCTCAGACCTCACTGGTCGTGGAACGTTTTGAAGAAGAGCATGCTCATGATCGACATGTTGCAGAGATTATTCGAGACAGACAAGCCAAAGTCGCTGAGAAGGGACAACTCTTATTCAAGAGGAGTTCCGACAAAAACGCACCCGAGAATCAATCCACAATCACTATTATGGATCTCGAGGCCGTAAGGTTTAGAGACACGTATGGTGATCGGTCAGGAATCATATCTTGGGGTTTTCATGATACCCTAAATATGTGGATTGTACGGAGAAGAGAAGCAATACGGAGCTCTATAAGGACTGTCATGATTTTAATTCTTGGACCAGGGTGGATCTTTCAGAGTTGTCTCAATCTCCTTTTTCAAACCCGAGAGATAATCAACAAGCAACTAAGTTCAAACACTTTCTTGAAGATCAAGTGAAGAAGGGATTTACATCTATGAAGACTGCTGAATTTGTAATAAAGCATTATCCTGACGTCATTGATCCCAAAACTGGTCATCCACTCCAGGTGGTGATGTGGCCTGCTACAAATCAGGTCAAACAAATTCATGTGCTGCAAAGTTACCCGGATGGATCCTTAAGCTCCATGCTCTATTGGGTATTTGATGAAACCACAACATCTGTTGTCATCAAACTAAAGGAGGGATGCATCTGTTTGTATGATAGAAGGGATTTGTTCCAATTTAGGAAATGGGACATTCATCATCTAAGCATTTTTCAGATCAAAGTTGTTGAGGAGATATTTGAGTCAGCCGCGAAAGAATAAACCTCTATGGTTGCTGAGATAATAATCAAGCGCATGTGGAATGGGGCGATGGGGCAAGAAGATGTGATGATTGTTGAAAAATATTAACTTCAAGCGAGCACCAAACCAAGGGAGAGATTGAAGGGTCTAATTAATGGTTTGGTCTAGGCTTTCACTATAATAGGTTCTTTTCTTTAAATACGCATTTTTGCTAGTCTGTGTATGAGTTTACGGCCGTAAGCCTGTTTATGGCCGTAAACCCAATGCCGGCCTAGGTCCATTATAAATAGAGGTTTGCTAGGTCATTTTATGGTTGTTGATGCCACAGAGTTTCGGCTGCTATTCCACAAGTTGTACCAGACGTTTTTGCTAATAGAAGCGTGTGCAAGCTTGTTTAGATTTCTGTTCCTACTCTGTTCTTTGTTATTATTGATTGTTTTGATTATTTGATCACTGGTAAGATCCGTTTCAGGACCTTACACACTTAGCAGTTACTAATACTAATAGTCATTCCCATTCTAGCATAGCATCCAGTATCCCCAAGGCTACAAGCATCACATATCAATCATACATATCGTTGACTAATCAACACTAGCATTCAAGTCTACCAGCTCATACAACATACATACAAAGGCATATCTTCTACATCTAACTAGCATGCGATTCACAGACTCATAAATCAAGTCATAACAGATAACATATATGGGTATTCTGGGGAAAACTTACTTGAGCTTAGCCGATTGCATGCACCACACCCTTTCTTATCTTAGAAAACTCTTTCCTTGAAAACATTTTTCTTTTGAAAACTTTATAGATCCTCAGTTTAAGTTTAGACACACCCGAAATTATGTCCGAATCCCTCAAACCAAGGCTCTGATACCAACTTGTAACGACCCAAAAATCCAGGGTAAAATTTTCATTTTTCATTATAGTCAAACATGGATATTACTTAATCCAACCATTCAAAAACATTGCTAAACTAAAACATTTATCAGATTTACATACCAAAATCATGTAATGCGGAAAACACGAGTGTATATGATGCGATCAAGTCGGTCCCTTCCTTTCAAAACCAATGATACCTGAAACCATAATCAAAACTGTAAGCACGAAGCTTAGTGAGTTCCCCAAAACATACCCCACACAATCCACATAATCACATAAACCATATCAACCATATAAGCAACATAAGCCACATCATCTACATAAGCCATGCATGCAAACATATAAGGATGTCATGGAAACCCTCCACGGTCTTACACCAGGTGCCATGGGAACCCCTATATGGTCTTAGCCCACTGCCATGGCAACCCCCACATGGTATTAACTAATTGCCATATAATCCATACATACAAACATATAAGGATGCCATGGAAACCATCCAAGGTCTTACTCCAGGTGCCATAGGAACCCCACATGGTCTTAGCCCACTGCTATGGGAACCCGCACATGGTCTTAACTAACTACCATAGGAACCCCCATCTGGTCTTATCCTGGTACGTCATGGAAACTCCCACATGGTCGTATATCTAATTGCCTCGAGAACCCCCAAGGTCTTCCATGCAAGTATCACAAATACAACTAGCATATCATATACCACATAATCAACTAGCATACCACATAACACATAATCAACTAGCAAACCACATAACACATAATAGGTCGGCCTTGGTGCCTTCGACCCATTGGTATGGTGAGGAGACTCACCTCAAATGTGAACTGTAGCTGAATAGGTCCAAGTTCCGAGTACCAACTCTGTCACTTCCCTGATCATAAACAACTCCTTAAATACAACTCGAACCTTCAAACTCTCAAAAGTCAACCCCAGTCAAGGTCAAAGTCAACGCTCCGAGTTGACCTAACTCGTTGAGTTACCCTTTAACTCGTCGAGTCCACCCCAATTCATAATCACGATATCGCAATCAAATTCATCGTGTTCCTTTCTTTTTAACAAAATTGGGGTAACCCCAACCAACTCGTCGAGTTCCCTTGTGAACTCGTCGAGTTCCCCTGTGAACTCATCGAGTTCTTCAGTCTGTCAACCCTCTTAATGCATTGAGCCCTTTTTCTTGAATCCAAAGATTCCAAACCTCATATCCTAATCCATAGAGACGTCTAAAAGGGTAAATTTTCCAACTTTACGCCTAAGGATCATCTAATAAGCTCTAAACCAAAACCCTAGTTCCTTTAAGGAAGGTCTTGACTCAGATCTAGCTTAACAACCCCTGGAATCTATTTTTTTGGACAACTCAACCGAAGGTCCCAAAATCATGCTCAAACCTCAAAAGATGAGATCTAATAAGCTACATGTCAATGTTATGACTTTATACCTCAAAGATGTAGCCCTTTATGTAGAGTTTCTGGATCCAAGTTCACTCCTCCAAGCTTGATACTTCTCTCTTCAAAATCTCCTTCAAAGATCTAAAACAATCACTCAAACACTCACTCCCTTGTTCAAGCCCTTGAACCAACCCCAAAGATCACTGGAGCAGGTGTACTCACTGATCCTCCCTGATCGCTAGGCAGTTGACCTCCTTGTCGTCCACCTAAACACAAAGAAAATATAACGGGCTTGCTCCCTATGGGAAATCCCTGAAGACGTGGCCAAACCTATTACACTCGTAGCAACCCAGCTCACTGAACAGATTCCGATAACGACTCAGATCAATCACGGTACATACAGATTCCGCTCCGCAAGATACATCTGTATGAAGATCTCTCAAAGATTCCTCGACATGCTCAATGGCATCTGACAACCCCTGCTAACCCATACAGTAGCAGTACACCGACCCGAGATCCAACTTATGACAATTTTCCAAGCGATACAAATACCCGATATCCACCGGAAATGGCTGAAGATATCATATCCGCAAACATCTAAAGGAATCCTAACCACCTCTTCCTGTGATACCTCGACCACCCTAAGAACATGATGTAATACCTCATTCCGATCCCAATGAAAATAAACCCTTTGAACGAAACTTCATCGTGCTGTCTTTCCGCTAACTGGCTCACCACTGGAGCCGAGACCAAACCCAGGTCCCATCCCTGAGTGATCATCTTCATTCTGTAAAGCAACTATTCCCATGATCAAGGCATAAACAATAATTCTCCTTCCCATAAGCTTCTCAGATTATCCAAGACTCTCACTGATTCGAGTATGGATCATGTGCTTTCAGTAGTACGAGCCCAATACTACCTCCCACACCTATCCATACTTTCCTCAGCAATCCTCCCAAATCCTCTAAGTCGCTTATTCCACCGGTATACTAAATGTTTGCTAAACAACAAGACGATCTCTACCGTAGCACCTCATAGGATCCCCCTAGGTTCCTAACTTCACTGAATCGCCCCACTAAACTCACTAGAGCATATCCTAGGCTTTTCTACGTTCCCAACCTCACCCTGCCCTCAGTTGTTAAAAGATTCCCATTGATGTAAAATAGCTACCTCATGAATATAGCCACATGTAGCAGAGATCTGATAATCCTTCAAGTAAAAGACTCATCCTTAGAATGATTAGACACATACGAGAGCTGCGCAATAGGGTTAAGTCCATCACTTTGATATTATCCAGTGATATGACTTAGCATTTTCACTTAATAGCTAACTCACATTAATAAAAGTCCTACAAATCACAAAGCAATCAACATTTAGGTAATCAGTAAATCTAACCAGCATACACTAGACAATCAGTCTATCCACACATACATCCCGAAAACAGGTAACACCTGTCGCTAACCTCATCCTAGGCTTACCCTAGGGTAATCTTCAGCCCATAAACTATCATAGAACATTCGGCCTATATACCACAACCCATGTTGTCCACATTCACCCTCGCTGCTAGCTGCCTTATGCATGCAAATTATACACAAAACAGGATCTAATAGACTGTCGAATAATAGAATCTACCCTAAGACCATAGGAAATAAGGCCAAATCAGCTATTCTATGGCTATAAGATCCTAACCGTATACAATTTTCAAAACACACACATTGCAGTTACAAATACCAAATATTATTCTCATTCTAGCATGACATCCAATATCCTCATGGCTACAAGCACCACATATAAAGCCAACCTATTGCTGACTACTCAGCACTAGCATGCAATTCTAGCAGCTCATACAACATATACAAGCATCTCCCCTAGCCCTAACTAGAATACGATTCACAAATTCATAATCAGATCATAACAGATAACAAATGTTGGTATTCTGGGGAAACTTACTCGAGCTCGGCTGATTGCTTGCACCACACCCTATCTTATCTTAGAAATTCTTTACTTAAAACAGTTTTCTTTTGAAAGCTTTACAGATCCTCATTCTGAGTTCAGACACACCCGAAAGTATGTCTAAATCGCTCAAACCAATGCTTTGATACCAACTTGTAAGAACCAAAAATCAAGGATAAAACTTCATTTTTAATATAGCTAAAACATTAATACCATTATTTGTAACATTTCAAATCATCTTTAAGTAAAACATTTATCATAGTTCATCCCTAGAATCATTCATTACGGAAAACATAGGTGTGTGCACTACGATCAATCCGAGCTCTTCATTTCCAAATCGATGACACCTGAAACCAAAACTGTAAATTGTAAGCACGAAAATTAGTGAGTCCCCCAGAGCATACCCCGCACACAATCCACATAACACATAACATATTAGCTATAAAAGCTACATATATCACACAAGCCATACATACATAAACCTGTAAGGATGCCATGCACTACCCCACATGGTCTTTACCTAGGAATGCCATGGGATACCCCACATTGTCTTACATCCAATGCCATGGGCTACCCCACATGGTCTTACATCCAATGTCATGGGCTACCCCCACATGGTCTTTTCCTAGGATGCCATGGGCTACCCCACATGGTCTTACATCCAATTGATGGGTTATTTACAAACAATCCTATGTGTGCATGCAACCCTAGAATTGGATCTATGTTTTCACTATTAGATACACAACATTATGAACACATAAAGGAACCCTAGTTATCCCTAGTATTTTTCGAAATTCACATGTAAAGATAGATCACATACCTCTTGTTGTTATATTGCAATAACAACTCAATTCTTCAAACCCTAAGTCTTGAAAGCAAGTACCACAAGTGTAGTACCTCTAATGGCTCACAAACACCAAGAGTAAATGGAAAGACAAGAGAGAGAGGGAGGAGGTGTGAAATCAGCCCTAATAACCCTTTAGGAAGGCATGGACGAATTCTTATGGCCTTAGGGGTCTTTATATAGGTGTAGAGATTAGGGTTTCAGTCCTTATCCTTATCTAGTTACTTGCCCACCAAGCAATCATAAGATAAGCCTTGAAAACCTTTATCCTTTATCCTTTGGATGACTTCAAGGATATCTTATCCCATGAATTCGTCCAACCCATATTAAGGATAACCATTACCCTATTTTGTAACTATCACATAATTACAATTCAGCCCCTCTAGTTTAATTAATTACACTTGATCAATAAATTAATTCTTAATTAATTATTGACCAATATTAATTAAACAAATATGATTTCTCCTTTAATATGTTATTCTTATAACATATTAATAAATCATAATAACCTCTTTCTCTATTATTTCTCCAGTCAAGTTACTTTGGTGAAGGCAACCCAAAAGGACCATGCACAATCGGGTTAAGTACTTACGAAATATGGTTACGAGCTTAAACACTAATCCAACAGTCTCCCACTTGGATAAGTCTAGTAACCACAAATGTAAGTACAACTCGATTAGAAATCATAGCTCTCAAAGACGTTATCGAATTCTGATCTTATCAGTAACCTGTCCTTTAGATAAGGGATCATATATTCCTCCATTCTAGATATCGTATAGACGTGAGACATGAATCGAAACCATTCTCTCAATCTATTTATTGTTTCCTGATTTCTGACTTACGACGACTGACTAATTGAACAAATCAAATTAGCCCTAGCTCGGCCGAGCATTTACGTTTGTCATCACTAAATCATCGAGGGGCCCACATATATCGCTTTTAACCCACTTTGGGTAAAAGGAATGGATAAACTTCGACTCAATGCTTTCTTGCACTCACTCACCAAAATCACACACAACAATAAGTTTTATAACACCAAGTTATCAGTGCGTTTACATATTATAAATGTGCAACCATTTCGCAAGATACAACTCACACATCTTGGTTTCAAGAATACAAGATATTATCATCTCACCAATCGCTCGTGACAAAATTCATGAAACAATCTAGGTGAGCGTGGGTTTAATCCAATGCTCAAAATCATATTCATAAGCACTCATGAACATTGCATCAAACCTTTGCTATGTCCAATACACTTTAGACAATCTACAAACCAATTCATGACAGTCTTCTTTCATACCTACTTCCAACGTATGACCGACTGTGGACCGTTTGAATAATTCGATTATTCTTAATAAACTCAATTATTCTGGAAGTCAAAACATGCAAAGAGAAACTCAATGATAATACTTAATCTTATATGACCCCAAACTTGTGAGTATAAATAAAACACCTTTATTTAATCACCATATTGATTACTCATTATCCATTGTTTAACGTTTCAGATAATCAACTTTATAACTCGAATCATAACCACAATTATCCCATGCTCAAAGCATGCACACTTTGGTTTCCTATGGTCCATACTTTGTGTAATAGATCAATTGAAAAACTTTTCAAATGAAACTCATTTCACAATCCCCAATCTTTATAATTAGTGTAAGAATACCAAATTCTTGCCACCTTTTAGAATATGTCAAATTCTAATATGCAATGATTCTCTTTATGAAGTCACAGCATAAAAATCACAAAGACTCGGCCAACGAAATCACAAGGTACTCTATCAAAATTGTTACAAAACAATTCTATAGATGTGATGTCTCTCACTCAAAGTACATTCCTTTGAACATCCTTTTGCATAAAATTTTCTAATCTAGACATAAATTCTTTAATTTCCAACTCCCAATTATGGAAACATTTCCATAATTTACCATATGACAACTCATTCTTAATAGAGTATTATCTATTCATAATAATAATGTTGATATGTTCCATTCAATACCGTACTTCCAACTACTCACAAGCAACCAATCCTCAACGAACTTTAGATCATCCTTTGATAGCTATTTAATTATCTTAGTCAAAACCGATTCTTGTCCTTTTTTGCTTCTTAATGCGCTAGACATTTGGAAAATTTTAGAATGGCCAAATAGTATAGCATATGCAATTATTCCTATACTCGAAGTGTATGGGACATGATGCATAATGTCTTACATAAAGATATGATAGGTTATCAATCTTTTGTTATAATATTTTATGTGTCACGTTCTCACTATTCGAACTATGAAGAAGAATACCTTAATCATAATCGAAATTTGAGAACACACTATGTACCCTTGACTAAATTTATTAACATTCCACAATCTAAGCCTTTAGATTTGAAATGAAGCACAATATTCTATCCCTTAATTATAGTAAAACAACTTTTCAACTCTTACGACTTTGCAAAGTATAACTCTTGTTTTCTATAATTAATATTGCCAACTAGCAATACTTACCATAATAATCGTGCTCCCACTTACATGTTGATTATTTCTTTACTACTTATGCTCCCACTAGCTTCGACATGTATTCAGAAATCAGCTAAACTTCTAGAAAACAATTTCTTAAGTTCATATTTCTAATACTATATGCTTCAATAAGACACTATCTAAGCTTCTCAACCTCATACACTTTTCCTTGGACATCTCATATGTATATGTCTAAACGATTCTAGGACTCATATCAATAAGTCTAAAATGTTCAGACCCATTTGCCATTTCCCACAATTCGAACTATGAAGAGGTATGCCGTAATCATAGTTGAATTTGAGAAACCCAAATTACATAATGCTATCTTCAAAATCTCTCTTAGTGAAAGCGTTTCCTCACAATCATTCTCACGAATGAGAAGAAACCTTATGACACTTAGATTTTTTGGTGTATACGTTCCCGTCCATGTGAATTCATCATAACCATAATCACAAGATAATGTCAGTGACAAATCCAAACTCTTATGGATAGAACTTGTGCTTCTTAATTTCTTGCCATCAAGGGTCCCACAATTACTTTCAAGTTATTGAGCAGCCCACCCCTTCATTTCAATGTACTTTCCATTGAACAAGGTGCCTTGCCCCTATACAATCTATCGAGAACTCGTAGAACTCACATGCATAATTAACTCAATTGGAATGGCACAGAAATAAAATAGTGTCAACATGTTAGGTTGTAGACCTCAAGTCGTGTGCTAGTGATGAATGATAAGGTTTATTCTTGATTTGTTCTTAAAACCTTTCAAGACCATTAAGACTCCCACTGACTCCTTGACATATAAGATTATCTTGTTAAGAACCATTTCTTGACAAAGAAATATTCAAGAGTTAGTGTAGCTTTCATCAAGACAAAACACTTCATATGATTAGTCCTAGTTGGTCCTTGTCTTATCCAAGACATCACAACTTACCAATTTCAAATGTGCAAGAATAAGAAAAACCCTTTTCCGAATTCCACATTTGATGAATGTTATAGACCTTCTTAAGACTTGTCACTCAATTCACAATCTTGGAGTATAACTCTAAGAATTGATATTGGAACGAAGTATGATTGACTTCTTGATTTAACCATTTCCACAATTCCCGATTCCTCTTAGACATACAAATTGTACTAAGACTCACTTAGAGGATCAATTGAGATATGGTTGTTAATCATTAAGACCTATCATAAAACATAATAAAAGGTACTCTCCCTTTTTCTTAGAGCGGAGAAACTTTTATCTTTCTGCCTACTTGACTCTTCTTATTCGTTCTGCTATTGATTGAAACTCTTTTAATCAACCCAGAATTATACTCAATCTTATAAGTATAACCATATTCACTAAACTTTAGTAAATCATGACGAATATCTTTGTCACTCTTGTGATAGACTTGATCAACATACGACCTAGTGTACTCAATCTCTTAGTCCTTAAATTGACACTTTGTCATAAATTAGTCTAAATTTCTCAAATGTGAAAGTTTTCATTCATCATGCAATACTTGTTGCACGATTCCAAGTTCCTATCCACTCGAAACTTGGGTGATGATAAGCTCTCCCTATTTGGTAAACTCTTGACACTTCCACAAATAACCTAATTAAGAATCAAATCTATTTTGCTAATAATAGAAGTACACAAACATCAATTTTTCATATACGTCATTGTAAGGATAAACAAATAACCAAAATATATTTTATTTATAAAAGCAGCGGAAAACATGTCCTTACAATGTAAAATTCGAATGAAAAACTATGTAATCAAATACTCCTAAAAAATCTATCATAACTTCCTAAGCTCACAATCTAATCTTTGAATCCATGCGATCGTAATCCATTTCTTCGTGATCAGACTCATCTTGCTCTTCCATCAAACTTCCTCTTTTTTCTCTAATACTGCAAAACATGCAAATGTAATCTTATCACATTATGTATAAATAATAGGAATTTAATGGAGTTAGATAGTGGATTTTATACCTGAAGTAGAGTCATACTTCTTGACTCTCCCATCTCTTAGACTCTTCAGGTCCTTTGGGCAGCTTCGTATCCATTGTTGTTTCTCTTGGCAGCAGAAACAGGTGGGTTCTTCTAGAATGTCCATGGAAGAATGGTTGGTTGAATTACCAGAAAAATATGCTCCATTACTTCGCCAAATCATTCTGATTCAGCAGCGATAAGCATGTAAGTTAAGTCAATGAGGGTCGCGTCAAGATCCATCATATAATACTCTCTTTTGAACTTATCATATGATTTAGGGAGTGACTGAAGAACCTAGTCCACAGCCAACTTATTGGGAAAAGACGCACCCAACATAATCAACCTATCAATGTGTGATTTCATCCCTAGGACGTGAGCACACATGGGTTTATCATCTTCATGTTCCATTGCTAATAGGGTTTCGGTGATGTTGAACCTTTCAAATCTTTGATCTTGTGGGTCGGGGAGAACAACGGGAGGAGGAGGATGGAGTGAAATCAAGCTAGTCCACATTGATCCTTCACTTTGGAACAAGCTTTTACTTTCAACAGGAATACCTTTTCCTTGGGATTCGGGAAGACCACGGTTGGAGTCAGACATCTACAAAACGGGAGAAATTTCAAGTGAGTTGATTGAATCCTTAATGTAACACCCAAATGAGACATTAAGGCTAGGATCCAACAACATTATTTACACATTAGAAGAGGGATGCCGTAATCCAACATGCAAATAATTTGGAGGTAAGTGAATGATGATTCACTAATTCTTCACCATGAAAGAAAAACATAAAGGCTTAAGTTTTAAATGTATTAATAATTCCTAGATTTCCTTTGAGATTCATTGAACTTTTCAATGGCATGTTTAAATCTCGATATGCCCCTCTCGTTTGTGACTGGGATGCCAAAGATCAAAAAGTGGGTGTGAATAACCATGCAAATGTACATGGTGCCCTCATTGTTACAGTCACTTATTCGATGTGCCGGTAAACCACACACGCTCCATCGAACTATGAAAAACATTGAGTCACCCTTTGCCACCTTTGCTTAGAACCCAATTAGTGTGTCGGTTAACCACACACGCTCCACTAACATCTTAGCAAGGGTACAAAGTGTAATTTCATGGGATTGCATCAATTTCACTTATGCCTAAAGTAACTAGGATTGGGAATTTTGCAAAAGCGTTTAGTTACTTTACATAGATTCATTATGCTTATTAATGAAGAGAGGATTTTCCTATCCTACCCGTTCGGCTAACGACCCTCCACCAATCAAGGAAGGGGTGGGTAAAAGTGGATACCCATTAAACGACCATTTTATAGGCTATAACCTTATACCCCCTTATAGATGGGCTTCGTGAATAAGGCCTACTAACGGTAAGACTAGCATTTTAGTTATACATATATAATATTAGACTTTTAATGTTATATATAGTATAAGGGTGTATTTGACACTTTTAAAATACTAGGTGGTTTAAGTTTTATAAATTACACTTTTAAAATATAAACATTATGGATTTATTAACTCTCTTTTAGTTATACACTTAATTAATTTAATAAACCATAAGGGTGTAATTTGAACTTTTCAAAATTAGGGTTTTAGAATTTGGACTTTCAAAATTAAACTATTAATCAAACAATTTAAATTCTAAAACTTGAGGGCAGTTTTTGAAACATTTCAAAATAATTAGGTTTTAATCTCACTTTAAAATTTTCGAATTTAAGACTATTTAAATTAAAATTTTAAATATTAAAACTCTTGATTTAATAATTATCTTGAATTAAACTATTAATTTAAATTATTAAATCATAAAGGATTATCTAAATCATAAAGGATAAATACCAATTAAACAATTAATTTATCCTAATCCTTTTAATCCCTCTAAATTTCGAAAATCATGGGATAGGATAATTCAAAATCTTTAATTACCATATATAACCATTAAAGGATAATTACAAGATATAGGATAATCCAAATCCCTAAAATTTAGGATCTTATCTTGGGGAGGAGACTAATTTCGAAAATCATAGGGTTTTTCAAACCCTAGATTTCGAAATCTTGAGGCTTAAGGAAAGGATTTGAAAACCCTTTCAAATTTTCGCAAATTAGGGTATAGAAACCCTAATCTCGAAATTTCAAGCCTCCTAGGCTTTATTGGCTATAAACCCTAATATGTCAAGTTCATACAATTGTATAATACTAACTGAAAACAAGTTAACCAAAGGCTCTGATACCACTGATGGGTTATTTACAAACAATCCTATGTGTGCATGCAACCTTAGAATTGGATCTATGTTTTCACTATTAGATACACAACATTATGAACACATAAAGGAACCCTATTTATCCCTAGTATTTTTCGAAATTCACATGTAAAGATAGATCACATACATCTTGTCGTTATATTGCAATAACAACTCAAATCTTCAAACCCTAAGTCTTGAAAGCAAGTACCACAAGTGTAGTACCTCTAATGGCTCACAAACACCAAGAGCAAATGGAGAGAGAAGAGAGAGAGGGATGAGGTATGAAATCCGCCATAATAACCCTTTAGGAAGGCATGGATGAATTCTTATGGCCTTAGGGGTCTTTATATAGGTGTAGAGATTAGGGTTTCAGTCCTTATCCTTATCTAGTTGTTTGCCCACCAAGCAATCATAAGATAAGCCTTGAAAACCTTTATCCTTTATCCTTTGGATGATTTCAAGGATATCTTATCCCTTGAATTTGTCCAACCCATATTAAGGATAACCATTACCCTATTTTGTAACTATCACATAATTACAATTCAGACCCTCTAGTTTAATTAATTACACTTGATCACTAAATTAATTCTTAATTAACTATTGACCAATATTAATTAAACAAATATGATTTCTCCTTTTAATATATTATTCTTATAACATATTAATAAATCATAATAACCTCTTTCTCTATTATTTCTACAATCAAGTTGATTTGGTGAAGGCAACCCAAAAGGATCATGCACAATCGGGTCAAGTACTTACCAAATATGGTGACGGGCTTAGACACTAATCCAACACCAATGTCATAGGCTACCCCATGTGGTCTTTACCTAGGAATGCCATGGGCAACCCTACATGGTCTTACATCTAATGCCACGGGCTCCCCCCAGGGTCTTCCATGCAAGTATCACAAAGACAACTAACATACCACACATCATATAATTACTAGCATACCACCTAACATAAAGCTAACTATCATACCACATAACATAAAATGGTCCGGCCTTGGTGCCTTAGACCCATTGGTATGGTGAGAAGACTCACCTCGAATGCAAAAGCTCCCTGAAAGAATCCTTAGCCGCTGCCCTGTCCACTTCCTGAGCTATCAATACCGATCAATATACCCAATTAGCAATTGGGTTCCATACCATAATCCTTAATCCATGCATGGGGTAAAATGACCATTCTACCCTTGGCCCAATATGATCCAACAATAAGGCCCAAACAAAAAACAAAAGCCCAACACTAGGTAGGCTTTCCAAGCCCACTAGTGGCCCACCAATGGCCCAATTTCCCAAATTGGGTCCAACTCCTCTAATGGGCCTTACCTTTAGC
Organism: Lactuca saligna; assembly: GCF_052625555.1. Lineage (NCBI taxonomy): Eukaryota > Viridiplantae > Streptophyta > Magnoliopsida > Asterales > Asteraceae > Lactuca > Lactuca saligna. The sequence continues at coordinate 3,772,580 of NC_136419.1, forward strand.
CCAAACATATTCCTAGCCCAATACATCTGACTTTTTATGGTCCACTAAGGCCCAAAGGCCCAAAGTCCACTGCTTGGTCCAACCCAAGGCCCAAAACACTCCAAGCCCATAACTGATGAGTACACGGGGCGTACTCCCTTATACACTAAGCGTACTGGTTGAAGGTGGTGTACGTTGCGCGTACCTGCATGTACGCCCAACGTACTCCTCTGTTAAGCCACTTTTCCATTAGGTGCTTAATACTCTACTCCAGAAGCTACAATTACAGATCCAAGTCCTCTTCAACGTCTTAAACCATAAAGTTGCTTACTTGATGGCTTTGCATGACCCACATAAGCTCAAACTCCAAAAATGATAATCTACTTCCATGGAAATGGTCTTAACTCATGCATGAACCCATTTAGACCTCCAAGATGGCAACTTTCTACCTTAGGGAATCATTTAACACTGAGAGTGGCAACTCTAAGCCTAAGGATCATATTTCAACCATAAAGTTCCATTCTTGGGACCAAAATGAACTAAAACTCACAGTGGTAGATCTAAGAGATGAATGATCAAGATCAAAGCTTTATACCTTCATCAAGTTGAGAATGAGTCCCAAATGCCAGATCCACAAGCTCCTCCTTGATTCCAATCTTTGCAACAAGTTCCATCTTCTTGAAATGCACCAAAAACCACCAAAAATGCACCCACAAAGCTCACCACACTTTTGTGATGAAGCTACCACTCGAATTTAGGGTTTAAGGCAATGAGAATCAAAGGGAGGCGCACCCCCTCAGACTTAAGGTGCTTTAAATAGTGAGCTAACCCTAAAAATTAGGGTTTTGGAGATCCTGGACGTAAGTTGGGTGTAATCCCTGTACGCTAGGCATACGTCTTTAACACACGCATTTCATTATCCAGCACTACGCTGGGCGTACCCCAGCTTACGTTGGGAGTACTCACCTGACTGCCACCTTACATGTATGGGCTGGAATGCAAGCTTTTCCATTCGTTGACCAATTCTGCTAACAACTTCAAAGTACTGTAACTTCTTCGTTCTAAGTCCGTTTCCGACGAACTTTATATCCACAAAAAGGTGGCAAGAAGCCCTACGCTCCTAGCTACACCCCAAGCCTTAAAACCTTTTGACTAAAACCCGAGGCCCATAAAAGACCGAATCGTCAGATTACGCTTATACTCTTGGCCTCCGAACACACAATCGAACCCTTTCAAAACCGGGTGTTACACCCGCGTACTCCCTAGGTACTCCCCGCGTACTAGGCTTTACCCTCAAACCCTAACATACTCTGAAGGCCATAACTTCATTATAAATCCGATTTCGACGGTCCTTATATCCATGAAAAGGTAACAAGGTGCTCTACATTGTTATCAACTCATACTTGCCATAAAAATTCCCGAAACAAAATTCCAATTTCCATAAAAGCCCACTACCATTTTACCAAAATACCCATTGGCTCCAAAACCAAATCTGAATGCCCGAATCATCTACATTATATCACCCACACCCAAAGGGATAATGATTCAGAACAGGGCGTTACACACATACATACATACACACACACACACACACACACACATATATATATATATATATATATATATATAAGTTATTAATATTGATTATTTTAGTTAAAAAAGGACTCGGCCTACTAGAAAAGTTGAATCAAGTTGTTCTAAATGTTAAAAAAAACAATATATTTATAATTAAATAGGACCTATTAAACCTATTAACTGATTTATCATCAACCAAATGTCAAAATACCAATGTAATGAATAATCAGTTGTGGAATAACATTGTGAAGAAGAAGTTGAATTGTGTGTGATAGAAAACATAGATAAAGTTCATGAAGTTGTGAAAAAACTCTAAAGAATAAATTTAAGTTGTTGTGGAAGAACCTAGACAAGAAGAAAATGATCATTTATAATCCAAGAAATTGGAACGTTTAATGAATTAAGTCATGATGTTGTGGTAGTGAATTTACGAGATGTTTGTTAGCAACTTTGAGTTTTGAATTTAGTGGTAGAAAATTTACTTGATGATATTTTACAAGTAAAATTTATGAGGCCTCACTTTGTTTTTCGTACAGGGACTTCAAAATTTCTGAATCGGGTTTCATTGTGCCCTAGAAAATAGACCATTGTTTACCTCCTTTATTTTTTTGTTGGAAAAATCATGTTGGCAGGAGAGTAGCCGGAAAGATAATCCGAGAGTTGTCAAAAATGAAAAAAAAAAAAAAAAAAAAAAAAAAAAAAAAAAAAAAAAAAAAAACTACCTACGTATTGTAGTCATAATTGTATATACTGATATGTAAACAAGTCCAATAATAAAATTATACAATAAACTTAAATGACTAAATATATCTCTTATAAAATTATTAAGTTTTATTTTGAATGTTATATTTCTCTAGAACATCTAGAACATATAATATTATTGAAGAGTATATTTTGTTTCAAAAAAGAACCGCTAATTATTGTAACTTTCACTAAAATTTAGAAAATCCCATTTTGAATATTTTATTAGGACTGTATAAATTAAAGGCAATAAATCAAATCGTACATCACATAACCATATTATATATAAAAAATATGTTATAAGATTTGTATTTTGGTATAAAAGTCGTTTAGTGGCTGTCCCGGTTTTATTTTATTAAATATTAAATGAATTTGAGATATGTTGATTTATTCATGAATTATTGAGGTTAGTTAGAGCTTACGATGTCTACTAAAGTGGAGTATTTATTTATTTATTACTTATTGGTTTTTATATACCCACCCATGAGGGAAAAGTTTGGTGCTTCCACCATCATTTAATTAGTGTAAATTTGATTTTAATATTTATAATTCTATATAGAGTATAGACTATTTTTTAATAGTTAATGAAATAAATAAATATGATAAATAATTTAGCTGAGATAAAATTAAATTAAATTGAACAAAAGTCACCAAATATAATTTCAAATATGTAAAAACTCCTAAGTTGTAGTAGTCTGTTTTCCATAATTATATTTATTAGGTGTATCTGGGTCAAATTGACCCGACTAATTTTATAAGTACTAAATCTAACTATTAACACTTTACTATATTATATATAATATACGAACTTAATTATAACAAATTTTACACCTAATATAAAAAAATCAAAGGTTGTTTTTGCATTAAAATGATGCAAAATACTCGACTCATTTTTTATGTTGGTTGTTGTTGTTCTTGTTGGTGGGTCTTGTGGGCCAACACACATCACTTTTCTTCATTTGTTCTATTATTTGTTTCTTTTTCAAACTTTCGATTTCGTATGTTTAAATTTGGATTGTGGCATAATGTCCCATGATGTTCTTGTGGTCTCATGTAAACACACACACAATTGATGACCATCACATTCACATGGGTAGAATAGTAACTTTCTTATTTGCATTTAATCTTTTCGTCTCGTCTATATTTTGAACGATCTTATTTATCCCTGTGATAGCTTTGTAGCATTAATTTCATTAAAGTAGGTGTTGAAATTAAAATTCTACAACAAAAAATTATTACATCGTAAACAGTTATTATGAAACGCATTAACTGTTGCATAGATTGTACGGGGTAATAAATAATAACGCTTTAACTTCAAAAAATTTATTATAAGAATGAACATAATCATAAGAAGAAAGATACTAAGTCTTGTGAAATGAATAAGTTGTAATCAATTAAAATTATTGTAGATTTTGAAAAAAAAAAAAAAAAAAGAAAAAAAAAAAAGACTAGTCATATACTCACATTGTTACTACACAGTACACATAATACTTGAGTTGAGTATCAAATAAAATTCCTAAAAGGAAAATACTAAACTGAGCCCAAAAGCTGGCCTCTTTTAAATCATGTTCAACTTAATAGTTCATAAAAATCCGGCATGAGCCATTGAGCGGCCTTTTAAGTGATCTAACTGGTTCATGGCCCAAAACCAATTTTTATAATTTGTTCGATATAAGATCCACCAACCTAAATTGTTAAAGTTTGAATTATTTTATTTATTCAATAAAATATAAATGATCTAATATATATTAAGTAATTTAAACATTTTACTGCTAAAATATCATTATTTTCATTGTATTTTGTAAGATACAAATAGTTTGTTATCAATTTATGACATTAGCCAATGATATCTAGTAAAAAGTAAATAAATATTTCCTTATCCATTTATGATATTAAACATAATTAATTATTATGTTACTATAGTGGGTCGGGGATATAATTGATTATAGGTCAACTTAGGAAAATGCAAATGTTACAAATAGTGGTGTAAGTTTTGTTTTGTGGGGCATTATAATCCTCCCGGTAACAAAATAATTAGATGTTCTAGAGAAGATGAAGGGTCATAAACCTCCAGGCAAGTGGATGGAAGTCCACCGGAGTAAAACTAATGTCAAAACTCAGCAGACCAACACTCTCACAAACTACTTCATGGCGGGCTTTGGAAATAGCATCGATAAAGAGGAGTTGTGGAGGCCATTCTCAAGATATAAAAAAGTTGTTGATGTGTACTTTGGGTGGAAGAATGATTATAGATAGAAAAACTATGCACCCGTCAGATTCACCGGAGTTGACAAAAAGCCAAGGCGTTGGAGACAGGCTTACAATGTATCAAATGTAAGGAAAGGGTTCTAGAGGTAAATATCGCTAAGCACCAGAGAAAGGCCATTCAAAACCAACAGAATACTACATAATGGAGGACCCCCCCCCCCCCCCCAATAGACAGGAGGTCCCTCCTCTCAAAGCAAGTTCAAAAAGCAACAAAACTTTTGCTCATGTCGTGGTTGGACTAGGGACCAACTGGCGAGTAACCTTACCCCTCCTATCACAATAAATCCAAATACTCGTATGAGCAGGTGACTAAAAATTAATGTTCGAATCAAAGAAACTTACATTCTCGACTACATGGGTACCCTTCATGCTTCAAGGAAAATAATAGAAGAAACAAAGTACCATGGTGGTTTAAGACTCACCATTCACTTCAACTGCCCCAACGATGCAACAAAGTTTTTGGAAGATGAAAGTAGATGGAAAGATTGGTTCAAATGGATAGGGAGAGCCAATCAATAGGAAACTCACTATTAGAGAATAAAATGGTTGAAAATCATTGGTGTCCCCATGGAGTTCTCGGATGAAGATAATTTCTTACTTATCGCAAGTAGTGTAACACCCTTGTTCAAGAAATTTCATTTTTTACCCTAAGCTTTTGGATTTGTTGCAAAATTGGTCATATGGCTTGTTTTAGAGGGACACACCCTTTTGTGGGTATGTTAGGCGTACGTGGCTGATGCTCAAACCCTAATTTTTAGGGTTTGAGCCCTATTTAAACATAATTATCTCATTTAGCGCCCTTCATTCATCAGTCTCCATCTCCTAATTTTTCCCTAAGAAATCCTAATCCTTTGTGTGAGCCTTTTGAGCTTAAGAGTGCATTTTTTGTGTTCTTGAAGGAAGGAAAAGGAAAGGAAAACATCTTGGAAGCTTAAGGAACTTTAGATCCAGAAGTATCTTGCCCTCAAGCATCATTTGGAGCTATAATTTTGGATCTTGTTGCATATTTTCTTTGGATTTTGCTAGTTCTTAGGTTTTCTATGCTTTTAATCTCATAATCTTGGTGTTCAAGTGTATGGATTACTCTAACCCATAAGGGTTGTCCTTACAGATGTTTTTAGGTGCTTAGAATAATAAAAATATGATCTTGGTCCCTTTCCTTTCTTCATGCATGGGATATGAGGTTTTCGTTTATGTATAAGTTAGGGTTAGGTTGTTGGACCCATTCTAGCCTTGGAAAGTCATAACATTGGAAACTTTATGACTTAGGATGTTAATTGGAACTAGATCTGAGTTTTAGATGTGGTATCTTAATAGATTAAGCACTTAATAGAAAAGAAATGATGACAGTCGAATACGTTGGGGGTACCTGATGGTATGTTGTGCATACATGGTCGAGACCCCGTAACCCGGCCAAGAGTGCACTACGTTGGGCGTAGTTGCTGAGTACACCAAGCATTTTCAGTCTGAGTTGACTCGTTGACTTTTGACTTTTGACAAGGATCGACCTAGGCGTATTTTGGTTATCTTGAGTTGTAGTTTGAGTCTAGGTTATTGTTTGTTGTATGGTGACCTGTAGAGTTAACACTTGGAGCAACATTTTTTTCGTTATCTTTTCAGACTGTGAGGTGAGTTTCCTCACTGTACTCATGAGTCGAATACACCAAGGTCGGTCCACTGGTATATAGGATGTTGTTATGCTGTAATGATCAATTACATCTATATGATTATCTGCTTGTTGGTTATATGTTTATTTGTTGCATATGTCGACATAGTCCAGTTGGGTTGAGGCAATACTGCTCTGTATAGAAGCCAACAAACCTGGGAGCAATCCAAACATAAGCTATGGGGCGGAAAGGTAAGCCAGACTTATGCTGTGGAATTGGGAGCAAGCTAGACGTAAGTTAAGAGATGGAAAGGCATGATAGACTTATGATGTGGGCTCGGGAGTAATCTAGACATGAATTATGAGCTAGAAAAGCAAGCCAGACTCATGTTGTAGGCTTAGGGGTAATCCAGGCTAATGGCTGTAGACCTAGTATGCATGTTGTTATATGTTTGTGTGGTGGTATTTTAGGGGAACACACTAAGATTTGGCTTACCGTTTATGTTTTATGTTTCAACTACTTCAGATGATCGGGGGAAAGCAAAGGCGTGGTCATATACATCCTTAGGTGATATGTTTTAGAGATGTTATGATACATTGATTTTAGAACATTTGTACTTAATCTTGGGTTTTTATTCTTGGGTTTGATTGAAAGCAATGATTTTCTTTAATTAAAAATGAAATTTTTTATTGGGATTTTTAGGATGTTACAAGTTGGTATCAGAGCCTGGGTTTGAGAGAATTGGATGAGCATTCATTTGAATCTAGACTCAAACTAAGGATCTATAAAGTTTTCAAAATAATTTTCAATTTTTTTTTTCAAAATTGTCTTCAAAAATGGTTTTCAAGGGTAACCAAAGAAAGATGAGATGTGTATGATCAGTTGGAGTAAGATAGGATACCCCAAGATACCCATACTGTTATTTGCTTATGATGATTATGATAGAGTTGTATGCTCGTTGTAGGCTAGGGATCTTCAGTAATTGGATGATAGAATTGCCTGATTTATGATGCATGCTATCCTAAGAGAATTTCTTGTATACTAGATAGAATTGACACCATTACTGTAGTTGTTTAATGTGTGTATCAAATAAGATTTTATAGTATGAGATTGTTTGATTTAGCCTTATTTCCTATTCCTCGTCTGGTTGTGGGCTTAGGGTAGAATCAAGTATTCAACTGTCTATGGAATCTAGTGCTATGTACAATTAGCATGCACGAATGACTACAGGGTTGGTGGAAGTTCCATGAGTGAATGCAATTTATATCAGGCTAGCGTGAGGAATAATTAGCCACTCTTGAGATACTAGATGCAGGATGTATGGGTATCCTTGATACATGGGACTAGTGGTCCGAAATTTTCATGTATGGATCTAATTGATTTTTATAGTGTCTCAGTGACAAATGGTTTCACTGCTCGAATGTTGTTTGCTTTGTGCTTTGTGGGACTCATATTGATGTAAATTAACTATTAAATGAATATATTAAGTTACATGTTGAAAAGGTTAAATAATTTTAGAATTATTGATTCAACCTTATTACGCAACTCTTATTTGAGTCTAACCATTGTAGGGTTGGGTCTTTTAGTTAAAAGATTATTTAAGTTTTGTTGCATGTAATTATATTCATGAAGTGGTTAGCTAACATTAATATGGGTTTTCAGCAGCTAATGGTAGGTGTGAAAGGTAGTATTGGGCCCATACTAGTGGAAGCACATGATCCATACTTGAATTGAGGAAAGTCACGAGGATTCTAAGATGCCAGTAGATGAATATGTGAAAATTTACGTAGTGTGGGTAAAGTGTGATGGATTAGTGATGACATTTTGGTTTTGTTTAATAGGATGTTGGTGCCAGGGCAGCAAGCAAATCCCTTCAATATTGATACTATTGGATTAGTGTCTAAGCCCGTAACTATATTTGGTATGTACCTGACCCAGTTGTGCATGGTCCTCTTGTGTTGTCTTCACCAAAACAACTGGATAGGATGATATATATATATATATATATATATATATAGAGAGAGAGAGAGATTATTATGGTTTATTAATATATTATATGAATGATATATTAAAGGAGAAATAATATAGTTTAATTAATATTAGTCAAGAATTAATTAAGAATTAATTTTGTGGCTAAAAGAGATTAATTAAATAAAGGGGACTAGAACTGTCAATTGTGTGATAGTTGGTTTTGGGATGTGAATCTTCTTGGACATAAGGGGGAAGAAATTAGGAGTGGAAACCCACTCTAATTTCGTCCAAGGAGGCCTCATTCCAGAAGGTTCTCAAGCTGCTTAGGGCCTAAGTCATTCAATTTGGGTTTTCATTGAAACCCTAGCAGTTCAGCTAGATAAGAGACCCTAGGGATTCACTTTTGGCTACACCAAGAAACCCTAAGGTTAATATAGCCGAAATTAGCCTCTCTCCTTCTCTCTTCTAGATCATCCTCTTACTTGTGGTGTTTGTGAGCCATTAAAGGTGTTACACTTGGTACACTGTGCTTCTTGAAGATTGAAGATTCTTGCAACCATTGAAAGGTATCATCTAAACTTGTTTTGTTATAGATCTCGATTTCAATATATGCTAGATTATGTTTTTCAAGTCGTGGATGAATTTCATGTACAATAGAGAAACCTAGATCCAAGCTTTAGGGTTTTGCATGAGCATATAAGATTGTTCTTTTGCTCTAAACCCATCAGTGGTATCAGAGCCTTGATTGGTTTCTATTGTATTTGATGTTTTGAATATCATTCATGCTTGGAAAATTGTTTTTTTGGTTTTCTGCCTAACAGACTCGTCGAGTCCCAAAGTGGGCTCGTCGAGTCAGATGAACTCGACGAGTCCATAAGGGACTCGGCGAGTCGGGCTGTCAGACAGAGGGTGATTTCATGCCTATTTTGCTGAAGGATAATTACCAAATTGTTTTTATTAATAAAATACGAATTTTTATTGATATTGTATGATTATCCTTGCCCAAATAAAAGATAATGTCAAATTAATTGAATAATTATTTCCTTATATGATAAATGTTAATTATTTGAATCATTTGGTCAATTATCTTGCATGAAATTGGATTAGGTCAAAATTAGATAATCACTAAAATTAATTGTTTAATTATTTATTTGAATTTTGATCTAGATAGTTTTGAAATGTTTCAAAACTTACCCTCAAATTTTGGGAATCAAAATTTTCAATTAAAAGTTTAATTTTCAAATAATTAATTTCCAATCCCTAGAATTTTACAAGTTTAAAATTCACCCTATACTGTTATAATATTATAAGAATAATTATTGTATATGTATAGCATAAATGTTAGTCTTACCGTTAGTAGGCCTCATTCACAAAGTCGATCTATTAGAGGGGGGAGGGCTATAAGGTTATGACCTATAAAATGGTCGTTTAATGGTGTCCACTCTCACCCACCGCTTCCTTGATTGGTGGAGGGTCGTTAACCGAACAGGTAGGATAGGGCAACTCCTTCCTCATTAAAAGTTTAAAGATTTATAAAGTAACTAAATCTTTTTACAAAATTCCCAAACTTAGTTACTTTAGGAAAAATATGAATTTGATGCTATTCCATGAAATTACACTTTGTACCCTTGCTAAGACGTTAGTGGAACGTGTGTGGTTAACCAGCACACTAATTTGGCTCTAAGTAAAGGTGGAAAAGGTTAACTCAATGTTTGTCATAGATCGATGGAGCATGTGTGGTTAACTGTCGCATCGATTAGGTGACTGTAACATTGAGGGCACCATGTACATTTGCATGGTTACTCACACCCTGTTTGTGATCCTTGATATCCCAGTCACAAACTTGAGGGGCATATCGAGATTTAAACATGTCATTGAAAACTTCAATGAATCTCAAAAGATCTAGGAGTTTTCAATACATTTATAACTTAATTCTCTTTTATTTTTCATGGTGGAAATTAGTGAATCATCATTCACTTACCTTCAAATTATTTGATGTTTAGATTAAGGCATCCCTCTTCTAAATTGCAAATAATGTTGTTGGATCCTAGCCCTAATTTATTATTTGGGTGTTTAATTGAGGATTCTTATCTAATCAACTTTGTCTCTTTTTCTTTCCAGATGTCAAACTCAAACCACAACGCTTCAAGCTCAAATGCCTTCGACTCATTCTCACTCATGAATTTGTGTGGGAGGGTGAACTTTGACGGAAACAATTTTAATGATTGGATCCACAACATAAGGATGTTCACCTGCTACGAGGACAAGGAGAATGTCCTCGACAAGGAGCTAAAAAGAGGTGGACATGAACACTGCCACTCTCGAGGAGATCGCTGCCTTCAAGGCCCATGAGCGTGATGCCACAAAAGTCCATTGCATCATGCTAGCGACCATGACTGCTGAACTCCTAAAGTCCTACGTGGGCTTCTATCCCTACGAAATGCATCAGGACTTGGTTGAAAGGTATCACCAAAGTGCGAGGCAAGAGAGGTACAAGATCACCACTTCGATGATCACGACCAAGATGAGAGACGGAGAGTCTGTCTCTGCTCATCTGCAGATGATAGAGAGGTATGTTGACCGCCTGCTAAAGTTAAATGTTAAATTCGATGAATATATGGGGATTGAATTTATTCTTCATTCACTTCCACCCTGCTTCAACCAGTTTCGCATGACTTACCAGATGAACAAAGAGTAGGTCACATTGAGTAAACTTCAAGGCCTGTTGAGGAATGCTGAGAGCAACCTCAAGGAAAAGTCCATTGCACAAAATTCTACTCCTACTGTTACCCCAGTTTTGGCGATTGGGCAAGGAAAGGGTAAGAAGAGGAAGGCTCACTTAAAGAGCTACCATAAAGGAAAGCCATGGAATGGATGGGAAGGTACACACTTGTAAAGCGCGATTGGTTGTGAAGGGATTTACTCAAACTCCCGGAGTTGACTATGATGAGACATTCTCATCAGTTGCAAAGATAAAGTCTATTTGGGTGATGCTAGCCATTGCTACATTTCATGACTATGAAATATGGCAGATGGATGTCAAGACCGCTTTCCTTAATGGGAAGTTGGTTGAGGATGTTTACATGAATCAGCCAGAGGGTTTTTCTTTGAAGCATCCTAATAGAGTGTGTAAGCTTGAGAAATCCATTTATGGATCGAAACAAGCATCCCACAGATGGAATCTTTGTTTCGATGAGAAAGTCAAAGAGTTAGGCTTCCTGCAAAGCGAGGATGAATCATGTGTATATGTCAAAGTCAGTGGGAGTATAGTTAGCTTCCTCGTATTGTATGTCGATGACATACTCCTCATAGGAGACAACAACCTGACCTTGAAGGAAGTTAAGTCATGGCTTGGGAAGTGTTTCGCTATGAAGGACCTCAGAGAGGCTACCTATATTTTGGGAATAAGGATAATGAGAAATAGGAGTAAAAGACTAATAGGACTTAGTCAGAACAATTACTTGGACAAGGTACTAAAGTGTTTTAGTATGGAGAAGTCCAAGAAAGGGGAGTTACCAATCCTAAGCAATGCCAAATTGAGTAAGACTCAAAGTCCGAGTACCGAAGTCGAGATAGCAGAAATGAGCCGAGTACCTTACGCTTCTGCAGTTTGCTCGATCATGTATGCTATGACTTGTACTTTCCCTGATGTGGCCTTCACTTTGAGCATGGTTAGCAGATATCAGGGGAACCCTGGCATAACACATTGGACTGCAGTCAAGAATATTCTTAAGTACCTTCGGAGGACCAAGGAATGGTTTCTAGTCCTCGGTAGGAGTGATGACTTAAAGGTGAGAGGGTATAGTGATGCTAGTTTTTAGACCGACTGAAAGAACTACCGTTCTCAGTCGAGCTGGGTCTTTACCCTGAATAGAGGAGCAGTACCATGGAAAAGTTCCAAGCATGAGACTGTAGTTGATTCAACGTGCGAATCAGAGTACATAGCGGCGAGCGAAGCGTTAAAGGAGGTAATATGGTTGAAGAACTTCATCAGAGACCTTGGAGTTGTGCCAGCCATAAAGGAGCCTATGGAGATTTTCTGAGATAATGAAGGAGTGGTTGCCTTGACCAAGGAACCGAGGGATCATGGTAGATCTCAACATATTGACAGGAAATATCATTTTATTAGACATCGGGTAGAAGAGGAACTCCTCGTAGTGAAGAGGGTATCGTCCGAGGAAAACCCAACAGATCCCCTCACGAAGGGACTGAGTAGGGTTAAGCACTTGCAGCACGCTAAGAGCATTGGGATGAAGGACGATGTTAGTTTAGATTAGATAGCTTTGAAACGTATAATAGTTAAATTGTAAATAACATTTGATGATTAAATAAAGGAGTATTATTTATGAGTAAAGTTACTATCTTATGTTAATTGTTTACCTATTGTTTCATTTTGCATGTTTTGAATTCCTGAATAATAAAATTATTCGAACAATCCATAGTCGCTCATACTTTGGAAGTAGGTATGAAAGAAGATTGTCATGAATTGGTTTGTAGATTGTCTAAAGTGTATTAGACATAGAAAAAGTTTGTTGCAACGTTTGAGTGCTTACGAATAAGATTTTAGAGTTGGAATAGACACACACTTGCTGGTATCACATCATGGAATTTATCACGAGTGATTGCAAAACGATAATATCATATGGTATTGAAACCTAGATATATGGTTTATTGTTTGAAAGTTGGTTGTGTATTGATAATGCGTAAACACATCAATAACTTGATGTGATAAAATGCATTGTTGTGCATAATTTGATGAGTGACTGGTAAATGCATATAAGTTGAAGTTTATCTGTTCCTTTTATCCTAAGAGGGTAAAAGTGATATTTGGGCCCCACGATGATTTGGTTTAACTTATGTGCCAGGAACGGTCAGGACTAAATTGATGTGTTCAATTAAGTTCTATGTCAGACGAATCAGAGATCGAGAAACAATTTGTTGGACAATAATTATGACTATGTTCCATGTAATTGTCTGCACGATATCTAGAACAGAGGACTATACGATCCCTTATCTAAAGGACATGTTACTGATAAGATCAGAGTTCGACAACGTCTTTGAGAGCTACGATTGCTAATCGCATCCTGAAGTCGTACTTGCATTTATAGTTACTATACTTATCCAAGTGGGAGACTATTGGATTAGTGTCGAAGCCCATAAGTATATTTGGTATGTATTTGACCCAGTTGTGCATGGTCCTTTTGGGTTGCCTTCACCAAAGAAACTGGATATGGTGATTTATATATATATATATATATATATATATATATATATATATATATATATATATATATAGAGAGAGAGAGAGAGAGAGAGAGGAAATTATGGTTTATTAATATATTATATGAATAATATATTAAAGGAGAAATAATATAGTTTAATTATATTAGTCAAGAATTACTTTTGTGGCTAAAAGAGATTAATTAAATAAAGGGGACTAGAACTGTCAATTGTGTGATAGTTGGTTTTGGGCTATGAATCTTCTTGGACATAAGGGGGAAGAAATTAGGAGTGGAAGCCCACTATAATTTCATCCAAGGAGGCCTTATTCCAGAAGGTTCTCAAGCTACTTAGGGCCTAAGTCATCGAATTAGGGGTTTGACTGAAACCTTAGCAGTTCAGGTAGAGACCCCAGTGCTTCATTTTCGGCTACACCAATAAACCCTAAGGTTACTATAGCCGAAATTAGCCTCTTTAATTCTCTCTTCTAGATCATCATGTTGCTTGTGGTGTTTATGAGCCATTAAAGGTGTTACACTTGTGACACTAATCTTCTTGAAGATTGAAGATTCTTGTAACCATTGAAAGGTATCATCTAAACTTGTGTTGTTATAGATCTTGATTTTAATGTATGCTAGATTAGGTTTTTCAAGTCTTGGATGAATTGCATGTACAATAGAGAAACCTAGATCCAAGCTTTAGGGTTTTGTATAAGCACATAATATTGTTCTTTTGCTCTAAACCCATCAGATACACGATTGGATTACCAATAAGGTTTCATAGATTTTATTAGAAGAATTGTCTAGTATGGTTGGTCAAATCACTGATAGGATGATTGTCAAATTTGGGGAGTGAGTTGTAGCTTTTTGGGCTGTCAAAGAGATTATTGAGACAACTAGACAGAGAGAGATCTTGATGTGGGATCGCATCAACGAAAGAGGAAGCAGGCGCATGATCTAGAAATTTTAGTGACAGTCGAAGATTTCAACATTACTAACCTGAGTACTAGAGGCCAGAGGGACCATGCCATGCACATTAAGGATGGAGGAACCAAGGAGCCTATGCATTGTATGTTCAAATGTGGCAGTTGCGGATGGAGGGGCCATGTTTGCTAATATTTCACCCTAGAGGTAGAATTATGTCATCATTGTCATCAACCTGGTCACATTAGGGAAAATTACCCATATGTGATGACCGGAGTAGCTCATACTCCATCATTTGCGGTTTTCTAGGAAGCAGAGTCAGGACCTCAAGACCTCACTGTTGGATTAATGTCTAAGTCCATAACTATATTTGGTATGTACTTAACCCGACCCGGCATGGTCCATTTGGGTTGCACTTCACCGGCACAATTTATATGGATAGTATTTTGAGAATAGTATATTTATGATTTATATTAATATATTATAAGTTCTAATATATTAATATAATCATATTATTTAATTAGTATTGATCAAGAATTAATTTATAATTAATTAAGTGATCAAAATGAACTAATTAAATATGGACTCTTAGATATATATGTGTAGTGGGCCAAGTTCATTTAGGTTGGGCTAAGTCTTCATGGATAGTCCATGGAGCTTTAACCCATGGATCCTAGGAAATGAAAGGTCATGGGTATTAGGGTTTAACCCTAATCCTCCACACTATATAAAGATGTCCTTGGTTGGTGAAATGGGCACTAGTGTGGGTACACTAAGAGGGCTAGCCAATTTCACTAGAGAGAACCAAGTATCCATATTCTCTAAAGTCTTCCAAGGTGTTTTGGTGATTTATGATTGCATTTGAGGCTTCCACACTATTGGGGTTAAGCTCTTAAAGGTTGAAGACATCAAGCTACACCAAAAGGTATGTCATCTAACTAGTCTTTGTAGTATAGTTACCTCATAGTATGCTAGTTAGGATTAAAGTCTTGGAAAGTTCTTATTTGCATGTATAATAGAGAAAACTTAGATCCAAGGTTTATAGGGTTACATGTACACCATAGGAGTGTTAGAATGCTCAAAACCCAACAGTGGTATCAGAGCCATGGGTTGTTTTCTGTTATATTGATGCAAATGTTTTATTTTCAAAGTTGAAAAAAAGGGAAAAAAATGACGTTTGTCAAATTTTAAGATAATTACTTTTTTTTTTGTGAAAAACTAATTATTTGTAAAATTTGAATCATTTGCTATATGAGTTGAATTAGGTTAAAATTAGTAAAGGATAAAATGATATGATTATTTTATTAGTTTTAAAAGTTTGATCTAAAGAGTTTTTTAAAACCTCCATAAGTTATGGATATGAAAAGGTTTAAAAAAAATTGATTCAAAGTTTTTATGGAGTTACAAAATTTGGTGTTAATGTTTTAAAGAATTCCATAACTTATTCTTAAGTTATGGAACATGAAAAGTTTCATAATAAAACAAACATTTAACTCCATAAGTTATGGATTACCAAAAGTTTTATGTTTCCTTGTTTTATGAGTTATTTTTTAGATTAATGAAAAATATGTGTAAGATGTTTTCAATCCAAATTAATCTAAAAGTTGTTCATAAAATGTGTTTTTGTAACTTGTCCTCAAGTTATATGAAAAGTCACATTTATGAATCTTAAAAACTCATAAAAATGCTTTAGGTTATAAAAAAATGAAGAGTCTTTTCTTATAAATAGTTTTTATGGCTCCATAACTTGAGGACAAGTTATGGATGTCCAAGAGTCTCTTCATTAAAAGTTTTAATACTTTAATTAAAACTCATAAGTTATGAAAATCCAAGAGTTTTGAATAGTTTCAAAACTTTCCCTCAAGTTTTGGAATTTGAAAAGTTTTCTTTTTATGAATACTTTAATTTCAAGTTAAGCCCTTAGAATTTTAAAGAGTTAAAATTCAACCCTTATACTTTATAATATTATAAGTTAATAATATTTATATATGTATAAGAGTAAAGTCAGTCTTACCATTAGTAGGCCTCATTCACGAAGCCGGTCTATAAGGGGGTATAAGGTTACTGCCTATAAAATGGCAGTTTAATGGGTGTCCACTCTCACCCACCGCTTCCTTGACTGGTGAAGGGTCGTTAGCCGAACGGGTTTGACAGGACTATAATTCTCCCTTCATTAAAAGTATTAATGATAAATACTAAGTAACGAAACTCTTAATAATACCCAATCTTAGTTACTTAGGAAAATGTGAATAAGGTGCTAATCCATGAAATTACACTTTGCACTTTGTTTAAGTCGGTTAGTGGAGCGTGTGTGGTTAACCGGCACACTAACTCGTATTTAACAAGGTAGGCAAAGGGTAACTTAATGCTTATCATAGTATCGATGGAGCGTGTGTGGTTAACCGGCACATCGATTGAGGGGTAAACACTTAAGGGTACCAAGTAATTTGCATGGTTACTTCACACCTTATTTTGTGATCCTCGGCATCCCAGTCACAAAACCTGAAGGGCACACTCGAGATTGAAACATGCCATTGAAAGTTCAATGAATATCAAAGATCTAGGAATTTCAAATCCAATTAAAACCTAATTAATTATTTCATTTTTCATGTTGGAAATTGGTGAATCGTCATTCACCTACTTTCAAATATTCTATAGCTTGGATTACGGCATCCCTCTTCCAAGTTATAAAATAGTTTGTTGGGTCCTAGCCTTAATATTTCATATTGGGTGTTATATTAAGGACTTTAAATCAACTATCTTGAATATCTCCCAAAAGATGTCAAGTTCAGACATCTATGATCTTCCCAAATATCTTGGAACCACACTTCCTCTACCTCCTCCAATTATTCTCCCTAACCCACAAGTTCAAGGTCATTCAAGCCCTATTGGCAAGGCAAGGTCTAGGTGTGATCACATCTTGGAGATGAAGTCACATGCTAACAAGCCGGGAGAGTTGGGTGTCAAAGTCTTGAGAAAGTTAGTGGTTCAATCACTTTCTAAGTCACATAGCGAGTTCCTTTGGGACTCCTATGAGATAGACTATGACAAGACCCTTAATGATCCTATCTATTTTCTTGGTTCTGCTAAATCAGAAATGATTTAGTGTACTAGTAAAGCAAATTTGATTAGGAGATCAACTTCCCAAAACTTTATGGACAGGGACAATAGTGACACAGGAAATCCAGAAATGCATTCTCTTCCCAATGGAAAGGGATTGGCCATAGTCAACTTGGTTGACCAAATGGTAAAGAGAAAGGCTAAGTCTGAGATAGTCCCTTGTACTATTACCTAAGGATCCATATATTTCTATTGCCAAAGGAAGGGGCTTTGGTTATGAAGCTGCCAAACTTACCTAAGGATGATAAAGTCAATAAGTTTGACTTTATTTCAGGTAAAGTCCATGGTCTAACTCTATTAAGTTCCCACTTGGAGATTCTTATTACATGATGTGGCTGGGTCACATGTTGATGTTTTAAGAATCAAAGAAATGTAAAGAAACTTAAAGGAAGTATATGCTGATTCTGACCGCGAAGATGGATTTCGATCGCCTGGTTCGGTGATCAGTATTTTAAGCACGTGCTTAAGAGTTATGGTAGATTGCTTAGGAATAGATGACAACAAGTTTTCATATACATCTGCATTGTAAGGATTAGTTTTTCCACAAAGTTTTAAAATAAAAGAAAAGTTTTTAATTTTATTTATTTTAAAAAAATATCCTTACAATGGCATTTGGGAAAAAAAGATGTTGTTTATATGATTCCATTGATAGCAATATTGGAAATATGAATTTGACTCTTTCATTTGTGGTAGTGTCTAACTTTACCAAATAAGGAAAGATTCTCATCACCTAAGTTTCAGTTGAATAGAAACTTGGAATCATGCAAGTTGTATAGTATGATGAATGAGAACTTTCGAGCATTGGAAAATTAAGACTAACTGCTTGTTCACATGGATGTGTGAGTCAAGAGAAGGACTAAGGGATCAAGTACACTTTCTTGTGCACTTGTCAAAGTCCACCACAAAAGATGGATAAGACTATTCGTCATGATTTACTAAGGTTTAGTAAATATGATTATACTTACAAGCTTAAGTATAATTCTGAAGCATTGGAAAAATTTTCAATGTATGACAGAACGAATAAGAAGAATCAAATTAGGCAGAAGGATAAAAGTTTCTAAAATCTGAAAAGATGGGAGAGTCCTTTTAGTATTATGTTTTAAGATCATCTTAATGATTTTGAGACCATATCACAATTCATCTTCTAAGTACATTCTGAGAGTTAAGAAGAGGAGTTATGAATTGTTGAAGTGGTTAAATCAAGAAGATGATTCATACTTCATTCGAAAACAGTTCACAGAGTTATACTCTAAGATTGTAACTTGAGTACATGTCTTAAAGAAGGTTTAAAACACTTGTCAAATGTAAGAGTAAAAGTTTTCTACTCTTGTACATTTGAAATTGGTAAGTTGTGATGTTTTGGATAAAACAAAGATCAACTAAGGCTAATTGTGTTAAGTGTCTGTCTTGATTAGAATCCACACACTATCTTTTGAATATTTGGCAAGAAAGTCTTATAGGTCAAGGAGACAGTGGGAGTCTAAAAGATCCTGAAAGGGTTTCAAGAAGTAATCAAGAACAAAAACCTGTATTTCATCACTAGCACACAACTAGAGGTTTATAACCTATCGTGTTGACATTTCTATGCCCATTCCAGTTAAATTGGCTATACATTTGAGTTCTACATGTTCTCAATTGTTTGGATAACTACTTGGAAGCAATGGCAGGCCCTTGAGCTGCCAGGTGGCAAGAAGTTAAGATTGCACAAGTTCAATCCATATAAGTTAGGATTTGTCACTAACCTAGTCATGTGGTTATCGTTTTGACAAATTTACGTGGATAGGAACGCTTACACCATAAAATCTAAGTGTCATAAGGTTTCTCTTCAATTCATGAAAATGCTGGTAAGGAAACTCTTTCACTAAGTAGATTTTAAGTAGATAGCAATTGTGACTTTTTGCAGTTCTCAAAGTCGTTAGTGGAGCGTGTGTGGTTAACCGGCACACTAACATTGACTTATGAGAAATGGCAAAAGGTCTAAACAATTTAAACTATGATTACGGCATCCCTTTTCATAGTTCGGAAATTGTTTAGACACACTTGTGAGCTATCTAAGAGAGGTGTGTGATTTTGATAAAGTCTTATCAAGGCAATCTAGTATCAGAAATTTGAACTTTGGTAAGAAAGTCAATAAAGTATTGATTTCTAGAAGTCCAGTTGATTTCTGGGTACATGTCAAAGCTAGTGGGAGCATAAGTGTTATGCTATTAATCATCATGTTAGTGGGAGCATGATAATTATGATAAAGGTTGCAAGTTAGCAATGTTAGTTATAGAAAAACAAAAGGTCTCAATTGGGAAAAAAGTTGTTTTGCTATAATTAAGGGAGAGGATATTATACTTCATCTCAAATCTAAAAGCTTAGCTTGAGGTCTTAATCGTATTTAGTCAAGAATATATATGAATTTCATGTTGGAATGGCTCAACATAAGGAAATTCTATATATGGGTTCATTATTTGCGTTCTAAAATTCGATTATGATTACGACATCCCTTTTCATAATCTGAATTATGAGAACTTGGCAAATAGAAATGGAAATATTATAGTAAAAGACTGGTTTAGTCTTTATGTGAGACATCATGAATCGTGTCCCATATGCTTCGGATATAGGATCGATTACATGTGCTATATTTATCCTTTCTAAAATTTTCCAAATGCTTGGGGCATTAAGAATGGAAAAGGTCTAGAATTGGATATGACTAAAATGATTAAGCAATTGTTGAGGACAATCTAAGGTTTACTAAGGATTGGTTGCTCAAGGACAGTTGGAAGTATAGTGTTGACTTTGGAAGGACCATATTGACATAGTCTGAAAAGAGACAACTCTTGTTCGGAAGTGATAGTCAAAATGGAATATAGAAATGGTTCAAAGTTAAAAAGTATTCAATCTGTAAGATTAGGAAACTTAAGGCAAGAAGGATGTTTCCAAGGAGTTGATCTCCGTTGGAATACTCTGTAATGATTGTTGCCAAGTCTGGTTGAATTTGTGCATAATCATTACAAGAGGATCAATGCATATAAGTTTAGAATCTAACAGATTTCAGTAAATGGCATGAATTTGGAATTCTTGCATTTGCAGTAAGGGTTTGGGACTGTGAAAAGATGATCATTGGAGTTATGGTTAGTTGATCTATTTCACAAAGTAAAGATCATAGACAAACATAGTATGCATACTTTGTGTATGGCATGACTAGTGTTTAGAAAACATAGTGTACATGCTTGGAGCATGGGACAACTATTGTTTTAAATTCAAGTATAAAGTTGATAAAACCGAAACAATGAATAATGAGTAATCAGTATGGTGATAAATAAAAGTGTTTATTTATATTCATAGGGTTTGATACCATATTTGATTAATTTATTCTTGTGTTTCACTTTGCATGTTTTGACTTCCAGAATAAACTAGGTTATTCTTCTGGAATGACTAAGTTATTCAAACCATCCACAGTCGGTCATATGTTAGAAGTAGATATGAATTAAGACTGTCATGGGTTAGCTTGTAGAGGTCTAAGGTGTTGGACAAAGGGCTACAACACTCATGAGTGCTCATAAGTTCTGAGTATTGGATTTAATCCGCGCTCATTGGAATCACTTCATGGATTTTATCATGAGTGATCATGAGACGATAATATCTTATATTCTTCAAACCTAGAGATATGAGTTGTTACTATGAGTTGGTTGTACATTGATTGCATGAAAACGCATTTGGTAACTCGGTGTTATAAAACGTGCATTTGTGTATGGTTCAACAAGTAGTAGAACAAGCCATATGAGTCGAAGTTTATCCATTCCTTTTACATTCGGGATAAAAGCGATATCTGTGGGCCCCTCGATGATTTAATGATGACACACATGAGTGCTTGGCCAAGCCAAGACTGATTTGATTTGTTCAATCAGTCAGTCGTCATGAATCGGAAATCGGGAAACAACAAATGGACAGAGAGAATGATTATAATCCATGTCTTAGTCCATATGATATCTATAATGGAGGAATATATGATCCCTTATCTAATGGACAAGTTCGTTGACAAGATCAGAGTTCGACAGCGAATTTAAGAGCTACGATTGCCAGTTAGGTTTTGAAGTCATACTCAATAATAGTTTTAGACTTATCCAAGTGGGAGACTGTTGGATTAATGTCTAAGTCCATAACTATATTTGGTATGTACTTGACCCGAACCGACATGGTCCATTTGGGTTGCACTTCACCGGTACAATTTATATGGATAGTATTTTGAGAATAGTATATTTATGATTTATATTAATATATTATAAGTTCTAATATATTAATATAATCATATTATTTAATTAGTATTGATCAAGAATTAATTTATAATTAATTAAGTGATCAAAATGAACTAATTAAATATGGACTCTTAGATATATATGTGTAGTGGGCCAAGTTCATTTAGGTTGGGCTAAGTCTTCATGGATAGTCCATGGAGATTTAACCCATGGATCCTAGGAAATGAAAGGTCATGGGTATTAGGGTTTAACCCTAATCCTCCACACTATATAAATATGTCCTTGGTTGGTGAAATGGGCACTAGTGTGGGTACACTAAGAGGGCTAGCCAATTTCACTAGAGAGAACCAAGTATCCATATTCTCTAAAGTCTTCCAAGGTGTTTTGGTGATTTGTGATTGCATTTGAGGCTTCCACACTATTGGGGCTAAGCTCTTCAAGCTTGAAGACATCAAGCTACACCAAAAGGTATGTCATCTAACTAGTCTTTGTAGTATAGTTACCTCTTAGTATGCTAGTTAGGATTAAAGCCTTGGAAAGTTCTTATTTGCATGTATAATAGAGAAAACCTAGATCCAAGGTTTATAGGGTTGCATGTACACCATAGGAGTGTTAGAATGCTCAAAACCCAACACTCACATGTATGTATCGTACTCAAACCCTTCATGCTCTTATTGTGTATGTGTATGATCATATGATTTTGTGTGTATGTGATGTTATGATTGGTTTATTTTGTTGGGTTTTGAGCATTCTAACACTCCTATGGTGTACATGCAACCCTATAAACCTTGGATCTATGTTTTCTCTATAATACATGCAAATAAGAACTTTCCAAGGATTTAATCCTAACTAGCATATTATGAAGTTCTTATACTACAAAGTACTAGTTAGATGACATACCTTTTGATGTAGTTTGATGTCTTCAAGCTTTAAGAGCTTAGCCCCAATAGTGTGAAAGCCTCAAATGGAATCACAAATCACCAAATCACCTTGGAAGACTTTAGAAAATATGAATACTTGGTTCTATCTAGTGAAATCGGCTAGCCCTTCATAGTGTACCACACTAGTGCCAATTTCACCAACCAAGGACATCTTTATATAGTAAGGAGGATTAGGGTTAAACCCTAATACCCATGACCTTTCATTTCCTAGGATCCATGGGTTAAACACTCCATGGACTATCCATGAAAGCTTAGCCCAACCTAAATGAACTTGGCCCATTCCATATATATATAAGAGTCCATATTTAATTAGTTCCTTTTGATCACTTAATTAATTATAAATTAATTCTTGATCAATACTAATTAAATAATATGATTTCATAATAATATATTAGAACTTATAATATATTAATATTAATCATAAACATACTATTCTCAAAAGATTATCCAGATAAATTGTGTCGGTGAAGTGCAACCCAAATGGACCATGCCGGGTCGGGTCAAGTACATACCAAATATAGTTATGAACTTAGACATTAATCCAACATATTTAAGTCTCCAACTAAGAATCACAGCTTAATTAAATTTGTCTGGTTGTTATTATTATTCAAGGGATTGTCATATTCCATTATACATGCCAAGAGTTATGTTTAGAGGTTATGGGATGACCCAATTTGAGTTTTGGTTTGTTGCAATGTTAGTTGGTGGTAATTTAAACCCTAAGTGGGGGATAGATACATATTCTGATTCGAGGATCATCGATCTATTCGAGTTTTGGTTTCAGAAGAATGGGTCATAGGGATTGTGGTTCGGGTATGCGAATCATAGGTTCAAGATTTGGTCGAGACGGGGATAAAGAGCAAGTTGCCGCCAGATGCATGTGTCCAAGAATGCAAGAGTTGTCTCCCTGGAAAGAAGTTGTTGGACAAGGAGCTTGTTATAGCCAGTGGTTCCTTTTGGGAACATCAAGGTCCAGGTCAAGAGGCATTGGGTTGCTCAGGTTGAGTATTGATTGTTAATGAATTTGTCAGCTTGTTGTATAGATTAATATCTATATTTTAGGATGGTCAGTCATTGACCAGTCAGTTATTTTCAGAGTTTGGTATGTTTAGTTTCTCATGGGTTTTGTCTAGTGGTGCATCAGATCAATGGATTAGTTATCAATACACTCTCGATCATTGGTCTTTTCGTTCATCATCAATAGCAGAGGTTCTTCAAAAATTTCAAACTGTATCACTTGGAGTTCATTGGATGCACCAACCCATTATCAAAATCTGTACTTTGTACATTTTGATTTCTGGATATGGGTACCCTCAATGGTTGGTTATGGAATTGTTGTTCATAATATTCTCAAGTTTGGCAGATGTCCTTGGTTATTGGAAGTTTAGATGTTGGGACATCATTGTTTAGTTTTTCAGGTGTGCCTTTGGATCTAAGCAGAATCCAAATTTGGTATGTCGCGTCGGTAGGGTTGGTATCTGGATTGACCCAACCAAGTTTTTTTCAACATTTTTATTAACTTTGTAAGTTTTATCAAGTCGTTTGTTTGTTGGTAGCATTCATTCAGTTTCAATCAAGGTATGGTATCTTAGTTTTTGCCATTCATGATGATGTTTGTATTAGTGGTTAAGGTTTGTCATTTCGGTAAGATCTTCTGGTACCACACCCTATAGGTAAGGTTATGAGGAAGAAGGAGTGCAATAGAACTAGGGTTGATTATGTGTTTCCCTTGGCGATAATATATACGCCGAGTAAGATTGCATGAGAACCTTTGACTCGAGTTATCGGCATGGTTCGTAATTGTTTTGTAGCCTTTGATTTGGAACAAGAGTGTAACTACCTATCTTATTTTATGGTTGTGTGACCGTGTTTTCATCTAATTTTCCATTGGTAGCAAACTGTATTGTGAAAGAAATTATGTGTGATAGAAGGGTATGACCCGTGTTGTGTCCAATTAGCATGGGGGGGATGTTCTTTTGGTTCCTTTAAACGGTGGATTGATGGTTAAGTCTCTTTAGGCTTTGGGGTTCTGGTAATGAGTCTTCAGACTAGTGATGGAATGATGGCAAGATCAGCGTAGTACCGTGAGCTTATAGTTTAATGGTTTGAAGGTGTTGCGATGTATAATGAGCCAATGGTTTTATGATTTATATGTGTAGGACCTGGTAGTCATCTGATCGAGAGTCTTAGGTCTCGAATCGTTAGTCTTCTTGGCATGTTTGGGTGTTAGTGCATTGTTAGGAGTCGGAGGACTTAGTGATAAACCGGATTGGATCATGTGGGCAGTTAAAGGTTGTTAGGAGTAATAGTAATGCATTATAAATCTCTTGCAAAGTGTTTGCAATATGAACCCCATCTTCTTGCGGGCTGTTTATTTGGAGTTTGGTTACGAATTTCAGTATCACTTATGGAGTATCGAGTCATGAAGGTCATTGTAAATGTCATGATGATTTTTCAGGTGGATGTACACCAGAGTTGATAAGGGATTTAGATGCACCGTGAAATTCATGGATGATCATCAAACGTAGAGTATGGTTTTCGAAGTTTAGAACTGATGGGTTCCTAGTTTCGAGAGGTATATTAATGGAATTGTTTATGGTTATATTTTTTAGAAGTTCCTGGTTGTGTGATTCTCATTAAAAGTTGGATCGTTTCGAGTAGTAGCCAGGGTAGGCAAGGTAGCCTATCAGTTGGATTTGCCTAAGGAGCTCAGTTTGATTCACAACACCTTCCATGTTTCTCATCTTCGGAAATATGTGGATGATGACCCAGCAGTTTTCCCTTTGGATGATATTCAAGTTGATGATTGTCTGAACTATGTTAATAGGCCAATGGTTATTTTGGATTGGAAGACAAAGGCCTTGCGAGACAAGGTGGTATCTTTGGTCAAGGTCCAGTGGTAGCATCAGAAGGGTTTCGTATAGACATAGGAACCCGAGACATAGATGTGAGAGAACTACCCTAAGTTATTCGCAACACCAGACTTCGAGGATGAAGTTTAATTCAAGTATGGGAGAACTGTAACACCCTCGTTCAAGAAATTTCGTTTTTAACCCTAAGTTTTTGGATTTTTTACAAAATTGGTCCCATCGCTTCTTTTAAAGGGACGTGCCCTTTAACGGGTACTCTAGGTGTACATTTATGTACATAGGGCATATGTGGCTGATGCCTCAACCTAAATGTTTAGGGTTTGAGCCCTATTTAAGCATCATTATCTCATTGAGACCCTTTCATTCATCAACCTCCATCTCTTAATTTGTCCTTAACAAACCTTAATCCTTTGTGTGAGCCTTTTGAGCTTAAGAGTGCATTTTTGGTGTTCTTGAAGGATGGAGAATGAAAGGAAATCATCTTGGAATCTTAAGGCACTTTGGATCCAGAAGTATCTTGCCCTTAAGCATCATTTAGAGGTATAAATTTAGATCTTGATGCATATTCTCTTTAGATCTTGCTAGTTTGTAGGTTTTCTATGCTTTTAGTCCCATAATCCTGGTGTTCATGAGTATGGCTTATAATGGGGTAGGGTCACCAGTCCACATAAAACCAGTATGGTGGAGAAGCTAAGCCTGCTTGCCCAAAGCATGAGCATCTACCTGAACGCCGAGCACTAAAGCTCAAATCACCATATCATCGTACATACCCTGTAAAGCATCTCCAGGAAACACGGGAAAAGAAAGACTATTTTAATAGAAAATAAAGCTCATCATTGTAACCGACAGAGTAATGCAAAACCCAAATGAAGAAGCCAAAAACTAGTCCAAACCTTTGCTATAAGAATGAGCCTCCACTAAAAGGTAAGACGACAACATTCTAAACAATTCATATACTTTTAAAGCATTGAACATGACTTCTAACTTAGGCATTAGAGAGCAATACGGGGGTCCGTCCTCGGTATGGCTTTCTAACCTATACTTTTCATATACCATGCAACGTGCTACTTGGACTGCTCATTGGAAAAGGCTCTAAGAGGGACTACCACAAGAATTTGGGGAGCTACGTAGCAACTACTTAATCTAACCCATAAGGGTTGTCCTTCCATGCGTTTTTAGGTGCTTAGAACCATAGAATGTGATCTTGATCCCTTTCCTTTCTTCGTGCATGAGATATGAGGTTTTGGTTTGCATATTAAGTTAGGGTTAGGTTGTTGGACTCTTTCTAGCCATGGAAAATCATAAAGTTGGAAAATTTATGACATAGAATGTTATTTGGAACTAGATCTGAGTTTTGGATGTGGTGTCTTAATATGTTAAGCACTTAATAGAAAATAAATGATGGCAATAGAGTAAGCTGGGCGTACCTGATGGTACGCCACGCGTACGTGGTTGAGACCCCATAACCTAGTAAATAGTGCACTATGTTAGGCGTAGTGGCTGAGTACGCCGAGCGTACGAGTTGACACCTTGACTTTTTGACTTTTAACCTTTGACCAGGATTTTAACCAAGTTTGACCTAGGGGTGTTTTGGTATTTTGCGATATAGCTTGAGTTTGTGTCACTGTTTTTTGCATAGATGACCTATAGAGTTGACACTTGGAGCAACATTCTTTTCTGCTATCTTTTCAGACTGTTAGGTGAGTTTCCTTATTGTACTCGTCGGTTGAAGGCACCAATGTCATCCCATTCGGCTATGTATATTGGTATATAGAATGTTGCTATGTTGTAGTGATCTATTAGATTTGTATGATTATCTATTTGTTGGTTATATGTTTATCTGTTGCATATGTCGATATAGTACAGTTGGGCTGAGGCAATACAACTCTATGCGGAAGTCAACAAACCTGGGAGTAATCAGACATAATTTGTGGACCAAAAAGGCAAGCTAAACTTATTTTATGGGCTTGGGAGCAAGCCAGACATAAGCTGAGGGCCGAAAAGGAAATATAGACGTATAATGTGGGCTCAGGAGCAATCCATACATGAGTTGTGGGCCAGAAAGGCAAACCAGGCTCATGCTGTGGGCTTAGGGGTAATCCAACCCGATGGATATGGACCCAATATGCATGCTGTTATATGTTTGTATGGTAGTATGTTTAGGGAACTCACTAAGCTTTGGCTTATAGTTTAAATTTATGTTTCATGTACTTAATATGATCGAGGGAAAGCAAAGGTGTGATCGTACACATCCTTGGGTGATCATATGTTTTGGAGGTGTTATGATAAATTGATTTTGGAACATTTGTACTTGATCTTGGGTTTTTATTTCTTGTGTTTGATTGAAGTAAATGATTTTTCTTTAATTAAAAATGAAAAGTTTTATTGGAATTTTTAGGATGTTATAAGTGGGTTTGGCAAATTTATTAATCCATTTGACTCAATTTCAACCATAAGGGACTATTCAATGGGGAAGGTTGGGATTCTAACAAAAAAAAGAAGATGGATTAATAAAGAAATCATGATCAAAGTTCAAGATGGGGAATATAGAATTGGTGTGGTGGAGTATACTGATGACTGGTCACAATTCAATCTCGCTCCTTTGATAAGTAGAAGAATCTGACGAAGAGGGAATATCAGAAACATGGATGCAGGAAGAATAAAATGAGTTGGAATAAGGTGAATTGTAACATTCAGTTTAAAAGTAAGCAATTAAATAACAAACCATGAACCCCAAGATGTAAATTTATATTTTATATTATTTTATAGTAGCCCTAAAATCCATAATATTTAGCAGGGTGCTGGTTTCGGGGAGCCAAATGATATGATTTGGATTTGCGGGGGTTAAAGTGTAATTTCAAGATTTATTTTGTAAAGATTTTCAGAAGTCAGGGGGTGGTTGGTAAAATATTGGACTTAAATTGAAAAGATTTTTGAAAGTTGGGGCTGAATGGTAACATATGGAGTTATGTTGAAAATAATTCAGTGAGGACTAAACATAGTTGTAATTTTGGCTTTAAAGTTTGAAAGGAAAAACACGGGACTTAAACCCGTGCCTTTCCTCTCATCGCATCTCCAGAACCTATATCTAAGAGACCTTCTTTAGCCACCGCCATGCATGAACCTTTCAACCGCCACCACCGTCTCACTCGTTTTCTGATCAGTCAATCCGTCGAGTGTCGTAGCTTCTACTTTCCTTCCTTCCTTCTTCTTTTCTATCACCAATCACAGGTGCGCATGGCAGCTGCCGGTGCTGTTCTGGTCAACTTTCACTCCTGTTCACGCCAACGTTATGGAAGTTCCTGGATCGTGTAAAATAAGAGTAGTACCAAAGGCAGCACCCTCTGATTTCATAATAAAAAATGGAAAATTGGCTATGGAGATTTCGTGCGGTCAGAAATTAATACAGACACAAAGGGGCTTCTCTGCAGTAGGTAACTGGCGTCTGCCACTGCCGTCGTTCCTTACGGTGGCCTTCTACTGTGCTTCGGTTGCCTTCATCACCTCAAGGATAACTCAGTCGGGTACGCTTTTTCGTTTTATATCTTGTGTAGTGATAGTGTGTGTCGATTAGAAGCCGTATATGTGAGTGTTGCTGGCTAGAAATTGAGAAAAATAACCACCATGACCGTCAGGCATGGTGGTTTCCACCTACTGCCTCCATTCTACAGCCGCTAGCCACCATCTCCGGTGGCTGTGTGTATTTGGGTGCATTTGGACCGTTTTTTGGAGTACTTTTGGTATTGTTTTGGCCTAAAAACACAACCACCACCACCACAAGGTGGTGGCTACCGCTGCGGACCGTTACCCGAGGTGGTAGTGGGTGGTGCCCGACTTGTGTAACACAAATTGGCCTAAAAACATAACCAATGGACTAAAGGGCACGCGATTCAGTTGAAACTCCTAGTTAGGGTTTAGAAAACCCTAATTTTGGAAATGCTAGTTTTGGATTTGTCGGGACCTGCATTTTGGACCATTGTATTGATGTTATGACTTATGCCCCGATTACATTATATGTTTGGCCTATTCGGGTGATGGACTTAATGGATTAAGTCCTTAATGGGTTAAGTAAGAACACTTAACCCTAATCATCATTTTATGTGAAAAACCCTAATTGGGTTTGGGTTCTTGTTGGGCCATTTCTTGGACTAATTTGTTGTGGCCTTCGTGGGATCAGGTTTATAGACTAAGGAAATTATTGGGCTTTAGGATAAGGCCCATTGGAAAGGCTTGGGCCTAATTTGGAAAATTGGGCCATAATTGGGCCTTGATGATTATGAGATGTTAGACCATCGGAATGCCAAGTGGTTATACTAGAATAAATGGTTGTGCCTTATGGTGAGACCATGTGGAGGTTTGGGCCCAATTTGGAAAATTAGGCCATATGTTGGGCCTTTGTTGATTATTTGGCTTTTGGTCCTTCAAAGTGTGGATTGAGCCTTGGTCTTGAACCAAGCTAGGTTAGGGTAAAATGGTCCTTTTACCCCAAGTGTGGATTTATGGCGATGCATTGAAACCCAAATGGTTAATTGGGTGTTGTTTTGATGTTGACAGTTCAAAAAATTGGCATCCAGCAGCTAGAGTTTTATCTGCGGGACTGCAACAGAGTGAGGCGAGTCTCCTCACCATACCAAAGGGTCGAAGGCACCAAGGCCGGCCCATTTTTTGATATGTGGTACACTAGTTGATGTAGTGATATGTGTTATACTAGTTGGTTATATGCTATGTGGTATGCGAGTTGTTCTGTGATATTACATGAAAGACCTTGGGGGTGCCCATGACACTTGATTGTAAGACCATGTGGGGGTGCCCATGGCATTCCAGGGAAAATATGATGGGGGTGCCCATGACACTTGGTTATAAAAGTATGTGGGGTGCCCATGACATTCCAGGTAAAGACCATGGGGGATGCCCATGACACTTGGTTATAAGACTATATAGGGGTACCCATGGCATTCCAAGTAAGACCATGGGGTGCCCATGGCACATAGGTGTAAGACCATGTGGGGGTGCCTATGGCATCCTAGAATAAGACCCTGGAGGGTGTCCAGGGCATCCTTATATATTTATATGCATGGCTTATGTGACTGATATGGCTTATGTGATTGATATGGTTTATGTAGTTATGTGGATTATGTGGTGTATGCTTTGGGGAACCCACTAAGCTTCATGATTACAGTTTTGTTTATGGTTTCATGTATCATCGGTTTGGAAAGGAAGGGTCCATCTTGATCGCAGCGCACACACCCGTGTTTTCCGCATTAGGTGATTTTGGGATGTAACTCTGATAAATGTTTTTATTAAACAATTTTTGAATGGTTGGATTAAGTAACATTTGTATTTGACTATAATGAAAAATGAAACTTTTACCTTGGATTTTTGGGTCGTTACATGAATTCTGACCTAATCAATTGCAAGGGATCAATGCATCAGAACCGATGACAGTCGCTCCGGTGAACTCCGACACAAAGACGATAGCAATGGTTCATGGTGCTCAGATCGACGAACCGTTGGCTATGGTTCTCGAGTCTTCATTCAATGTCTCAATCCCTCCCAACTAAAGAATGATGGTTGAAGATCGCGACTGCACTTCTTGCGAGCCATAGTTATTCGAAGCACCTAAGCTTCTTCGGTGGACCCTAAGTTTCCCTATGGGCCTATTAAAACTCCTAATATTGGGCTAATGGAAAATTCAGTCCCCCTTTGTTGTTTTAGGCCTTTCCAAGTGAACTATGTCCCCTCATTCTCGTTTATGTCCCAACAGGTCCAAAGGAAAGACTGCACATTTTATTGTGATTTAAACAGTGGTGGTCTAATACCTAAAAAACGGAAGCATGACATGAAAAATACAAATTCATAGTGTGACGATCATATTCTACACCATATATAAGTGTTTGATCTTCTTAATGACAACACTAAAAACACCGCCAATTGGTCAATCATTGGCTTCATTTTTAGCAACATCTGCCTACAAAAATCAAAACATTTATCAAAGCCTAAATGTTGTTGTAATAAATAAAAGTGAAGTAGAGAAGATAAAGAGGTTCTTTTGTATAGGTTTTATATGTGTAAAGCTCTAAATAAATTATGTTCCTATAAAGTGTTGATACTACAAAATGTTAGCAAAAATTAATTCCCATCACCCCAAACATTTTTTCACTTGACTTCAAACAAAACCCTATATTGAAAAGATAAATAGAAACTAGTTATGTAACAATTAAATTACATAAAAGGTTGACAAAAAACACTTTATTTTATAATTTAGACACCGTACATAGTTTTTAAGGTATTTTTACTGGCTAAAATTACATTATTTTTTGAAAAAAAATGATTAGTTAACACTTGGTTGATTTTTAATAATGATATTTATGGGGTGTCTTAGGGTATCTTAATAGTAGCACCGATTGCATAATCTTCAAATTTTATCATATGTTTGGCTTCGGTTTCAATATAAATGATAAAAACCCAACTGAATATTTAGATGGGTTTTCCAAATCCATCATTTCCTTACTGCTTTTTTGAACAATTTCTTAAATACACAACGATTCACACATAGTTACGTGTTCCTTAAAAAGTTACAAGCTTTAATAGCTAAAACGTTGTCACATATTCGCAATACGCCTTATTCCCTAGTTTTTTTTATAAATTTGATAAAGAAAAATGAAGGAAATATTGAAATAATGAAAGTGAGTGTAAAGAAAATTTCCGTGTTTCCAAGTTCGAAGGAAATGAAAGAAAATTTTTAAACTTGTATGTTCCTATGTTACGAGGGAAAAGAAAAGAAAACTAAAAGATTTTGCTTTCTCTTACTTTGGGCTAATGCCATAAATTTTTTTTCAAGAAATGTTCTGTTATATCCGAAGTCCATTTTTATGTTCACAAAAACTGCACATTTGGACAAAAATTGTCATAATTGCCCTATTTTTCGATTTTACCCTTCTATGGCATTAGGGGTGTTTGGTTACATATCGACACATGTTAGGAGATGTTTGGCATTAGGGGATGTTCCGGCGACCTATAACTTTCGGTGACCCTTCGTGGTCCTTTTCTCGTCATTGGCGACCACCAATCAAGGGGAAAAGGAAGCAGCGACGGAGTGGATCGGGAAAGCACATACTTTGCTCGCTTGCGTCGAAGAAGAAGAATCGTGCTCCTAACAATCACCTCCTCCTCCTTCCTGCTAAAAGAACCGTCATCAACCACCACACTTATTGAAATCTGAAATTTAACCTTAAAATTATATTCAAACCTGAAATAACATGAAATCAAACATCAAAAGCTCATATGAAATCAAACCTCAAAACCAAGCATAAAAGTAAGAAACAATAAAATCCAATGATTGTGTGCATTTCCGGTTAGCCCAAGGAACTTAAACAAGTCGTGGATAAAAGGAAATAGAACATGGGCGACGATATTAGGCCATCTTCTTCGTTACTTATCACTCCGCCATCATCTCCTCTATTATGTTTTTCTTTCAACATCTGCGCAAGAACAACCATGATGTTTTAAAGATCATCACTTCTTGTTATCTATCTGGTCACCATCTGAAACAAAGAAAAGAGGATTCCTCATGCCCTACATTTAATTTCGATTTGGGATTTCCTCATATTTTAAACCAAATGCAGCTTCAACACAAACCTAGGAAAAAAACAAGATCTGAAACTTTAATAATTAAATGAAATCAGATTTGCATATGGCCATCAAACCGTAATCAAGCCCACCAACAGATATGGGGACTGAGTAGAGAGAATAAGAGCTATAGATTTGGCTAATAGTACCAAACCTCATAGTTCTTCGGTGATTTCTTCGAAGCAAGCAAGCATTGGCAGTGCTTTCCCAAACATCCCCAAATGCCAAACATCCTAACATGTGTTGATCAGTAACCAAACACCCCTTAATACCATAGAAGGGTAAAATCGGAAAATAGGGAAATTATGACAATTTTTGCCCAAATGTGCGATTTTTATGGACATAAAAATGGACATTTCTTGAAAATTTGAGGTTTTTTATGGCATTAGCCCCCATACTTTCTTCCAAAATCCGCCCAATTTTGAAGGAAATTTTGGAAGAAAAAATATGGCTCCAAAATCCTTTCATTCCCCTCACTTTCCTTCCATCAATTAAACTCGGAAACACGATTTTCCTTCGACATCCCTCACCTTCCCTCCATATCCTTCCCTACGTAGAACTCGGGAACAAGGCGTTAGAGAACCTTTCCCTATTTCATAAATCCAACAAAAAAAAATAATACACAAAATAACGAAACACCTTACCAGTGGTGAGAGACAAATAGATTATAGCTTTTGATTTGAACGATAAGTAGGAGTCAACAATGTTCGTGGTAGGGGGTCGATCATTCATGGTGGTCCTGCTGCTTTCTTCACTTCTGGTTATTTATGCCCTAGTATACAGAAGCGGGTAAGTAAAAAAGGAAACCGAGGCTTCAATAAAATGGGAGAATCACGACCTAATTCCATCTTCCTTCAACACATGGAAGCAAATAGTGGTGGCAGCTGCTATGTGCATGTACATAGACAAAGAGAGGGGATGCATTGGTGCGTGGGTTGATGGGTTGCACACAGAGAGAGAAGAAAAGGCCGATTGTGGAAGGCGGAGGAACAAAAAGATGGTAAGAGAGGCAGTCAGAAAATCGAGGCTTGAATAAGTAGATAGAAATTCAAAAGGAGATGTGTGTGAGGATGAAAGAGATGAGCCATCTTCTATAAGGTGGCATCCAGCTAAAACCTATGAAATCAACCTTAAAAAGTTAGTCGATGGAAAAACATTTTGGTTCGGCTCAAAACTAAACACTATTCACCAGCCTTGTCCAAAATTAATATTATATATATATATACATATATATATATATATATATATATATATATATATATATATATATATATATATATATATATATATATATAAGAGGGTTTAATTGAGAAAAACAAAAAGGTTGAGAATAGGGGAATTATTCTCAGCCAATCATTTAATTAGCATCTTAACATAAAATACGATGTGACAACCTTGTAAATATGATAAAATATCCTTCGATCACAGAGACGTAACTATGGATAATTAGATAACAGTTCAAATTCATTACTAATCAATCGTTCATCATCCAAATTTCTTCTCCAACCTTCAACGATCATCCATGTTTCTTCAATTAAATCCTCGATCAACATCATCCAATGTTAATCAATCATTGATCTTTGTCAATAACACGTTTATCAACATTATTCAACAGTAAACAACAAAAATTCGTTTTTGGTTCTTTCAATCCAACCTTCAATTCTGCTTGAATATGAGCATATATTCAACATCTATGATTAATTATACTCCCAACATCATTAGATCAACATCATCGATAATCAACAACAGTTCCACTTCATATCATTCATTCAACATCGATCATCAAACGAAACTTCGAAATTAAGGTTAGAAAAACATCAAATCATTTTTTTTGAAAAATTCCATATCATTCTCTATCAATCTTCTATTTTGTAAGTTTTAAATAGTCAAAGTATCATGTTTTTAGCATTTAAAAAAAACTAACATGTATGCACTCTAACTGTTTGATGAAATGCATAAACTAAATTACCACGTTATATTCACATATGAATATGTTTTCGCATGTGAATCATTATATGATTATTAAGACACAAAACAAATATGCAAGTTTGTATGTTATTCATATGAATAACATATAAAAATTATATATATATATATATATATATATATATATATATATATATATATATATATATATATATATATTTGTCAATACACCTTATAATACTCATAGGTGAATATAATGTGTAATATTCACATATGAGTAAACCATCTAATATTCATAAGTGAATATATCATCTAATATTTACAATTGAATATACTATGTAATATTCACATGTGATATATCATGTAATATTTTGTAATATTCATAAGTGAATATACTGTCTAATATTCACAAGTGAATATATTATGTAATATTCACAAGTGAATGCATCGTCTAATATTTAAATATGAATATACTGTATCATATTCACAAATGTATATACTATATAATATTCATATGTGAATATATTGTGTAAATCGCTATTATTATGAACCAACAATATATGTTTAATATTTTTTATGTGTATTCACATGTTTTTTCAGGTATGGTTATAACTCAATAAATGAATAACATTTCAATCAATGGTTGGTTCATATCTCAGTGGTTGATTATTGGTTGACGTAATTGAGAAGATATCATTGAAGAAGACAATATATTTTTATATTCATGTGTAAATATTATACAATTTAATATATTCTTCATTTTGATAGTGTTAAATTCAAATGCGAATGATATTCATTAACCAATACAATGTTATTTGTCTTAGTATAATATTGAATTTACATGTAAAATAATATTGTTACAATATACAAAAAAAAAAAAAAACTATTCACAAACCAATTGTTATAGAGTATCATTTACTTTTATATATAAAGGTTGAATGTACAAAATAAATAAATCAACATGTATAGTTCATTCACATAAATAAAAATAACATATTATAATTATATTTTTACTTGTGGGATTGAAGTTAGTAATATCATCAGTAAATATGTCGTAATAATTTGTAAACTTTATTCATATATGAATAAATAACATGTCATGATGATGTCATCACTAGTAGGAATGAAAATTTAGTGACATCATCAAAAAAGTTTGCCACAATGAAGTTTAGTCTTAGAATTTGATGTAAAACGGTGTGATTTACAAAACTCACAGCTTCGCAGTGAAGTACGGCGTTTTTCGGCCATTCGGGACTGTTTAGTGCCTCAAAATGATGTTTTTCTATTTTTATAATTTTCTGAAAAAAGTTATCAATTATTCACAAATGAATATAACATTAATAAAAAAAAATATGCTTATATGAATATTTTATTAACCTAAAAGATTAGTTGTATGTGAATAAATATATATTCTTATCAAATACTTTTTATTTTTAATTTTATATATTTTGTAGTTCTCGGTTTTATAGATAGTTTTATTC
Organism: Lactuca saligna; assembly: GCF_052625555.1. NCBI lineage: Eukaryota > Viridiplantae > Streptophyta > Magnoliopsida > Asterales > Asteraceae > Lactuca > Lactuca saligna. The sequence continues at coordinate 3,809,075 of NC_136419.1, forward strand.
ATTTATGAATAATATATATATATATATATATATATATATATATATATATATATATATATATATTCACACTTGATTATTACATATATAGTCATTTGTGAATATTATATATGTTCACATGTGGATATAATTATTATATGTTATTCACATATGAATTACAAATTTGTTTAGGATCTTAAAATGACGTTTTTTTATTTCTGAAAAAAATACATTATCAATTATGAATATTACATGTATTCATTTGTGAATATTACATGTATTCGTATGTGAATATAATTTTTATATGTTATTTACATATGAATTACATAGTTGCTCAATGTTTTTAAAAGTCATACATTGATTTTCGTGTAAAGACATATTCAATTGTGAATATTACCTGGTATATTTAGTTTATGCATTTTATCAAATAGTTGGTGCACAAATAAATTAACTTCTATAATTATGGTAAAAATTAACAATCGAAGCCAATAATTACAACACAAATCAAATCCTATCAATATTGATCAATAATTAGTAGATTTAGATCAAAAATTTTGAAAAAATGTATAAAAAATGAAGTTTTTCAAGCCTGAAAATCGATTTTTAGAAAATTCTTCAAATATATGGTTATGTTGATGCACTTTCGATTGCTATCAGTTGTTTAATATTAGTGAATGTTCGATTGATGAAGTTTTGATGATTGGTGATCACTAAATGATGTGACATCGATAAATATGGATTATGTTTAACAATTTTGCTTGATATCAACGAAACTAGACAAGATTAAATCACGACTTACATTTAATAGTACAAATAAATGTTTTTGATGATGAATCACAACATTTTGATGAAATAACGAAGATTTTTTTATGAAGAATTGATGTTTTTATGAAGGGTCGATGTTTTTTGTATGATGAACAGGTGACATTGATGTTTTTTATGAAGAACATATGATGTTGATGAAGAACAGATGATTTTGATAGAGAACATATGATGTTGATGAAGAACAGAGGAACGATCCAGATGAATGAATAACAGATGGTGTTGACGAAGAATAGATGAACGATTCAGAAGAATAGCGTATCCTTAATGACTTAATCTAAATGTGCTTTACATATATAAAAATGATTAGCTGAGAATGATTCCCCCATTTTCAAACTTTTATTTTTTCTTAATTGAACTTACCTCTCTCTCTCTCTCTCTCTCTATATATATATATATATATATATATATATATATATATATATATATATACCTTTCTTAATAAAAGAATAGTTTTTTTTGCCATGTGTCGATTTAATAGCCATTTCACCACATGACATCTTTCTACAACATGCTTCTGCCACGTGTCATCACTTAGTTTCATTTTCAATTTAATTCATTAACTACCTCCCTTAAAATCACCTGTTTATTTCAATTTATTTCCATTGATATTGAATAGATGATACCAAAAATAAGGAGTAAATGAAGGAGTGGGGTTTTAAAAGTCAAAATCAGCATCTTTTGATGATTTCAGTTACATTCTCCCTCGATGTTTAGGGCTTCCAGTTCATATATACCTACAACCCTTGTATGAATCGGCAACTAATACATGTTATTCTAAATCGCAATATATCGTAGAACAAGAGTAATGAAGCAACAACAATAATGAAGTAGTAGGTTTTTTTCACGCATCTTCTCTCCATCACTCGCCCGCCTGCTGCCACAGTACCGCCATAATCTTCACATCTGATTCTTGCACCGATCTATGTTTCTCTCTTATCTATCTTTTAATTGTAGTTTACTTCAAGTGAATATTCGTATTCCAATTAGAATTACAAATGATTTCTCAAAATTTCATGTTCAATTGCCCTGCATCAACTGTTCTTAAGTGGTTACAATGGTAAGTTTTGATTAAATTTATTATTTGTACAAAGATCATTTTCTGAATCAATTTTGTTTTTTCCTTTGTGCATCAAAGATATTATCCATATAAAGGCTATAGCCATCCACATAATGCTACTACATGGTAGTGGGTATTAAATTTTAAGAGTTAAATGGAAACTATGGGGAAGCTAGAGTTGCAGAGCAAGTGTTCGATGAAATGTTTGAAACGGATTACTTTAGTTTGACAAACAATGATGATAATGGAATTGGTGAAGAAGAAAGCATCCATCCCATAGTCTAATATATCCTTTCCAGGGACAAGGTCAGGTTCTAGTTTTATTTTCAGTGGCCTTTCCTACAAATACTCAGGTTTACCATTTACCCCTCTGATAGTCTAATGTATGTTTTTCATGGGCGGCAGGCGTATGTGTCTCACCCTTGGTTGCCGGCGGAAACGTCAAGGTTCGTGACGTAAATCAGTAATCACAGTTATTAAACATACATTGAACAGTACAAATATAATATTCTATTATTACCAAAATAGAAATTACATTGACAATGACTATTACTAAATCAAGACATACGCCTAACAATCCGATGTTTACAAAGAAATAATATAACTAACGGAGAGTCTTCTGAGCGAACACTTCCGACCTGCTAAATAACCTGAGAATACATGCATTAAAATACATCAACAAAATTGTTGGTGAGTTCTACAGGTTTTGACACAGAGTATATCTTATATCCAAAAGTGTTTAATAAAATTTAGTTGGTTGACCATCTTTTATAAATGTTTACTTTTCTATTAAAAGTATTAAATAATTGAGTTATAACAATGTGTGATGACTCATTCATAAATACCATTTGTTCAAATCGAAATGTACAAAAGTCGGAAAATACATATAAATAATTCTAACTTATATCAAAATGCATTTTTATATAAAGATTTTCAATATCATGTTATATAAAAATAGGAAACGGTTACCCTTTGTGAGAACATAAAATAACCAACTTTACTCTTGAAACATTATACAAGAATTTTTATTATTTATGTGAAAAATTCATAAGTATTGAATTTATGAACTTTGTAAAATCGTGTCGCGGCAATAATTACGTATTATCTGACTTAATTTGAAAACCGACACTTAGCCGGTGGGGCAAACTCCTCCCACATAAATATTGTGTTTTCTTATAAAAACAAATGATTTATATAAATAACTTATTTTATGTAAGTTAACAAATCTTATCGAGCCGTGTCATGATATTAATTAAGTGTTATCCGACTTAATTTTTGGTACTGACACTTATCACTTTGAGTCACAAGCTATCCCACTAAATACAATTTCTTTCAACTGGAATGAGTGAACATAAACCTCGTATAAATCCGATATCGATTTTATACGGTAACAAAACAAAACTGGGATTTTATAATGAAATCATAACCGAACTTGTGACAATGTACTTTATTAATGCACCGACACCATAATACGACACGTGTGCTAAAGTCATTCACCCAGTTGTAACACGTGGTAATGTTTAAATAATGCTAACGTCAGCGCCAAAATTCATCTCGTCAGATGTAGTTGTAGCTAGCAACTCCAGGCGGACGGGCGTACCGTATAAGATCAATAATATGACACTTACACCCGACGTTAGTCGTTCCCTCGAGGATTAACGGTTATATATTGGAGAGTTTCTACTAAGTATTTAGATCCTAGCTTTCGCGAAACCTGGAATAGTTTATAATGGAAACTCAAACGTATTGGATATGGTATTCAGAATAGGTATGATGAACCTACATAATTGGTATAATGAACCTATATGGAATATATGAAGTAGGTATGATGAACCTACATGGAGTAGACATGATGAACCTATACAGAAGACATGGAGTAGGTATGATGAACCTACATGGAATAGGTATGATGAACTTATACGGAATACATTGGGTAGGTATGATGAATCTATGTAGAATAGGTATGATGAACCTATACTGAATACATAAGGTAGGTATGATGAACCTATGTAGAATAAGTATAATGAACCTATATAATCTATTCTAAATTAACTGGATATGTAACATTATTCACAGTTTAGGAAAACGATAACTGAAATTCTTATAACTTCAAGAATTTATCATACTAGATACAGTGTCGATGTTGTATTAGCATAATAGCTAATTTTTGAATTTATCCAAGTTTGGATCGACCGTAAATCTACATTCCCCATATTTTATATAAATTATGCGAGAATATTTTTAATACATTTAATTTGGGATAAAGATAAAATCTTTAAATACAATACTCGACAATTATTTATTTCGTAAATAACGACTCTTAAGTCCTGCAGTCGATTATTTTATTTATTATAATAAAATCTGTAACTTAGTAAATTGAGTTATATTTTTATAATTATATAAAATATAGTAATACACTTTCCATTCGTTGTAACACAACCTTATATATTAAGTTAAATTTGATAATTTTAACTAATAATCATATAATTTCATAAACTTAGTCTTTCCAAATCTATGGCAATGTACCTTCATTTTATAATCGAATAATGATTTTGGTCATTTGTATATCGTTTCATACTTCTAGTCGATACTTTAACTTATACATATAACATCGTCATGGTTGTGATTTACAACACCAATCCGTGTTATTATAATAGTTTACATATAATCTTGTGGTTTTTATTAATATTAATTAATATATTCCAACAAGGTGTATTTATATATATTATAGCATCCCACTTTAGTTTATGTGATTTATACAATTAAATTACTAATTCATAAGCTTTCGACCAAATATAAAGTACGATGCTATTTTAACGTATAAAAGTTGAAAATCATCAAACTTTAATAGACATGTATTTATTCTCCCCCAAATATTAAAAACGTAAAAGAGGGGCCATAGAAACTCACTTTCGTTGCGTGATCTCGATCCCGGTTCGCTTTTTGGTGAAGCCTTTTCGTAAATAACCGCAAAATAAACATTCTTGAACTTTAAGACACTTTGGGGTTTGTTTTGTAATATTTAAAACTAAATGGATTGTTTTTAGAATGATTTAGGTCAAAAGGTTGATTTTTAAATCTTGTAAAATATGTGTAGGGCTGCTTTTGATTAAATAATCCAAAAGAAGGGCTGCTTTTGACCCATTGACAAAATTTAGGGCTGGGAAGGGAACTGATTTGATTAGTTGATACAAGTGAGGGGCTGTTTTTGGCCATTTGATAAACATGAGGGGCTGATACTGATAAGTAATTCAAAAAAATGGGAAAAGGGATCGGCTTCTTCCTTTTTGCGCCTGATTGGAACGAACGAGAATGAATGCAGCGACGAGGGGTAATCGCCCAATTCCGACGCCCCTCTGCAGTTCTTCTTTTATAGCCGACAGCATACAAACCGACGAAGTGCAGCAACAGTCGACGATCGAGGCAACCACCATCAGTACTCGATGTGACTGAGGAAGCAAGAAGAACGGCATCAAGAGAAGATGTAGGGCTGATGGGCAGTGATGAACCGTGAAAAGCACCACCGGTGCTCAATCCGATCGAAGAAGAAGAAGGGAGGAACGAACAGGGGCCGCAAAAACTGCTCCTTCTTCTGCCGACATCAACCACACAAGGAAGGTGGGTGTTTGGTTGTGTTTGACGGAAACAAGTGGAGAGGAGGAGGAAGAGGGCTGCCATGGCCGACAGCTTCACAGGTTTCTTCTTCCTTTTCTTTTTATTTTGACTATAAATCAATGGAGCTTGATCAACAGGTTTAGATGGGTGATTGGGTTTGATTATTTGACAGGGAAAGAAAGAGAATTCAGTGGGTGTTTGGGACCTGTTTTTCTCATCAAAACAAAAAAAGTAAAGAGAGATGGGGGTCGTTGGAGGCAGGAGCGAGCTGTGAGAGTGGCGATTGGAGGTCTCTTGGCTCCACCAGTTTCCTTTTCTGGTTCGATCATTGAAACTCAAAGAACATGGGACTGATCGATGGTGGTACCTCAGCATTAATACATACACATGGACATGGGTATTTATATAAATTAAATGCATTTAATCATATATGTATTTTAATATTTAAAATACACAACCAAAATAAATTTGGTTTTTATATATAAAAAGTATATATATAACATTCCCGTATTTCTATTTTGGTTTTATAAAAATACAAGGTGTATACATATTAGGTATTTATAAAATTTTGTCACACACAATCGTTCGTACAAACACATGTTCTATAATAATGTTATTATTTTCCCGTCGTCTTTATTAAAATCAACCGAATTCAGTTACTTAAGACGCTTCATACATGTCTGATGATCGTGTCAATTTTTCGGACTTCCAAAAAAAAAAATGTACATAGGTAGAGATTCTGAAACTCGAAATCATGTTTAAACGACAATTAGAGTTTCATGTTCTAATGAGTACAATTTGATAGTTTTCCACGAACCCAGTTTCACTTCGGGATGAAATATTTTGAAATGGAATCGAATGTTGAATATAAATCTTAGCTCAAAATGGATTAGTTCACAATCAATTAAGTACAATTCAACTTCACTTTATTATTTAAAATGTTGGATTATCGTAAAATAGTTCTGATTATCGTAACATCCACGGCGATTGACCGAAAATTGTTAACCTATTTTACCAATTCTTACAGTATGTGATGGAATGTATACTGCTAATACCATGGCTATTGCCATTGAAGCAATGGTAATGTCTCTTCCTTACACATAGGGTCATTTTTGTAATTTCACACTATTTTATTTGCATTTATAGACTCACGATCCATTAAATAATATATTTTTGTATTTCCAAAAGCTCATCAACACCTCCTGAAGATCCATTAAAGTTGGATTCATGAATGTCACTTAGCTGGAAAGTATATTCTTAGAGTTATTAAAACTGAACTTGAAACAAAAAGACATAATTACCCCTAGATTAATGCGTAATGCAATGGTTACTGTGATGGCACTTGGTGAATCTACTAATGTTTCCACTGACTTGACTTTCATTTTGAAGAAATCTACCCCCATTATAGTAATTCAATCCAAATAAGAAAAACAATTGTTACTGTTGTAATTGCAGATTAGTTGGCTTGAGCTTGACCCTTGATGATTTTCATAAGGTTACTGATTAAGTTCTGTTTCTTGCTGGTCTTAAACCAAGTGGAAAATACATTATGGAAGACTTACATAAGGTCAGATTCGTAAAAAAAAAGTTCTCAAAGTTCAACGGAGACAATTTTAGCTTTTTTAGGGTACCCTAAACTTTTTCTATATTCTATATTATGTATTCATTTCTTTATTTCTATTGAGTTGGTTTAAATAGGAGGAACGCCTGCAATCCTTCGTTACCTTTTTGGAGCTTGGGTATCTAGATGGAGATTGCATTATAGGTAGGCATAACAAAAACAAGTGTTTGACTGATTGACTATTGACCCTCCGGACAATTATACTTGACTTTTTATTGCAATATATAATCCTTGTGAAAACACTAAAAAACTCTGAAATTAACAAAAATTAAGAATTTGGGACAAGTTATGGTGATTTAATGGTTAAAAGAACCATCTTTTTGACACCATCCGTCCAAAATTGTGTGTTCTTGTAAAAATTAGTGCTTTTTATTTGTATTTTTTTTTTTTAAATAAAGTGGTTCGATATTTTTTATAGTTTAAGGAATTTAAGTTATTTTTCTGGTATTAGTCACAGTCACAGGGAAGACATTGGTTGAAAATGCAAAACTTTTCCCTTCTTAATCTGAATGGGAGATGATATCATAATCTTTTCGATTTATAGTTGAAATTTTCTTGAAAATTCATTTAATATAGCAAGAATTTGTCATTTTTACAGCAAATTATAAAAACACCAGAAAACTCGATGAAGAAAACATGTCACCTTCAAATATTATATGGAAATCTTGCACCTGAAGGTTCGGTAGCAAAGATCAGAGGAAAAGAAGTGTTATATTTCTATGGTAATTCTTCCGTTTTCACACGTATATACTGTTGGACACATATTCCTTGAAGCATAAGTTTCATCTTTTTTTCTTCTTCTAATCTAACCCCATGAAAAATTGCACCTTAACAACCGCCCAATGGGCAGTTAGGTAATTTTAGCCGCAAAATTTGCCATAAAAGCAAAAGCTGGTGATTTTGATATATAATCGCCAAGTGTCTAATTGAATAAAAAGATTCATTTAAAGGGCAAGAATATACTTTTGTTTACTTGAATGAATATTTTAGTTATTTCTAATATATATAACATTTGTTATCAAGGCATTAATTGTAGTTTGAAAATATAGAGATGTAGGATGGTGGTCCAATCATTGCCTATCTTGCTGAAAATATAACATTTGTTATCGATTCATTCATTTCCAAAATGTTCACCTAACTCTCTCTTTCTTTTTCTCTCTCTCTCTCTCTCTCTCTCTCTCTCTCTATATATATATATATATATATATATATATATATATATATATATATATATATATATATATATATATATATATGGAAAAGTTAATACACATTACAGCTCCACCTAAGCTTAGGTACTAAACCTCTTGAAAATAAATTGTTTTACTATATAAAGATTACGGTTAATGGATTCACGATTAATAGTTAAAGATGTAAATTCAAGATCGACACAGTAAGGTTTAGGGTTTAGGGTTTAGGGTTTAGGATTAGGTTTAGGGTTTAGGTTTAGAGTTTCGGGTTTAGGGTTTAAGGTTTAGGGTTTAGATTTTAGATTTAGGATTTAGGTTTAGGGTTTAGGGTTTAAATTTAGGGTTTAGGGTTTATGTTTAGGCTTTACTAATGTTCACTTGGGTGAATTAATAAACGATAATTGAAGAAAGAAAACAGAGATGGTAAAACAATAATGAAAGAAAGAAATGTTATTGAGGATGATATATTTACCAAGTGAAACCAAACCGGGTATATTTAGTATGATAAAACGACATATTTTAGAGGTTTAGTACCTAAGCTTAGGTGGGGCTGTAATGTATATTCCCTATCCCCATATATATATATATATATATATATATATATATATATATATATATATATATATATATATATATATATATATATATATATATATATAAATGAATGATCATTTGAGAACTTATAGCTTCTCGAGAACCAAACAGGGATCGTTAGATCAAAATAAACAATGGTTAAGATCTTTTCTGGCATTTTTGTAAATACATGGGAAAGAAAAAGCACGATGGCATGTTTTTTAAATTAATCAGGGGCATTTTAGGATAACAAAATTCATACCCTCTTATCAAATGAATCACGCCAACTTCTACGCTCTCTTCATCCCGCCTCGATGACATTCTTCACCGATGATGATATTATCTTCGACGGAATCGGTGGAGTTTTCGATGATGCTCGTCTCCTATACAAAGCATCTGTCACAGCTCTCCAACTATGATCGAAAAATAAATATCGACTTTGGAGCTGTCAATTGATTATCCATGTTTAGTTTTTACAACATTTCTATAGATCCTCTGGTGATTGGTTCTCTAGAGCTTATCCAAATCGATCCAAACTTGGTATGACCTCATTTTAGCTGGTAACTACTCTTTAATTCTCGTTAGTTGTGGTCGGTTGGCTTTTGAGTTGAACTATCTATTTCTATTGTTCATTGAATTTGATGATTAAGTAAGGGAAAACCTAACTTGTTGAAGCAAAAAAGGGTGAAGAACGAGCCATGCACATAAGGTGCTCGACGAAATGCTTGTAAGAAGGACTGACTTGTTGTTGCTGTTTTTCACATCAGTCTCAACCTCTCGTTTTCTTTTCTTCCCGATTCTATCTAATCAGTAATCAATCATAGTTATTGTAACATTTTCAGTCCTTAATTCATCTCCTTGTTCTATCTAATCAATAATCCATGACTGGATGTTTGAGTATCATCTGCTAATTACTAGTTTCATGATTATAAACAAATTAGTTCATATTGTTATGATTTATGATATTCCCATCTTCAGGACTTGAACTCTCTGCTACATAAGGTATGTATTGTTGCATTGATTCTTCCTTTTTTACCTTTATACTTATGCATCAAGCTGATTACTTATGTGTTCTCTACTTAATTATGGCAACTATCTTGTATGTTTTAGGTTTCTCAATATCTCCGTAACAAAAACTAGGAAACAAGAGTTGCAACTGCTCATGCCATTGGAGCAATTGCAGGATGTTTTAAACATTCATCTATGACAGAATTGTATAATCTTGTTGAGGCAAAGATGAAGGAAGGTAGCATAAGTTGTGCCACTGAGGATGAGGTTTTGTGGCCAAAGTCTAATCCCAAAATAAGTGCAAGCACTTCATTTCAGAGGTTGTTATTTCTCACCCACCTACTTCTTTCTTACACTCATTGATATTTACTTGGATGCCTTTTACTTTTGTCAATCAAACAACTTCGAACTCACTAAAGTGTTGGAATTTGGGGCTCTTTTGGCATCTGGGGGACAACTACTACCTTTTCCTTTTTCAAGAATCATTAGCTTAAACTTTCTTGTATCCAATCTTGATGTAGATCTCTTTTAGGAGTTTGAAGTTTCTAATGATTTCACCAATAACCCAAAAGAAAGATTGGCCAAACAAAAGCAAAATCTAAAAAGGTGGTTGGGTATGTCATGAATTTGTTATTATCTTTAGTTGTATTTGCATCTGTACTTACAACTATTTGTTTAAAGGAATGGATATATGTGAGCAGTTCATGGATGTAAATGATGTGATAAGAGATGAAGATTTTGTAATGCACAAACCGGATTCCATTGGAAGTGGCACGAATCCTCAATTTTACCTACAAAGACCTAATCGTAATGTGCAACAGTTTGTTGTAGATATGGTACCTGGTTATAGACCAAGGAGGCCAAGTGCGCGTGAAAGAAACCTCTTAAAATGCAAAGCCAAAATAAGTTCAAAAGATCAAATAAAGGATGTGTCAGGCGCTCAAGAGCTCATTTCACCCAAATCCATTTCTCAAGATTCACCCTCTACCAATTCGGTAATGATTGTCAATCATTTTTTATTAGGGTAAATGTAAAAATCAAATATTTTTTTTATCAATATTGAATTATGGATGCAAATGTTTTCGAATTTTATTCCTGATGAAGAGAGCTCTGAGCATGAAAAAGATGGTACATGAGATTTAATTCACAATATTGAATTGTGAATCTCATGTGATTCACATATGAATCACATATGATTCATATATTAATCATATTTGATTCACATGTAAATCACATGTGATTCACACGTGATTCATATGAAAATCAAATGTAATTCACATATGATGTCATATGTAAATGTTATTCATATGTGAATCGCATGTGATTCATATGTGAATTGCATGTGATTCATATGTTAATCACATATGTATTTTTGTGAGTATTTTTGCATCAATCTATTTTTTTAATTTTCTTGTAGATTTGGAAGAAATTGTGATGAATATTGAAGAGATGAAAAATGATAAATTGAAAAAAATATGGAAATATTGATACGAAAACATGAAACGCTTTGAAATTTGTAGCATTTTTTGTTTTTTATATTTTATTTTGTATCAAATAAAATATTTATTCTATTGTGTTTATAGATTAGTTAATAAAAATGTGTCTTTTGTATGATATACTTACGAATATTATAGTGTAAGAAATATGTATACATTCACTTGAAAAAAATATGCTTATATGCTTCTAAAATGTTGATTTTTTTTTTTTTTGGTTAAAAAAGTTATAGTTATTTTTAATCATTCAAGTTATTTATTTACGAAGTTTATAAAATTTACTGTTTTTTTTAAGTGCAGTTTTTGAAAAAAAAAATGTTTTTTTTCAAAAATTTTAAAAGTTTGATGTTTTCCGCAATTAAAAAAAACAAAAATTGTTATTTTTATAAAAAAAAAATCCAAAATTTTGATTTATAATATTAGTTTGAGAGTTTTTTTTATTAATACTTCTAATTGACAAAACTGCACAAATAATCCCTGTGGTTTACACAAAATTGCCACTTTGGTCCAAAAAAGTTTTGGCTAGCACCACAAGTCCAAAGTTTCCATTTTCTTGCATATTTGGTCCAATGGGTTAACTTCCGTCTATTTCCCTCTGTTAAGTTATGCTTGACTAGTCAAATCAGGGGTATTTTGGTAATTCTCTATTTATGCCCCTTATTTTATATTAATAAAGGAGAGCTATAAGAACGAATCTCAATCCCTCTTCTTTGTCGTCGTTCTCATTTTAGTCTTCTTCAACTTTGCGATCGATTTCTTCAAGAAATCAAAATAAAAAATGGTGCTTTGTTTTTGTGGTAAAATGGCCATAGTTCTCACAGCATGGACTGATAAAAATCCAGGTAGATGCTTTTGAGGATGCCCTACTGAGGTACGCAATTTCTTTTTTTTTTTGGATTTCAGCATAAATCTCCCATTACATGTTACGATCTTCTTTTGTTTCTTAAATTTTGAAGGGATCCAAATGTCGATTTATTGGGTGGTTTGATGGTTCAATTTGTGAACGTTCAAAAGCTATTATACCTGGGCTGCTGAGGTCAATCAACAAATTGAAGTCACAAAACACAAGACTCAAGTGTTACCTGTTATGCAGTTGGGTGTTATTCGTGTTTGTTCTGGTTTATAAGAAGTAGATTGAAGTGTAATGGTTTGGGTGGTTTGTAAGTGTAATGGTTTGGGTCGTTTCTAAACAGTATATTGAAATGTAATGGTTTGGGTAGTGTTTTAATGTTTTTGGTAGTATCTTGTTTAAGCAATGTAATCTTTTGGGCAATACTTTGTGGTAGTCTTTTGTGGTTATAATGTAAGCAATGTAAGACATGTTTTGCAGAAATTTGTCAATGGTGATTATATTTGGTATATACATTTTGACCAATTTATTTTGTTTGTGGTTTTGTTTAAAAGGGCATATTGATTAATTTATATTGGGCAATTTTGTGTAAACCATAGGACCATGTGTGCAGTTTTGTCTTGTGGTTTTGTTTAAAAGGGCATATTGGTCTATTTATTTTGTATATGGTTTACACATTATCAATGACAAATGTATGTTTTGATTAAAAGGGCATATTGGTCTATTTATTTTGTATGTGGTTTACACATTATCAATGACAAATGTATGTTTTGTTTAAAAGGGCATACTGGTCAATTTATTTTGTATGTGGTTTACACATTATCAATGACAAATGTATGTTTTGTTTAAAAGGGCATATTGGTCAACTTCTACAACAAAAAATTATACATGACAATAACATCAAGACATTAAACATAACATAATCCATTACATCAAATCCAGTGTAAATTGTTCCCATACATCATAGGGGTACACTAGCAAGTACCAAAAATAACATCCAAAATGGTTAAACCCCAAAACACAGAAAGTACTAAACATACAATACACATAAACATAACATTATCCCAAAAAGACACTTATACCCCTACAAACATCAAAATCCCTTGAAATCCAATCACTTACCCCCTTGGCCTTTGCAAGTTCTAGCATTGTGCCCTTTAATTTTACACTTGCTACAAGTTACTTGGATAAACTTTCTTGTAAGCTTTCCACTCCCACTAGCAATATTGCTTTGACTCCCACTACCACTAGCATCATTGTCTCCCTTCTTCTGGCTTTTCTCCTTCGCCAATTGCCTCATCTTTTTCTTTGGCCTTCCAGACTGATTTTTATGTAGAGGAGGGGTGATTTTAATTGGGCATTCACTTATAGGCCACATTGCTCGACCTTTAATAGGCTCTACCTTGTACACATAAGCTGTTTTCCATGTTTCTAGCTAGTGCACCCTGTGGGCATAAGTGTGCAGTTCTCCAACTTCCTCACCATTATCTGCTTTGTCATTTAGGACTGCAATGACATGCTTACAAGGGAGTCCTGTTAATTCCCACTTCCTACAACTGCATACTCTTTCAACCATGTCAACAACATGTTGATCCTGCCATGGCCCTTGCACTTGGTATTTATCTGACCCATTCCACCTAACTGTGTACTGAGATGCCCAATTCACATTCTTCTCCATGATCTTTGTTGTAGATGGGGTTAGTGGACCAACACACTTCTTTTGCACCTTTATGGCATTGCATATTCTTTTCATCATATACTCCCTAATGTACTCCAAGCAGGTTATCAGTGGCTTGTCCCTTCCCTCAATCAATTTGCTATTAAAAACTTCACAAAGATTATTCACAAGCATATCTGAAACTGCTCTGCCTGAAAACACCATAATATTGTCAGGACCAAACATATACTAATACAAAAGGATCAAACATATACCAACACAAAAGGGTAAATTTGGAAGCTGAAGTATATACCTGTGAAGTGGCTTCTTGCCCAATGTTGTGGGGGAATCTGCTTCAACCAATTATAAGCTTCTACATCATATGAGCTGAATTGTTGCATCCTATGATTGAACTCTGGTACTGTTGTTGTAGCACAATTCCACAAGTGTTCTTTGTACTCATTAGTTCTCCATGTTTTTCTCATATTGTCATGTATATGCCTGAGACAAAACATGTGCTCAGCACATGGGAACAACTGAGAAATGGCAGTCTGCAATCCCTGTAATGGAATTAAAACATAGTTAATATAGCACATCCAAATATGTCAAATATAAACAACAAATTACAAACCTTTTGTCTGTCACTTATAAATGTGAAGTTTGAGTTTGCATATAGGTCCAGATCATCTGCAATACACTCTAGAAACCACTTCCAACTGTCAGTGTTCTCAGTCTCAACAATGGCATAAGCTAGGGGGTATATTCCATTATTGGAGTCTACCCCAACTGCAGTTAAAATTTGTCCTGGGAAAGGGCCCTTCATAAATGCCCCATCAAAACCTAGAAAATCCCTCAGGCAAGCTCTAAAGCCCTTCTTCATTCCACCGAAACACACGTACATCCTTTTAAACCTTCTTAAGGTAGCACTTAGGTTGGGTTCTGAATCAAACTCTAACTTCACAGTGGTTTCTGGATTAGTAGACTGCAACTCCAGGATGTAATCTCTAAGAACATCATATTGCTTTTTGTAATCACCCTGGACAAGTTTTTTTGCAGTAGATTTGGTCCTGAATACCTTGTAAATAGAGAATCCAACTTGATAATCCTTTTAAAGTTGTTCTTGAAGAGCTCTGACTGGGATTGTTGGGTTGGATTCAATCTGGTCCATTATCTGCTTAAAGATAAACTTTGTTGTTGCAGATCTAACTTTTCTTGTCTGGAGGCATTTATGTTCGTGGTTGTAAGGTTTTATGAACCAATTACTATTTACATCTGGCCTAGAACCTTGTATCACCCAAGGACAAGGGGCAGGTTCACCCACATGACCATCATTAAAGGCTACAGTTCCTTTACAGATTTCCCTTAACCTTATTTTTTCGTTTTTCACAAAGAATATATTCCTTCTTGTTTCCAGTGCATGCAATTGTATCTTTTACTTTACATCCTTCTTATTTTTATATTTTTGTCCTATCCTAAAAGTTACCTTGTGTATCTCACCTTGAGAGCACCTAGTCTCCTTCCCCAATTCCTTTTTTACAACTCTTCTTTTCTTATCTATATCAGAACCCTCATCCAATGAATCCCATTGATCATTATCTATAACATCCAACTCTTCATTGACCTCATCACTGTCATTCTCTCTATGCTTTGATAATCTTTTTTCAAGAAATTCTGCTTCAAGATCTATATTCATGTAAAAATCCCTCATATCTACTTCTACATCAGGGATTATGTTGTCTTCATCCACCCAGAAATCACTATCATCACTGTCCTCACTCTCATCACTTCTTTCAGTATTGTCTTCATCAGTCTCTATGTTATCTTCACTTCCATCATCAACTGCAAAATTTCTCATCTCTACATTCTCATCATTCATTTCATTTCTGTCATGATTCTCTTCTTCAGTGACTTCCTTATTAACTGCATTTTCCTCACCTTCATGAACCTCATCATCTACATTTTGTTCATTAGACTGTAAAATCTGTTGGTACAACCCAATATCAAAGTCATTAGCTGCCTCATGAAATTCATTAAATCCCTGGTTAATATCATTACATGCCTCATGAAATTCATTAAAATCCTAGTTAATATCATTACATTCCTTATCAAATTCATTAAATCCGTGTTCAAGTTCATTATCTGCATCATCCTTATTCCCACCAATCCTATCAACACTAACATCATCCATCACCAATTTCTTAATACATGATGACAATGGTTTGTCCTTGATAAATTCCCTTTTCTTATTATATTCAGGGGATATCAACAAGGCTAAAGCAACTTCATTTGCTATCACAGGTGGTATGCATGTTTGTGGCATGCCACTAGGTTGGTTATAAGTTGGGGGGTTTGATGTTCATCGGTCTCCTCTAATTGCTCAATAATAACTTTTCTTACAGGTTTAGGAGCCATAAAGTAAGTAAGCAAGTTAGTAATACCATGCTCGGTGTAAACCCTTATCAGTTTATGCTCCTTCACATACTGGGAAAGATTGAGGACATCATCATCATTTCCTAGGGCCCGTAGCCCAAAATGCATGTCTCCCTTTGGCACTCGAAAATGATAGTAGATAATTGGAGGAATTGAGTATCCTAACCCTTTCATAATTGCATCCATCTCGTGAATAGAAAACTCTTCTATATCCACCATATCTACGTATGTCACAGTACCCTCAATGTAGTTGACATTTGGAAACTTTGTGAACTCACCTCCATGATGTAGCTTGATGGTAAACAATGTAGGGTGTCCATCTTCAACATAAGAGCAAAAAAAAAAAAAAAAACTTCAGAATGTATGATTTCTTGTAAGAAAATCAACAAAATGATCAAAAAAAAAATTACGTACCATAAACCACCCTTGGGTCGAATGACGTGCTTGACAACCTTAAGTGCCACATTGGTATATGTATTCACTACGAAACTCGCCTGATTGAAGCTATCAACCTTGGTAATCAGTTTAGGGTTCTTGATCCTCAATCAATGAGGAGGGAAATTGTATCGACTCACGATTTTTAAGGACTATAAATGTGAATTAGGCTCGATATTATCCGTATGGCAATGCATACATACGAACTCTCCTTTATTAATATAAAATAAGGGGCATAAATAGGGAATGACCAAAATACCCCTGATTTGACTAGTCAAACATAACTTAACAGAGGGAAATAGACGGAAGTTAACCCACTGGACCAAATATGCAAGAAAATGGAAACTTTGGACTTGTGGTGCTAGCCAAAACTTTTTTGGACCAAAGTGGCAATTTTGTGTAAACCACAGGGACCATTTGTGCAGTTTTGTCCTTCTAATTATACAAAAAGTTACATGAGATTGGTAAGAAGAAGATTATGTCCTTAAGGAGTTAATTTTGATCCGGCGTTCCACCTTTAGTTCTCGGGTTCTCGGAATATATATATATATATATATATATATATATATATATATATATATATATATAGAGAGAGAGAGAGAGAGAGAGAGAGAGAGAGAGATGTAAATGAAGAAAAAGGGGAAATGAATAATTTAAATTTAAATGCAGACATGCTTTACGGAGACCACCAAGGACCATTTACCTCTTCCTTAAGCAAACATATTCCTATCTCCCACTCTTAAAACTATACATTGATACATTCCACTCCACCACCCAATTTACACATCTTTCCACACGCTCGCAACAGCGTTCATTGAATACATGTCACAGATGCCTCTCCGTCGAAGAATTCCGGTCAGCCGGAGAATCAGACCACCTCGTCCGTCACCTTCTACTCACCGGAAAGTAGCAATTCATCGATCGTCAAATTGGAAGAAGCAATATTCGAAATCAATCAACAGATGCAACTCCGAGCCTACTCTGTTGATCGCTGGTATCTCTCTCGCCGATGCTGGTGTTGATGTCGGAGATGATCATCGGTATATGACTCCGCCAGGTGACAGTTGCTCGATTTTTCGAACTCGGATCTCTACAGATGTATTCTCGTCGTCTCCTGAGTTATTACCTAATTCGCCTGAAAAAAGTAAGGTAAACCAAATCAATTTCTTACTTTCTAATTGTTAGATGTCATGCATGTTCGTTTAGATTTATACACGACGCTCGCAATGATTTAATTCAGTATAATTTGATCCGAATTTGTTCTAAGCCTTAGGCTGTTGAATTAGTCGCAGATACTAATTTAACATGATGATCAACAGCGACTACTGTTTTTTATCGAGAAATTTAGACTTGAAATCAGATACTGCCGATCATAATAATAATTATGTCGTTTGTCAAAATTGAAGAGAATTCAAAATATTAGTATATTAATTATCGAATATTTTCCTTAATTATATATCTAAACAAATATTGGACAATGTAACATCACAATAACAATCACTTATTATCTCAAACTACGTGTTTAAACGAATATATATATATATATATATATATATATATATATATATATATATATATATATATATATATATATATATATATATATATATATATATATATATATATATATATATATATATATATATACACTTTGTTAGACCGATTAATACGGGGACATGTTAAACTAGTTACCCTTTTCCATACAAGAAAACATTAAATTCTTATTTTTGGATTTACTTCTTGATCTTAACCTAAATATGATATCAACAAATTCATTAGATGTTTCTGATTCAGCCTTATATACAATAATTTTCCACTAGACTAGTTGTGCTGATGTCGAGTTTTATGGTTGTAATTCTTAATAATAAGAATTATAGTTAGAGGTCTGTTATGATCTTATATTCAGATTTATAAAAATAATTTGATTATTTCTTAAATATTTTGATATAGACATATGCATGATGCCAAGCATCATGATGATGAGCAGTTAATACAAAATTTGTCAATTTCTTTTTACCGTCCAAAAATGCGACTTCATATCAGTCGATTCGGACATTCATGGCCGATTAAATAAATGAGATTTCTAGTCAACGTCCATGAAAATGACATACCAAGAACCAATTAATACTTTATTAAACTTTCTGTTTCTAGCTTTAAATGTGCATTACATATCGCATATATATATATATATATATATATATATATATATATATATATATATATATATATATATATATATATATATATATATATATATATATATATATATATATATATATATATATATATATATATATATATATATATTTTTTTTTTTTTTCTTTTTAAATCAACACTTTTTATAATGTAATGTTGAAAACTAGGAAGACAAAATATTAAATTTAATACTTTTGAACGTTTTAAAATAGTTTCAATTTAGCTAAAAAAAATTCTTAGCGTAACGCAGAGTTACAACAAAGATGCAAAAGTTGTGGTTAAGGTAATGGTTGAGGGAAGCCCGGGACCCATTCGAGCTTTGGTTAAATTGGGTTCGAGTGTTGACGAGACAATAAGACTTGTTATGAACAAATATAATGCCGAAGGAAGGAGTCCTCAAATTCATCAAGATGTCACCTCTTCCTATGAGTTGCATCACTCGTATTTCAGTCTTAAACGTAAGTGTCTTTTTTTTATTTTTTATATATAATGGACTTGATAGGAAGATTACTCTTTTTAAATATAGTATAATAGTTATATTCTAATTGAAACGTATACTGTGAGCATAGGTTTGGATAAATCAAACGTGATAGGAGAAATTGGGAGCAGAAGTTTCTATATGCGTAAGAGTGTGAATGACAAGGAAGATATGTGTTCTAATGGCTCTGTTGATTCGATAATTGTTGAGTCTACTACAAACGATTCTCCAACTTCAAGATTGAATATTTTCTTGAGAGGACTTGTATATCAAGAATTAAAGAAAATAATAACAATGACGAATAAGATTTGGAGATTCTTTGGTTGTTTTGATGGATGATTTTTGATCAAATATATGTACATATTGTTACTAAAATCTTCTTCACTTCTTCTTAACCTTGGGTATGTCATAATCGGAAACTTTGGATTTGATATTACACCAAAAAAAGGTTAGTGTCAGACCTATTATTTTATATACAATACAACAACAATAATATGTATAATACATGGAGCTCCATAAATATAAGGTTATGAGGAGGTTAGATGTAGGAGCCTTGGGGTAAAGAGTTTACTTCCATAAAAGATCTAGAGGATAAAGTAACAAGCAGATTAAAAACTCATTTACACAAAATGGATCAATAGAGTATAAGGTAACAAGGAGGCATATATATATATATATATATATATATATATATATATATATATATATATATATATATATATATATATATATATATATATATATATATATATATATATATATATATATATAGTACTAAGAAGCTCACATAAAACAAAAGGAGTATGAGATTTATGTTACTCTATTAGCCTGATTCTAAACCACCATTCACCTATGTTACTTCACTACCCTAATTTTAACTCTTCAATCCCGCATGTTGATTAACGTTGATTTTAATGTTGATGAGTTATTATGAATGGGTAACAGTCGACAATTATCCATGATACTAGGGTGGTGGACCAATTTTTCAGCATTTTATTTACTCTATTGTAAGAATAAATAGGCCTGTTACATCAGCCTTTCAAGTAGCTCCATTTTAGTTTCTGTTCTGTTTTTTTGTTCAAGTGTTTTTCCCTGTCAAGAAGTATTCAATAAAGCTTTGGTTGTGAAGCATTACAATAGTGACTCATCCTCTTTGTTATCACCATTTTAGTTTTAAGGCTTTGAATCCATCACTTGGTATCAGAGCCCAAGCCTGGTGTTTAATTGTACATGCCAAAAATCATTCGATCCTCAGAAATGTCTCTCGTAACAAACACCTCAAACCTTCCCAAAGAAAACCCAGTTACATTTCAGTGCCCGGTTCTCACTTCTACGAATTATACGACATGGGCCATTAAGATGGAAGCCATAATGGATGCACAAGGGTTATGGGAATCCATCGAGTCGGCAACAAATGTGGTTGTAGATGAGAAGAAAAGCAAATTGGCTCGTGCGTTCATCTTCCAAGCAATACCAGAAGATATTTTGATGTAGGTGGCTAAAAAGAAAACAGCTCGTGAAGTGTGGGAGTCACTAAAAACTTGGTGCGTTGGAGCAGAACGAGTTCAAAAGACTAGGTTACACACGTTAAAGAGTGAGTTTGAGGCACTTCGGATGAAGGACGGTGAGTCTATTGACGAGTATGCGGGGAAGTCATTCGGGATGATCTCAAAGTATAATAGTGTCGTTTCAACACTGGATGATGAAGAATTGGTTCGAAAACTCTTTGATACAGTACCAGAGAAATACATTCATCTTATTGCTTCCATGGAGCAATATTCATATGTAGAAGAAATGCCTTTTGAGGAAGCAATAGGTCGATTGAATGCCTACGAAGACAGGTTGAAGCTTCGACAAGGAGGATCGACAAGTGAAAGTTCATTGTTGCTTACAAAGACAGAGGGTCAAACAGTGAGCAAACAGAAGAACAAGGCACCTAGTGGTCGGGGTAGAGGCTGGAACAATGATAGAGGCAGTAGAGGGAGCACACGAGGGGGTCGTGGGGCAGGTCGTGGTCGGGGTGATCAACATGACAGGAAATCGTCTCAAGAAGCTGGAAGATCTAATCAAAATCCACATGAAAAAAGTCGTATAAGGTATTTTGAGTGTCAACAATACGGACACTACGCATTGGAATGACCGAACAACAAGAAACAAGAATAAGAAGTGAATCTAACGAAGGGAATGGAGGATGAACCAACTCTCTTATTGTATGTTAAAGGGGAGGACATACCATCAATGGTAATGTTGAATGAAGAAAAAGTGTTCCCTAAACTGCATGAAAGTCGAAACGATAACAATCGTGACATGTGGTATTTCGACAACGGAGCAAGTAATCAAATGACTGGGGAAAGAAATTTCTTTGCAAAATTAAACGAAAGCGTCACGGGTTGGTTTCGGTTCGGTGATGGCTCTACGGTTGAAATTAAAGGAAAAGGTACACTATTGTTCCAATGTAAAAATGGTGACCAGTTAGTAATGTCGGATGTGTATTTTATCTCGGCTTTGACTAGCAACATCCTTAGTCTGGTTCAGTTAACTAAAATGGGTTATGATGCCTGGTTACATAATGAACACATGTGGGTCTATAATGAGCAAGGGAAGCTTGTGTTGAAGGTCCAAAGACCGGTGAATAGGTTGTATAAAATCGCACTACAGGTTGTAAAACCAACGTGCTTAGCAGCTTCTTTGGTTGATGATGCATGGATTTGGCATGCCTGCTTGGGACATGCTAACTTCCACACTTTAGAAATAATGGGAAAAAAAGGAATGGTGACTGGAATGCCTTATGTGTCACACCCCAAACAGCTGTGCAGTAGGTGTGTTGTGGCAAAACAAACAAGGCAAAGCTTCCCTAATGAAGCTGGGTGGAGAGCCTCCAAACCGTTGGAACTCGTGCATGCTGATCTCTGTGGGCCAATAACACCACAATTAATGGGAGGTAACAAATATTTTTTATTGATTGTTGATGATTGGTGTAGATATATGTGGGTTTATCTACTCAGATCAAAAGCAGAAGCGTTAGTTCATGATCTTCAAAGCTTAAGTTGAGATGGAAATCGGGCATAAGGTGAAGATACTAAGGACAGATCGGGGAGGCGAGTTCAACTCACAAGCCTTCATCAATTTCTGCCAGGAAGGAGGAATCCAAAGGCAAACCACAACACCGTATACCCCGCAACAGAACGGTGTTGTGTAGCGGAGAAACAGAACAGTAGTCGAGATGACACAGACGTTGTTGAAAAGCATGAACATACCAGATCCAATGTGGGGGGAGGCAGTATGCCATGCAGTTTACTTTCTTATTAGAATTCCCACTAAGGCCATGAGAGACTTTATTCCGTACGAAGGCTTGAAGAAAAGAAAACCAAATATGCAATATTTAAAAATATTTGGCTGTTTGGCTTTTGTAAAAAAGACGGGAGGTCATCTCACTAAACTCGAAGATAGAAGCATACCTATGGTTCATTTAGGTATAGAACCTGGGAGCAAGGCTTACAGACTACACAATCCTAAAGCTAAAAAGATTGTTGTGGTACGTGATGTCTTATTTGATGAAGCAAAATCAGACTACACATGAAAGGTTGTCAGGAAGCACATGCATGGTACAACCCATATTCATGGGTAACATGGAAAATTCAAGGCCCACCAACGAAAATCATGGGGATGGACCACATACCCCATTAACCCCAAATTATAATAATATTTTATCTTCTTTAAATTCACTAGGTAATGTAGATACAGAAGGCTCAAGTAGTGGCTTGATCAATCAAACTATACCATCTGATGCTTTCGATGACACCCCTGTACGGGGTACTCGCTCCATTCATGAAGTAAGCCAACGGGCCCCTGTATTGACAGAAGCAGAGATGCGAGATTTGTATGAACAAGCTGATTTGTTGTTGTTAAATGAAGAACCTGCTTCATTTCTTGAAGCAACAAAGGAGACCCATTGGATGAAAGCTATGCGTGCAGAGATAGATTCGATAGAGAAAAACCAGATGTGGACTTTAACCCGATTACCGCCCAATCGAAAGGTGATAGGGTTAAAGTGGGTGTTTAAGTTGAAGAGAGACGCATCGGGTACAATTACAAAACACAAGGAACGTCTTGTGGCCAAGGGTTATGTACAACAGAAGGGTGTAGACTTCAAAGATGCGTTTGCCCCGGTGGCTCGGTTGGAATCAATACGGTTGCTATTGGCTCTAGCAACAAAAGAAAACTGGCTTGTACATCACTTAGATGTCAAGTCAGCCTTCTTAAATGGGGAACTCAATGAGGAGGTTTATGTAACTCAACCCTTCGATTTCGAAGTGAAAGGAAAAGAGGAAATGGTCTATAGGTTGCACAAAGCTCTTTACGGGTTGCGACAAGCACCTCGGTTATGGAATGTGAAACTCGACAAGGAATTAAAAGAATTGGGGTTCAAGAAATGTGCACAAGAATAAGACGTGTACAAGTTTTAGTGTAAGAACTCAATCTTAATTATTGGTGTGTATGTTGATGATATGATTGTGACGGGGTCGAGTGAGAAACAAATTCAATAATTCAAGGTTAGAATGAACACAATATTTGACATAAGTGACCTGGAGAAGTTGAATTACTATCTAGGGATAGAGGTGAATCAAGAGCAAGATAGTATCTCAAGTAAGCAGGAAACTTATGCTGAAAAGATTTTGGAAGAAGCAGGAATGTCATAGTGCAACCCAGCAAAATGGCGAATGGATCCTAAATTGCAACTGACCAAGGATGAAGGTGGGAAGGCAGTCAACCCAACCAAGTACAAACGTATAATTGGAAGTCTCCGATATTTGATTAATACTCATCTCGATCTCAGTTACTCGGTTGGGGTAGTAAGTAAATTCATGCAGTCACCTAAAGAGAATCACTACGCAGCTGTAAAGCAGATTTTACGTTATCTCATGGGTACAACTAGTTATGGTTTAAAGTATCGAAAGGGTGGAAATGGGATGATTTGGGGATATAGTGACAGCAGCTACAGATTTGATATTGAGGACCGGAGAGGAACGACCGGCATGGTGTTCTACTATTCAGAAACTCCGGTCACATGGGCATCTCAAAAACAGCAAACGATTGCATTAAGCTCATGTAAGGCTGAGTTTATGGTTGCGACAGCGACAACATGTCAAGCGTTGTGGCTAAGAAACATGGTTAGTTTTTTAACAGGAAAATAGGCTCAAAGGGTGCAACTTCTAGTCGACAATCAATCAGCTATAGCATTGATGAAAAATCCTATGTTTCATGGGCGAAGCAAGCACATCGACACTATATTTCACTTCATACGGGAGTGTGTGGAGCGAGATCAAATTCATGTCGAACATGTTAATGGCCATTTGCAGAAGGCGGATATCTTAACCAAAGCTTTACCTCAGATTAAGTTCACTGAGATGAGAAGATTGATTGGGATTGAAGATGTCAACATTAAAGGGGAGAATGTTGATTAATGTTGATGAGTTATTATGAATGGGTAAGAGTGGACAGTTATCCATGATACTAGGGTGACCAATTTTTTCAACATTTTATTCAATAAAGGTTTGGTTGTGAAGCATTACTATAGTGACTCATCCTCTTTGTTATCACCATTTTAGTTTTAAGGCTTTGAATCCATCACCGCATATCTAAGGTTTTTCTGGGAATTGGATGAAACAGGTGTGGTGATGACAAAATGAACGGATTTGAGTGGCTAATTATCATATAGTGATGTCACTTTCCTTGAAGACTATTTGCACTCTACGTATGGGATACTCAAATATTTTTTTAGGATACTCATATAGCAATACGCTTAGTTTGTTAGACACAAGAAAGAAATCACTAACTAAAATAACATTTAAATTGTTATAAAATCTATAAGTGTCAAATCTAGAGTATGAGAAGTATATATATTCATGATCATGAAATCCATAAATTGGACAAGGATGAAGAAGATAAACATTTATAAATGTTTACGATTCACTTAACAAACAAGCATTGGGACTAGAAGTTAAGGACTAAAAACTGTCGATCAGATAGTCAGAAGTAAAAGCTATGAGCCAAACTAAAGCCCCCCTTATAGCACCTTGTAACCAACTTCTTATATAAACATAGACATATTTAAATTAAGTTAAAATGTTAGTTATATTATATAAGTCACATTTTAACTTAATCTAAGTATCTCTAAGTTTATATAAGTTGTTTACAAGGTGCTATAAGGGGCCTCTAGTTTGACCGGTAGCCTTAGTTTCTAATTTTCCATAAGTAACATAATAGTATATAACTTATATACTATTATGTTACTTATGAATGTGTTTTTCCAAACCAAAGGCCACTTTCAACAAGCACACCATAATCATTTTCTGCAATAGGTGCGACACAATTACCACCACCTTTTTCTCATATAAATAACAAAACGAAACCCACCTTATACAAGTGTACATTCTATGACATGATGCCATCGAATCACAAAAAAACATATCTCACATGGTAACCACCTTTCATCAAAATATCAGAATATGACCATGAAGTCGGAAATAAGAATTGTCAAAATAGTCTTAGTTTTTGAAATCTGATTCATGAGGTAAAGGCATTTCGGAAATAAGAATTGTCAAAATAGTCTTAGTTTTTGAATTGTCATTAATTATGCACGCATTTACATTGACATGTTTGCATAGAACTTGTGGTTGGTTTTGGTGTGTTTTTTAAGAGGTATTGAATATTATAATATATCTAAACTTTTCGAAGCAAATTTTGAGTCATCTCATTCGGGATTTTCATCATTTGACCATTAATATAAACATTTGGTATTATTTGTTTCTATATTTACTATGAGTAGATTTTACATTCCAATATTGAGTTGGGTTTTACGCTGAGGGGTGTTTGGTTCGTAATTTTTTTTGAAATGAGTGAAATTTGTCAAAAGAATCAAAATATGTTATCAATTTATCGGCCTTTTATAACTTATTATTATTTAATAAAAATGATAAAACTTTCATTACTTAAACTCTAATCCGCTCAAAGCTATATAGGCTTGTTGGTGTAGACATGGGCGAGTGGGGTGGGGTGGGGTGGGTATCGGCGTGGATGTGTGTATGTGGGTGTGGGTATTTGATTTGGGGGTGTGAATGTGAGTGTGGAGTAAGGTGTGTATGTGTGGATGTGATGTTAAGATGAAGTAAGAGTGGGTTGGGTGGATGTGATGTTAAGATGGAGTGGATCGTGTATTTTTGGATGTGATGTTAAGGTGGGTTGGGTGTTGATAAAGTATGGGGATGATGTGAGTATGATGATATGTGAAAGGGATATAGTGTGTGGGTAGGTGATTAGGTATGAGTAGAGGTGGGTATGGATAGGCTGGGTGAATGTAAGGTAGGAAGTGGAGTGTGTAAGAGATTATGATAATTTGATTTGATACGATTAATCATAACTAAAATAAAAAAGAATGTGTGGGCACTTTTATATTTAAAATAAAACATAATAAATAAAATTTAAAATCTTTGCCTTTACTCTTTAGCAAAACCAAACAATGACCAATTCCTTTAGACACAAATTTAATTGAATTTTAAGAATTTCAATTGCTTTGATTTTATCAATCAAACATAATTTGTACTAGATATTTACATTCCAATTCCTCCAAATTCCTTTGAAATCTATGACAAAACACGCTGAGGATTTGGTTTAGTTTAATATGAGACGTTTGATGAATGTTTTCTACGTATACAATTTGTATAGATGTTGTATTGATTTGTCATGTTTAGAAATATACCTAAATGAGATGAGATTTTATATTAGGGCATGACATGAGATGAGATTGCGTTCTGAGTTACACTAAGCTTTTAATCAAGATCTCAATTACATGATGATTAATAACAAGTTAATGACTGCAACTTTGTAAAACAATGTTTTGTAAACTTTTACACCACATACATGGATGGATGGATGATCATTAAATAATAATAATAATATCTAAATATTTACCAAAGAAACACTATTTTACATTACAGAGCTTAGTTCAGCATAAGCATAATACTAATGGGAAATGAGGTTTGTTTTATTAATCAGTCAAGATAAATTTTAACATCAATACCATTATCAATAAGGGATTGAACAACAGCTCTAATTTTACCTTCAAACTTATCCCTTTCTCTGGGTGTATAAGAAGCTGTGTACACATCAGCTTCTCTAGCCCTTTCAGACAAAATCCTCCCAATCGCCAAACAAGCAGGAATATCCGATCGAGATTGAAGTGCTGCTTTGATGTCCTTTGAGTTTGTCCCTGCAACTGCCACTTGTCTGCTTGTCACCCTGTGTGTCAACGAGGCTGAAACAAATCGCTTTGAGATGAACACATCTAGAGTGAAGGGCTCCATGTAAGCTATTGTACGCTGTTTGAATGATATGTGCTTGTTTGGATTCTTGGATTTCTTTTCCTTCTGGTATGTGTATGGACGACTGTTGTCATCGTCTACAAAGTCCTCTACTCCAAAAAAGCTTCTTGCTGAACAACGAGCCTGCAACATCAAAACCAAATGTTTCAAGATTTCGATAACAGTAACATTTTGATCTTGCAAATTCACCACGTACCTCACCACTGTGAATTTGCCTCGTAATAGCCTGCAACAAGAATTTCGACTTCTCACCTCCATGTGTATATGGCACACAAAATATCCTTTTCAACATGACTCGTAGACAAATATAAGACAATTGATCGAACACCTGGTGTGCAAGAAAACAATCCTCAATCCTTAACAAATTCCAAGCAATGTTACACCATTCACAGATATATGTTTACGATTGGTACTCTGTCAATTAATCATGTAATAAAATAAACTTCAAATCAAGAAATTTTTTTAGTGAAATTGAAATTTCTGAAAACAAATGAACTTACGAAGCGACAGCAATCCAAGAGCAAGCTAGGGTTTTGTTTTTTATGTCCGACAGATATAACGCTTTCGTTGATGAAAAAAAAAAAAATTTGTAACTGGGCCTACATTTTTGTTTTAATGGATTCGGGTACGGCTGTTTAGTTAGTGATCCATTCCTATTCAGTTATAACAAAAAGATCCGACCCGTATTTATCTTCCAAGTTCCTAGCACAAAATGCGCCCCTTTTACATAATCTGGTTGGTTTGCTGTGTGTAACTTGCAACAATGGCGGTCTCTCTCAATTCCATCACCTGTTCCTCGTATTTACACCCGCCTCAGCCTTCTCTCAGGTCAGTTCTCGCATGAACACTCGGTTTCCTTTCGCTAATCGAAACAAAGACTTTCCATTAACCATATCATGCTGTTTATTCGACAGCTTCGGAGACAAGGTTTTCGTGGGATTACGGCTTCAATCTCCTAGTAAGATTTTTTCGTCAATTACCTCCTCTTATCTTTAATTTTCTTATCGACTAATTCGCTAAATTTGTATTTTCCCTTTCTACGCCAAACAGATTCTTATGGAATTTCGAGACCTAATCTGAGTGCCGAATTACACAAGAAAATTCATAAAAGTATTGAACCCAGGTATATACCAAATTCTATACTCTATTTTAAGTTTGAATCAATGTTCTATCTTAATGTGTTCCGATTGAAAGCCACATTCCTAATGAAATTGGTCCCATAAGGTGCGCTTACACTTGGAATTTAACATCAAAATTTGTAGAAAACGGCTAGATCTGCTAACCCTAGTATCAGTATTATGTATGAACAATTTCAAGCAAGTCTTCAATTTCCATAACAGTTTACCTCCATTTTCAGGATTGGCATAAAGCCAGCAAGGGGACGCATCACCATGATGCCAATAGGGACTCCAAGAGTACCCTACAGGGTTCCTGGTGAAGGAACCTGGCAATGGGTTGACTTGTGGAATGCTCTTGTAACTCCTTTAACTTTTCTTTCAAAATTTTATTTTGTAAAAATCCCCAAAAACTTAGCTGATAGATATTTTAATTCAATTTCATTGCAGTATCGTGAACGTGTCATCTTTATAGGTCAAAACATAGATGAAGAATTCAGTAACCAAATTCTTGCAACAATGTTGTACCTTGACAGTGTTGACAATTCCAAAAGAATGTACATGTACATCAATGGCCCTGGTGGAGACGTCAGTTTTTTATTTTCTCATTATAATCGAGTTTCATAAAAAATGTATGCTGTCGATATGCTTTGACCTTGACTTTCCATGTTTTTTTACAGCTTACTCCAAGCATGGCCATTTATGACACAATGCAAAGCTTGCAAAGCCCAATTGGCACCCACTGTGTTGGATATGCTTATAATCTTGCTGGCTTTCTTCTCGCAGCTGGTGAAAAGGTGATTTTACATTTTTTATTTTATTTTTTTGGTAAACAAATGTAAAAATGCAATGAAGTAGTATTGATATTTATTGTGATAACTGTAAAGGGTCAACGGTTTGCAATGCCACTTTCGAGAATCGCTTTAGAGTCGCCAGCTGGCGCTGCTCGTGGTCAGGCTGATGATATTCAAAATGAGGCGAACGAGCTTCTAAGGATCAGAGATTATCTTTTCAAGGAGTTAGCTCAAAAGACAGGCCAACCTGTGGAACAGGTATAGTATTAGTATCACATTACTACAAGGGCAAAATGGTCATTTGACTGATAAACCATAATAATAAGTAATAACATGCACAGGTTCACAAGGACTTAAGTAGGATTAAGAGGTTCAATGCTCAAGAAGCTTTGGATTACGGGCTGATTGACCGAATCGTTAGGCCTCCACGTATAAAAGCAGATGCACCAAGGCAAGAAGCTGGTACAGGTCTCGGTTAATCTTAGTTAGTTGTCATTGAAATGAAAAACTCTATTATAGTCCTTTTTCCTTTTTCCTTTTCCTTTTCCTTGTATTTTATTTATGTTTTATAATTAGGAGTGGATATAAAAGCAAACTGATTGTTTCATACATCTTAGAATATGATGTGATGCGATACCATAAGGCCTGTTTTGTTACATATGATGACAAATGTGTTTGGTGTGGCATTATACTTCACATAACATATGTCAAATGTGTATTTGCTTAATAAGTAGGACAAAAAAACTTTAAAGTGTATAATATATGTTGGGTATACGTATGTCATTAACTTTATTTGAGTAGAGTTAAGTACAACGTAATCATACATAATTTTTTAACGCATGAAAATCACGGAGAAAGGAACATCACTGAGTGCCAATCGTCTCGTTCCATTACCATCTGAAAATATTCCCACATCTTTGCAAATCACCTTACAGAAGTTACACACAGTGGGACAGAAAACAAACTTATAACCATTATCAGTTTTCTCAATCTTAAACCAGTTATCGAGTGTTTCGCGTCCCGGGTTCCCTTCCACGCCTCCCACCATCACAAAATACTGCTTTATGGATTCGTCGTATTTCAGCTTCCATACATTTGACTCGTTGCAACGGGTGGGAGTGGGACCCGTGAACTTGACGTTGACGTCTGTGGAAAGGCGTATTATGCCTTTCTTGGGGTTGACTGGAGAGAAAGTCAATGGCAATCCGTAGTTGTGGGTGAGGAATTGGGTAATGCCGGAAGGGCAGGTGTTGTTGGTAAGTGTGATTCCGCCGCCCTTTCCGTCTCTAGCTGCCGGCATGACATGGTAGTTGATTCCTGGTCGGAGGTTTTTTCCGGTGGTGTCGAGGACGGAATCAGGGGCGGAATTGGCTGAGGAGAGAAACAGGATCAGGATGAATGAAAGTGGAATCAAGATAGTTGACTTCATTTTTAAGTGGATTATGGGAATGGGAATGTGAGTGTTATTATTGGTATTTATAGATGGAAAGTTTGGTCGTATTAGACGTGGGTTTGGACTTTTGGAACCCAATTTGGATTTGGGTTTCTACATATAGCCTATATCCTATAGAAAGAAGAAGATGCATTTATGTAAGGTATATATTAATATGGTCAACGGTCAGCGCCTCTCTTATTCAGATCTGAAGGAGTCGGGTAACAAACGGCTGGCTCTCCTTGAGCCCACATAATATTATTGCTCACAGAACAATTTATTAAAAGATATATAGATTTTTTTAAGATTATCTAAAATGCATTTAACATATATTTTAAGAAAAATGAAATACGCTAATATGTATTTGCTTAACATATACCTTTACTTACTGAAGTTCATTTCTGTAGAATAATATTTTCTCTTTATTTATCAATCTAGCTAGTTTATTCAGTTTCTATTTCATTTTAAAGAACAAAATATGAAATTCTAACCATTTAAAAAGTTTAAATTTATAAGAAAAAATAGAAAAATATTAAATTATTAAAATTAAATTGTTTGTTTTTCTTTTGAATTAAACAAATAATTTCGATAAATAATCAAAGGAAACCAACTTTAATTTATAAAATTTAAAATTAGAAGGAAATTAATTAATTAAATTGATATGACATCAAAGCGCACAATAGCAGTTGTTCTCTGAGAAGCTGAAATCTTGGAAGCACATTAGGTTAATATATGGTTTCATGCTAAAAAGATGATATGTCAACAGAGAATTAGATGCTATACACTGAACTTTAGACATATTGCAAAGCCTTGAAGGATAGAGGAAGCCGGTAATCTTTAGCGACAACGGAACACCTGAAAGTCATTAGCCGGTAGTTGTCTTTCAAAATATCTTGATTAGAGGCGATTTTCTTTCACAGCTTCACCCGATAAAGTAAAATCAACAACAAAATTGCATAATATGTTAACTTTATAAAAGCAATTACTTCTAATTAGGTCAAAACATCCACAAAATGTATGAAAATGCGCCTGATTCTTTGCATCACTCAGCAACTTCAACTGAAGAGTATGAAAATCATCTGAAATTAGAGGAAAAAATTACAGAAAATACAAAGAGAAAACTCCATATGTTTTTGAGCCAATATCCTAACATTCACTCAAAATAACAAAAACCTCTAAGTATCAACAAAGAAATTAAAGATCGGGGTTTCTTTGACACTTGTTGTAGATGCGAGATCCACCAACCTAAAAACTGATTTTTAGAGGAGGGACGATTGTAGAATCAAAGCTGCAAATCCATGATGCTATTGAGCTCGATCCATGTAAGCAGGCTAATGATGAAAAACCCTAAGGTTGGAGCTGAAGGCAGTGACGGCAACAACGTTTTCGAGGGGGGTGATGTGTAGTGACGCATGGGCTGTATAACAGAAAAGTACGAAGAACAATAGAGGAGAATAGATGTGTGGTTATTTGATTATAAGACATATGGAGGAAAGAAGCGGTGGATTACACATGCATACATCCGATTAAGCCAAATGTGAGACATGCGGTGAGCCGGTGGGGGATTATAGAAAACAGATGAACACAGTAGAAAATGATTATAAAAGGAAGAGCAAGAAAATCCTCCGATCACCACGTCTACAAGAGGGTTCCAAACAGAGGACACGAAAGAGGAGCAGGGCAGAGGTGAAATCAAAGAATTGATCTAAAGGACTTCAAAATTAATCTATATACATAATTAGTGTTAGAAATTGCGGAAGAAAAGATTGATTGGATTCTTTCAAAGTCGTGGATTTATAGAACACTCAATTTGATAAAATTCAAAGATTTTAAATTGAGAGAATGCTAATGGAAAATGTTCTTAAAAAATATACCAAAAAATACCAAAAACAAATATATAGTTTTCTGTTTGAAAACTGTCACCAAACCTGTATTTCGTCTCTAAATAATGGTGTATTTTGAATCTTGAAAACATAAACAAGCCTGTATTTCGTACTATCCTAACTTTTTCAATATTCATCAAGATCATTTTTTTGTCAACTTTAATCTCTCTCTCTCTCTCTCACACACACGCGCGCGCACACACACACACACACACACATATATATATATATATATATATATATATATATATATATATATATATATATATATATATATATATATATATATAGACCAGTTCGAATGAGGACTCCAAAAATGTTGAGGACTACGAAAACAATTTCCCACCACTTATTTCATCAATGGTACAAATGTCAAACCCAAATACTTAATCGTGGTGCGTTCGCATGCGATTCACGTTCGTGGTAATTAATACGGACTCAAGAATTTAATCACATGCGGCGAACATCTATGAAACGTCATTTAAAGTAAGTTTTATTATATATATTCATCTATATCTACTTATTATTTTTTTCGTTTAAAAAATTTCAAATATATATATATATATATATATATATATATATATATATATATATATATATATATGTGTGTGTGTGTGTGTGTGTGTGTGTTCGGTTTTAACGTTATTAATTTTTTTCGTTTTTTTTTTCATTTTTTTCGTTTTTTTCTCATTTTTTTATTTATTCTTTTTTCTTTTTTTCATTTCTTTAAAAATAATTTTACTACATATTTGAAGGTACTAGTGTTTTCTTTTTTATTATTTTTTCTTTTATTATTTTTTTCATTTTTAAGCTAAATATCGTTTTAAGTTTACTATTTAATAATTATAAGATTTTAAATAAAAAAAATATTAATGATCATAATATTTTTTGCTTATGCTTTTTTTTAACCATATTATTTTTGATCATAAATTTTTTAATCAAATTATTTTGAATCGTACTATTTTGAATTAAATTATTTTTGAATCATATGATTTTGGATGTATAATATATTCAATTAAATATAATTTTTGTTCAAAAAAATATGGATCGTTAGATATTTTGAATCATTTAATTTTAAATCATAAAATATATAATTATGAGTTATAAAATATTTAAGTCTAAATATTTTTAGATCATAACAAATTAATGATCATAAACAAGTTGAATAAAAAAATCAATCATAAATATTTTAAATCATCACATTTTGGATCATATTATGTTTAATATTTTTTTAAAAAAATTAATATATCTTAAAATTAAAAATAAATATTTTATAAACTTACTTTCGAAAAAATCTTTTTACAAAGTCAATAGTATATTCATTAGAAGTATGAAAGTATCCCTTAAATTTTTATGATTTTTTGAAAAAAAAATTAGGTTTTTCATAAAAAAAAAAAAGAAAAATAAAAATATAATTTTTTATTAAATTTTTATAGTTATATTTATTTTGTAGATAATTAAATTTTAATAACATTGGTTTTTCTAGATTTTTTTTCAAAAAAAAAATTATGAAAAAAAAAGTTTGTTGAAAAATAAAAACTAAAAACGCAGCTTACATGGGGCGACACGTGTCGCTGGAGTGAAAGATAGGTGCGTGCAACGCGTTTTCTCGGTGGAGCTGTTATGTGTTTTGTATTTGCATTTACAAGTCTACCCTTAAATCTTACAAAACTAGGTGTTAAACCCGTGTATTACACGAGTTGATTAAAAAATATTAAATATTAAAGTGTAACATTAAATATTTTTCGAAATAAAATTTCGAAATAATAAATAAGGAAGAAACATATTCATTGTAATTTATTGTCACATTTATTACAATAAATACTTTACATATATAAGTATAAGTATTATATGGTTTTTTAATTTTAAAATTTGAAAAAATCCATAAAATGATATTTGGATATTATTTATTCTAAAAATACTACAAAATAGCAAGTGTCAAAATTAATAAGAGATTAGCAAGTGGTAAAATTGATTTTCATTTATTAGGAATGATGGGCCCTTTCCGTTTTCTAATAATTATACAAATTCGCCATCGTTTTTCTAACTTATTTAATTTTGGACAATTAAATCTCAACCATTAAATTCCAGCAATAAGCGGTTATGATTTGTCCTTACAATCTTCATCGAAATTTAAGTCCTCACCCGATCCAACTTCAATATATATATATATATATATATATATATATATATATATATATATATATATATATATATATATATATATATATATATATATATATATATATATATATAATAGTCCATGTGGTTTGGGGTAATTTACACACTTGATTCGTAATTCTTTTTTTAAACTCGAACGGTCCCTAAGATGTAATTTTGTTGCGCGTTTAGTCCCTTGTAACGTCCTAAAAATTAAGACAAAAAATTTTGATTTTTGTATTAAATAAATCATCAACCCAATCAATATAAT
Source organism: Lactuca saligna (assembly GCF_052625555.1). Lineage (NCBI taxonomy): Eukaryota > Viridiplantae > Streptophyta > Magnoliopsida > Asterales > Asteraceae > Lactuca > Lactuca saligna. The sequence goes on from NC_136419.1 coordinate 3,844,515, forward strand.
AAAACCATAGTGAAAATCAGGGTGTGTCAAATAATATCCAAGTACATCAAGAGTTATTGAAAACGCAGAACAATGTGGTGTGTGCAATTCAGTCATTTCGAGCTCTTAACCAGAAGTACGTGAAACATAAATTGAAAAGCGTAAGAACAAAGCTTAGTGAGTTCCCCAAAATACCACATACCATAAATATCAAACATATGATAGTTCCCGCCTAGCATCGAACCCCGTTCGATGCAGATCTGTCAGTCATCAGGCCTTGCCTGGCATCGGGCCCTGCCCGGTAGACACATAAGCATATAAACATATAATCATATAAACAAATACAATAATCACAAACATAAATAGCATACAGGATAGTCATCAGGCCCCGCCCGGTATACATATCAATATTATACATTCAAGAGTCACGCAAACAACTAGCATCCTAATCATAATAAACCATGCGTTGGCATTGGTGCCTTCGACCCGCTAAACATAATGTGGAAACTCACCTCTAACTGCAGAATCTCTCAATAAATCAAATAATATCCAATTAATAATTGGATCTCAACCCATAATTAAGAATCTAAGCCTCTTGTCTAATATCCAAAGTAAAAGACCATTTTACGCTTTTTCTTACTTGGACCAAAACCAAGGCTCAACCCATTTGCTCAAAAATCCCAAATTCCTAAATGGAATCCCAAGGCCTAATAAATCCCAACTTCCCAAATTGGGCCCAAAAATCATTATGGACCTAATCCCAAAACCCCTAGTATATCCATGGCCCAAAGTCAAAAGTCTAATTATCTAACAAGGCCCAAACCCTTAAAGCCCAAAATATGGCCAAAACCGAGGAAGTCAACCCAAAAGTCAGACAGTTGAGGTATGTTGGGCGTACTCAGAGTTACGCTTGGTGTACTCTTTTCAGGGAAATTACGATCAACATACGAGCTAAGTACACCTTGCGTACTCCGTAGACAACCAACCCAACTCATTATGCACTTATTTAATTAAGCCAACATACCAAACTCTTAAATCTGATTCTAGAAGGTGACTTAACATGTAAAGTTGGCAACTTTACACCAATGCATGACTTAATGGCACCTAACACTCCAAAAGATGCTTAATAAGAATCTTAACACTTGCATGGACCAATAACACTCATAAAGATTTTTTATAGACAAAGGACCTCAATGGAGCTAAGATCTAACATCCCAAGTTGTTGAAGTAGCCTATACTCCCAAAAAAAGCTTAAAGGACCCAAAAGTGCATAAACAAGGACCTAAACTAGATCTATCATAACAAATCATCAAGTAGGGAACTTTATACCTCATATATCTTGCAAAGATGATGATGAATACGAATCTACAAACTCAAGCTACCTCAAAGCAATCTACAAGAGTACTTCCTTCAAAACACCACCAAAACTCACTTCCAGGCTCCAAAAATCACAAAAGGGCACTATGGTTTCGTTCTTAGGGTTTAGGGGAGTGGAGGCTGACCAAAAGATACCACTAATGAAACTTAAGTTGCTTAAATAGGGCACAAACCCTCAAAATTAGTTTTTCCCAAACCTTGTGTATGCCATGTGTACTCCCACATATGTCTAACATACGTGGTTGAACCCGTGATCAACTGGAGAGCTAACCGTACTCATAGAGTACGCCTCATGTGACATCCCCAAAATCATGGCCAGAAAAGACCGATTTTCATTTATGCTTTTAAAATAATTTCAGAGTAAATCCTTTTGATTTGAAAGAGTTGCGGAATTTGTTCCCAAAAACAAAGTATGATAAAATAAGATTTACCAAAGCATTTCTTAAAGAAATGTATTTTTCATTATATTACAATACTCGGGATGTCATGTTCCGATAAACAGACCAAAAGCATAAACATTTAAATATAGACCTTACAACAGTTATTTACAACAACAGGTCTATAATCCAAAAATAACTTGACAAGTCATCCAACTTATGCTCTGGCGCCACTACCTATAATACAAAGAAAATGAGTGGGTCAGGCTTGGGAGCCTGGTGAGCATATAGGGTTTTCAACCAACAATAAATAATTATATTTAATTCCACCAACCAACAATAACCCAATTACTCAGTCCCGTTATTCTCACTTTACATCCCTAAGAAAACTAACATAAGGGACCTAGTCTAAGAATATTTCATCAGGGCGACAACACATGCTTCGGGGGTTCCTCAACAATATAAGTCAAATAAGGCAACCATGAGGGGGATGGAGTACAGCAAATGAACACCCAAGTTCATTAACACCTACAGGTTGCGAGCCTGCTAGTGTTCCACAAGACTATCTAGAAAGTCTGTGGTCGTCATCTAAACTCCACTAGATGACTGAATCAAAACAACAACGAGGCCTCTCATCTGTTTATTACACACCAACTATCTACCCATGTTCTACCCAACATATTAGTAGATAAAAATATATATTTTTATACATAGTTTAAAAACCTGTATAGCATGCTTTAATCAATACATATTCCACATAACAGATGAGGCACACACACATAACACGTATTTCATAGAGAATAAATCAGATCTATGAGATAGAAGAGAGTGAATATACATTCACACATATAACAACAAAATATATACACATAGCACGTATTTTATATAAAATACTTCATAATATTGTATTGGTAGAAAATAACTATACACTCACTTGATCAGAAGATGATCGGATAGCACTACGGCTTACAGTAGTAGTAATCCTCAGCAGATCTGGAAGATTTTCACAAAAATCAAACTTCTCGCGGGCAGAGCTTCGGCTCAGGAATTGCACTTCTTGGGATCTTCGGGGCTTCGGGACTTGCTTCGGGATATTTTATTACACGTAAATCGAGGTAAAACTGGAGAGAGAGGAGAGAAAATAGCACCCCTAAACGGCTGGCCCTTCAAATCTATTTATAGGGCAAATTTGGCCCTTGCCACGTCGTGGGCTTGGTCGTCACTGCATACCTCATCGCAAGTTGCATCTGGGGGATTCCCGGAGGTGTCAGGAGACTTGCCACGTCGTGGTCTCTGACACAACTTTGGGGTTCGCGCCTCGAACGTCAGAAATTCATAACTTTCGCATACGAACTCCGTTTTCGACGATCTTTATATCGACGCGAAGGTGAGATTATGCTCTACAACTCTAGTTTAGACTCCATTGAATAATTTTGAATTGATTTTTAATATATTATAAGTATATTACTTATATAGTATTTTTAGTAGGTCGGGACAGGAAAACTCTGTTCGAAATTCATAACTCCTTCATCTGAACTCCGTTTTCGTCTGTCTTTTTATCGTTGGAATACTATAAATGAGATCTTCAATTCTCATTTAGAAATATTTGGCTAAATATCACTCGATCTCTATTTCGAGTATTCGGGCTGCATACCGCTAAGTCGAAACTTTGAAAAATGATAACTTCCTCATACGAAGTCAGATTTAGGCGTTCTTTTTATGCACGATCTCGGTTTAAAGAACTCTACAACATTCGCTTGGATCACTAAGGCTAAATATCGCACTAATGTAAATTTCACTTTTTACGTCATTCAGCGTTGTCGGTTCTGTCGCGAAACTTCGACAGGTCATAACTTCTTCGTTATAACTCGGATTTCGGCATTCTTTATATATTCGGAAACCTCGTTTCAACCATTACAACATTATCCGTAGATATCGGCTTTATCTAACATTTCATTTTGACTCTTATTTTTATTCTTAATTAAATTAAGTCACACAATTAAGCACATAACACATAATACTTAAATATTTCATCATTAATACTTCAAAAAGAATTACAAAGGTTAACCTAGACTATTACATCAATGATAATGCCTAGCCTGGAAACGCGGGCGTTACACCTCGCGTACTAGATAGGGAAGAAAATGTAATAAATTAAGCATTAAGGGTTAAAAGAGAAACATACTAGAAATCGAATGTTACAATTCTCTCCCACTTGAATCAGACTTTGTCCTCGAAGTCCGCTGCCCCAAACAACTCTGGGTAGTTCTCCCCCATCTCGTCATTCGGCTCCCACTCCCATTCTAAACCCTTACGGTGCTGCCACTACACTTTCACCAACTCAATAACCTGGTTCCTCAAGGTTTCCGTCTTCCTATCAACAATCGTCACCGGTCTCTCGATATAATTTAGGCGATCATCCACCTAAATATCCTCCAATAGAACCACTGCGGAATCATCCACTAAACATTTATGTAACCAAGAGACATGAAACGTGTTATGGATCTAACTAATGTCCTCGGAAAGATCCAAACGATAAGCAACCCGGCCCACCCGGGCCAAGACCGATGTACCTAGGTCCCAACTTGCCCCTCTTCTTGAAGCAGATGACACCTTTCCAAGGTGAAACCTTTAGGAGAACCATATCCCCAACCTGGAACTCTAGATCTGATTGACGCTTGTCAGCATAGCTCTTCTATCGACTATGAGCTATCTGGAGTCTACCCCAAACCTACTGAATCAACTCAATAGTCTTGAGTACCACTTTGGTACTCCTCATGACTCGCTGACCAACCTCACCCAACATATCAGGGTCCTGTATTTCCTCCCATAAATCATATCAAACAGAGGTTGATCGATGTTGGCGTGATAACTGTTGTTATACGAAAACTCCGCCAAAAGGAGATACGTATCCCAACTCCCACTGAAATCCAAAACATACACTCGGAGCATATCCTTCAAGGTCTAGATAGTCTGCTCACTTTGTCCGTCAGTAGGCAGGTGGAAACATGTGCTTAAATGCATATGAGTACCCAACTCCTCATGGAACCTCTTCCAAAGTCTGGAAGTAAATCGGACATCCTTGTCGGAAACCATAGAAACCAGCACCCCGTGCCGTGCCACAACCTCCTTGATGTATATGTCGGCCAACTTCTCCGTAGAGCTACTCTCATGAATCGGAATAAAATGCATGCTCTTGGTCAATCGATCCACGATGACCCAAGTTGAATCCACTATGCACGCTGTTCGAGGCATCTTCGTAATGAAATCCATGGTGATCTCTTCCCATTTCCAAACGGAAATGTCTAACGGCTGCATCTTGTCGTGAGGCCACTGATACTCGGCCTTGGCTTTCCTACAAGTCAAGCACCTCTCCACATATCAAGTTGCATCTCTCTTCGTATAAGGCCACTAATAATTAGGATGAAGATCTCTATGCATCTTCGTCGCCCCAGGGTGAATGGAAAATCTCGATTTGTGTGCCTCCTCCATGAGAACCTGACGTGCACCACCCCAATAAGGAATCCACACCCTCTAATGGAGAGTCAAAAAACCCCAGTTATAATAATCAAAGGAAGCCACCTGACCCACTATGCTCTCACTCTTCTGTCTTTCTTCTTTCATAGCCTCAACGTGATCCTCTCGACTCCGCTCGAATATTGGAGTAACCACTATCATCCTCATACAAATATCCTAGAATGGAGTCGGGACCATCTTATAGCTGAGAGCATCTATCATCATTTTGGGCTTCCTCATATGGTAAAGGATCTCACAATCATAATCCTTCACCACATCCAACCAACGGCGTTGCCTAATGTTCAGATTCGGTTGATCCATCAAATACCTCAGGCTCTTATGATCTGTGTAAATAGTATAGCGGACCTAATAGAGGTAATGTCGCCAAATCTTGAGGGCAAAAACTGATGGGTTTTATGCATAAGAACAATCCTATGTGCTCATACAAACCCTAATGCTTAGATCTAGGGTTCTCTATTGTACATGCTTTGAATCTAAGACTTTCAACCCTAGATCTATCATATATAATTCGAAATTAACATCTTGAAAACAAATCTACGTGTTTTACCTCTTTCAAGTAGCTTGAAATCCTTGTAGTCTTCTTGATCTTGAGCTTCGAGTCACAATTGTAACTCCTCTAATGGTTCACAAACCCCACAAGCAAGAAGGCAATATGAGAGAGGGTGAGAGATGCTAATATCATCCCTAGGGTTTTCTTGGAATCAAGTGTAGCCGGTTTTCATAGCCTAGGGGTCGTATTTATACTACAAACTGCTAGGGTTTCAGTCTAAACCCTAATGGACAACTTAGCCACCAAGCAGCCCAAGGAACCTTCTGGAAAAAGACCTTGGACGAAAATATGATGGATCCCCCATCATAATTTTGTTCCCCTATAGTCCATTAGGTTTCCCTAGCCCAAAACTCAACTATCATACATTTGACAGTTTATACCCCTTTATTTAATTAATTTCTTTTAGTCACCAAATTAATTCCTAATTAATTTATGACCAACACTAATCAAACTATCTATTACATGTTTCATATCTATCTAATCCAAACTTATATCATCCTTTAGCCCAATGCTCCTAGCGTGCTGCAAATGTTTGACCCTACTCAGTCCCTTTGTAAGGGGATATGTTGGGTTTTCTTCTGACTATATCCTCTTCACAACGAGGAGTCCCTCTTCTACCCAATGTCTGATAAAATGGTATTTTCTGACGATATGTCGAGATCTACCATGATCTCTTGGTTCCTTGGTTAAGGCAACTGCTCCTTCATTATCACAAAAAAATTTCATCGGCTCCTTTATGGATGGCATAACTCTAAGGTCTCCAATGAAGTTTTTCAACCATATATCCTCCTTCGACGCTTCACTTGCCGCAATGTACTCTGATTCACACGTTGAATCAGCTACGGTCTCCTGCTTGGAACTTTTCCAAGTCACTGCTCCTTCATTTAGGGTCAAAACCCAGCCCGACTGTGATCGGTAACTATCCCGATCCGTCTGAAAACTAGCGTCACTATACCCTTGTACCCTTAAGTCATCACTCCCACCGAGGACTAGGAACCATTCCTTGGTCCTTCATAGGTAGTTAAGAATATTCTTAACTGCAATCCAATGAGCTCTACCAGGATTCCCTTGATATCTACTGACCATGCTCAAAGCGAAGGCCACATCAGGGCGAGTACAAGTCGTAGCGTACATGATAGAGCCTACTGCGGAAGCGTAAGGTACTCGGCTCAAATCAGCTATCTCTGCCTCTGTACTCGGGCTTTGAGTCTTACTCCACTTGGTATTGCTTTGAATTGGCAACTCCCCTTTCTTGGAAATTTCCATACTAAAACGCTTTAGTATCTTATCCAAGTATGTATCCTGAGTGAGTCCTATCAGTCTCTTTTCCCTGTTTCTTACTATCCTTATTCCCAGAATATAGGCAACCGCTCTGAGGTCCTTCATAGCGAAACATTTCCCAAGCCAGGACTTGTCTTCCTGCAAGGTTGGGACATCGTTTCCTATGAGCATGTCATCAACATACAATACGGGGAAGCTCACTATACTCCCACTGGCTTTGACATATACACAAGATTCATCTTTGTTTTGCAAAAAGCCAAACTCTTTAACTTTCTCATCAAAACAAAGATTCCATCTGCGAGATGCTTGTTTCAATCCATAAGTGGATTTCTCAAGCTTACACACTCTATTTGGATGCTTCGCATCGACAAAACCCTCTGGCTGATTCATGTACACATCCTCCGCCAACTTCCCATTAAGGAAAGCGGTTTTCACGTCCATCTGCCAGATTTCATAATCATGAAACGCAACTATTGCAAGCGTTAACCTAATAGACTTTATTTTCGCAACTAGTGAGAAGGTCTCATCATAATCAACTCCAGGAGTTTGAGTAAATCCTTTCGCAACCAATCACGCTTTATAAGTGTGCACATTCCCATCCATGTTCGTCTTCTTCTTGAGGATCCACTTGCACCCGACTGTCTTACGACCCGGTACATTATCAACCAAGTTCCAAACTTGGTTGTCGTACATGGACTGAATCTCGCTATCCATCGCCTCTTTCCATTTAGCAGACTCCGAGGCTGCCATGGCTTCTTTGTAGCTGCTAGGTTCGTCCAAATTCATTAGTGTTTCATCACTAATAAACGTATCCCCTTCAGTAGCAATATGAAAACCATAAAACTGGGGTTTGACACTAACCCTACTAGAGCGTCTAAGAGGTAAGGACTCGTCAACGGGTTCAACAGGAGTTTACTCCTCGGGTTGAGTGCCAGTGTTATAAGTTACTTCATCGCTTTGCTCTTGAATATCTTCAAGAGCAATTTGCCTCCCACTGTCTTCTTGGCTTATCTATTCCCTTTCTCGGAAAACTCCTCTTCTTGCAATGAAGACAACATTGCCATTCGGTCTATAGAAAAGATAGCCAAAACACTTATGTGGATAGCCGATGAAATAACACTTCTTATTACAAGGTTCGAGCTTGTCATGAGTCTCTCTTCTTACGAAAGCCTCGCAACCCCAAACCTTAATATGTGCCAATGAGGAAACTTTCCCTGTCCACATCTCGTGAGGAGTCTTAGTAACCTTCTTGGTGGGAACTAAGTTAAGGATGTGGGTGGCAGTCTCTAAGGCATACCCCCAGAAAGCTATTGGCAACGAAGTCCGACTCATCATAGAACGAACCATGTCCAACAAGGTCCGATTACGTATATCAGCCACACCATTCAATTGTGGCGTTCTCAGAGGCGTCCATTGCGAAACAATTTCGCATTCTTTTAGATAGTCGTGAAACTCAAGACTTTGGTACTCTCCTCCTCGGTCTAACCGAAGCATCTTGATTTTCTTGCCCAACTGATTCTCCACTTCATTCTTAAACTCTTTGAAATTTTCAAAGGTTTCCGACTTTTTCTTGATTAAGTAGATATATCCATATCTACTATAATCATCCGTAAACGTCACGTAGACTCGGCAAGCATCCCTTGTGGTGGATCTGAAGGGCCCACACACATCGGTGTGTATGAGATCCACTAGACCCTCACCCCTTTCACAAGTGCCAGTAAAGGGTGACTTGGTCATCTTCCCAAGTAAACAAGATTCACACGTGTCATCGTCCCTAAGGTCAAATGACTCCAACATTCCATCCTTTTGGAGTTGGGCTATGCGTTTCTTGTTGACATGGGCAAGGCGACAATGCCACAAGCATGCTTTGTTTAGGCTAGTAGACGAATCAATATTCAATACATCATTTCCGAAATTATCAACAACAATCACATATTCATAAATCCCATTACAAGGTAATGCATTTAAATAAAAGACACCATTCAAATAAATATTAATAGAACCATTACTATTATCAAAAGAATATCTGAAACCTTGTCTAAACAATCCATGAACTGAAATAATGTTTCTTGCCATATCTGGTGAATAATAACAATTTTCTAAATCTAACCCTAACCCATTACTCAACACTAATGAATAAACTCCGATTCTGGTCACAGGCGACGATCTTCTATTTCCCATAATCAAGTTTATCTTCCCATGTTCCATCTCCCTACTTCTTCTTAGGCCCTGCAAATCAGAACAAATATGGTAACCACACCCTATATCAAGAACCCATGAAGTAGCAAATGATGATTTATTAGATTTAATAGAATACATACCTGCGAAGGTGGGTTTAATCTTCCCATCCTTTATGTCTTGCAAATACTTAGGGCAACTTCGTTTCCAGTGGCCCTTCTGGTGGAAATAATAGCACTCTGCTTCTTTGGGGTCGGAAGAGGGTTTGACCGAACTAGCTTTGGTTCCACTAGAAGAGGAACCATCTTGGGTCTTACCCTTATGGTGGCACTTACATGGAGCCTTCCTCTTCTTTCCTTTTCCTTGACCAATTGCCAACACGGGAGCAGCCACAGCAGGAGATGGTGCGATAGATTTGTCTTTGAGGTTGCTCTGAGCAGTCCTCAGCAATCCTTAGAGCTTGCTCAAGGAGACCTCTTCCATATTCATGTGGTAGGTCATTCTAAACTGGTTGTAGCATGAAGGCAAGAAGTGGAGGATTATGTCAATAACCAAATCCTCATCAAACTTAACATTAAGTTTCAGAAGACGATCAACATACCTCTGCATTTTCTGCAAATGAGAGGTTAGGGATTCTCCACTCCCCATCTTAGCGGTGATCATATTAGTAATGATCTCATAGCGCTCTTGCCTGGCGCTTTGGTGGTACCTGTCCAGCAAATCCTTATGCATTTCATACGGATACATGTCCTCATAGGACTTTTGGAGTTCGAGGTTCATGGTGGCCAGCATGATGCAATGAAATTTCGTAGCATCACGCTCGTGGGCGTCAAAGGCGCCCAACTCTTCAGGAGTAGCAACATTTGGGATGATCTTATCAAGTTTTTCATCGGGGACATACTCTTTGTCCTCGTAGCGAGTGATCATGTGAATATACCTCATCCACTCGTTGAAGTTTAACCCATCAAATGTCACCTTTTGACATAGGTTCATCAATGAGAATGACCCAGAAGCGTTGTTGTTGTTGTTTGCAAACATCTGAAAGATAAAAGGAACAAAGCTTGATTAGAAACGAGTCCCTAATTAAACACCCAAATGAGAAATTAGGGCTAGGACCCAACAACATTATATACAACTTAGAAAGGGATGTCGAACTCTAAAAGTAAATAATTTGAAGGTAAGTGAATGACGATTCACTAATTGTCACCATGAAAAAACGAAAAAAAAAAGTTTTAAATTTTAAATGTATTGAAAACTCCTAGATCTTTGAGATTCATTGAACTTCTCAATGGCATGTTTAAATCTCGATATGCACTTCAAATTTGCGACTGGGATACCGAGGATCGCAAACAAGTTTTGAATAACCATGCGAACCAACAAGGTGCACTGAATGTCTCTATCACCTAATCAATGTGCCAGTAAACCACACACGCTCCATTGATCTCTGATAAAAAAAACGAGTCACCCTTCGCCACCAATGTCAATCCAAAATTAGTGTGCCGGTTAACCACGCACGCTCCACTAACGTTTGACAAGGGTACAAACTGTAATTCCATGGAATAACATCATTTTTCACATTTTGCCCTAAAGTAACTAAGATTGGGAATTTGTAAAAACATTGTAGTTACTTTGTATCTTACATTATACTTTTAATGAGGAGAGGATTGCCCTATCTATAACGCCCGTAGATCAGGGCTAGTCAATTAGAGACGATAAACATCAAAAATGACTTTTTGATGTAAGATTATTTAAAAGGATTAATCTTAACTAAGTTTTAGTATATGTCACAAGCTTTCCGCGCATATAAAGAACGCCGAAATCCGAGTTATAACGAAGAAGTTATGACATGTCGAAGTTTTGCGACAGAACCGGCACGACACAACACAACGTAAATAGTGAATTTACGTTAGAGCGATATTTGGCCTTAGTGATCTAGATGAAAGTTGTATAATACGTTAAAACGAAAGCCTACATAAATAGAACGCCCAAATCTAACTTCGTATGAGGAAGTTATGATTTTTCTAAGTTTCGACTTAGCGGTATGCAGTCCGAATACTCGATCTGAGATCGAGCGGTTTTTAGTCGAAACAATCTAAACGAGAATCGAAGATCTCGTAAATGGTAGTGCACCGATAAAAGTACAGACGAAAACAGAGTTCAAATAAAGAAGTTATGAATTTTGAACGGAGTTTTCCTATCCTGACCTACTAAAAATAATATAATAAAAATATAGTCAAAATTAGCCAACGGAGTCGAAATGAAAGTTATAGAGCATAATCTCACCTATGCGTGAATATAAAGAACGTTGAAAATGGAGCTCGTATGCAAAAGTTATGAACTTTTGAAGATCGTGACACGCATACCAAAGATTATCCGAAGCGTACGCCCAACGTAATCCTAGACCCAACAACCTATAAATAGAAACCGAGATTAGCCATTTTCTTTGCTCATTTTCTTTCTTCTCTCTAAGTTTTTGCCTCAATTTGCGTGCCAATTATATCCCGAAGCCCCAGTATCATTCCCGAGCCCCAAAGCGAGTCCCGAAGCTCCAAAGATCCCGAGAAGTGCAATTCCCGAGCCGAAGCTCTACCCACGAGAAGCCAATTTTTGTGAAGATCTTCTAGATCTACCAAAGAATACTACTTCTACAAGCCGTAGTGTTGTCCGATCATCTTCTGATCAAGTGAGTGTGTAGTTACTTTCTTCTACATCATAGATTTGAAGTATTTGCTATGAAATACATGTTATGTATTTATATGTTGTTTGTTTACTTGAGATGGTTGTTGGATGAATGTTTTATATAGATTTTAAATGATTTAAACTGTATATGTAATTTATATGTACAAATATGTTGGGTAGAACATGGGTAGATGAAATAGTTGATGTGTGTTGAAATAACATGATAAGAGATATGTGAGGATATAATTGTGATGATAATTAGGTGATGATAGATAGGTGATGAATTACGAGTCCAGGCGATGTTGTGGTTGCGTATTCATGCGATGATAGTCTAACCCTTATTATGAATTACGAGTCCAAGCGATGTTATGGCTGCGTATTCATGCGATGATAGTCTAACCCTTATTATGATTTTCGAGTCCAGGCGATGTTGTGGCTGTGTAATCATGCGATGATACCCTAACCCTTACTAGACACATATTGAGGGAGTGATCCCCGAATTAGTATTGTCTATGCGATGCAGGCGATGATCCTTAGGAAAAGTTCTTAGGAACAAACATATAAGGAAATATGATGTAAGGAGATGACCCTTAGGATAATATCTTTAGGGAAGATTAAACGAAGATGATGGGGATGGGTAATTGGGTTGATTGTTTGATGATTAAATATAATAATTATATTATTGTGGGTTGAAAACCTTATATGCTCACCAAGCTCCCAAGCCTGACCCACTAAGATTTCTTTGCATTACAGGTAATGGCACAAGAGTATAAGTTGGTGGACTTGACGAGAGATTTTGGATTATAGATCAGTAGTTATAAATAACTGTTGTTAGGTCTATTTTATACTGTTTATGCTTTTGGTCTGTATCGGAACATGACATCCCGAGATTTTGTTATTTAATAAAAATACATTTCTTTAAAGAAATGTTTTGATAAATGGTTATCATATTTTTTTAAAACAAATTCCGCAACAGTTTTCTTTAAATGATTACGCTGATTTTAAAAAAAGTATAAACAAATCGGTCTTTTCTGGCCGTGAAATTGGGAATGTCACAGTTGGTATCAGAGCATTAGTTTAAACGAACTAGGAAGTTGTAGGATTTCTAGACTTAAACTTAGAATGCTAAGCGATGATTGTGAGATGAGTGTCTACCATATTTTAGACACGAGCACTATGTTATTTTAGGAGAGTTGCCAAAAAAAAATCTTTTATGTGCTAGATGTTATATGTTGCCATATATGATATTGTTTGTTCGGATCTATGGTCTGATACCGACTGGATCTGGAAACCTTATGTGTTTAGGATTCTAAGTGTACGATTACGGTATTAGAACTAGCATGTAAACGTTTCAGAGTGATAAGGATGATATATGTACCTATCGTGAATAAGGATCTAAATTCACCTTATTCGGTGTACAGATCAAGAATGGGAAGAACTAGAAGTGGAGTTGGAAACACAAATGAGAGCAGGAATCAACCACCAGTGATTGAACAAATACATGTTGTAGTTGTAGCACCTGAGCCAATGACAATGGTCGGTGTACAAGCAATGATGCAGGTGATGTTGGATCGTCAAAAGGAGGAGACCAGAAGGTTGCTTCGACATAATCGTGAAGAACTGTCAATTCAATTGGAAGAGCCCAAAGTAAATGGAGGGCATTCAGAAGGAGGGGACTACAGTGGGACCGTTGGTCAATCCAACCCACCAATAGTTCGCCAAAACAACCAGGGTGGAGGAAATGATGAACGTGGATGCAAGTACAAGGATTTCATGGCATCCAAACCACCGTGTCTTTCTAGGAACCCGACACCGGTGCAAGTCTTGGACGGGATCTCTGAGATGGAGATAATGTTTGAAAGTTGCGAGTGTAGCAACAGACAGAAGACCGCTCTTGTAATTCCTCTGTTAAAATCTGGAGTACTGAGCTGGTGGAAGCTTCTGGCTGGTTCGATGCTCAAGGGGGAAGCTAGCAAGATGTCTTGGGAAGAGTTCATGGTGCAACTGAAAATGCAATACTGCTCTGAACAGGATCTTCTGGAAATCAACAATGACTTCCAGAATCTGAAGAAGGGAAAATTGAGCATCACTGAATACGCTACAAGCTTTACGGAGAAGATGAAGCTTATTCCATACCTAATTCCAACTGAACTTTCCAAGGTCAACAAGTTTTCCAATGCATTACCAACAAACTTTGGTCCGATAGTCAAGCAAGCAACTACTCTGAAAACCGCCATCTGGGCAGCCAAAAATGTTGAGACCCAAATAAAACAAAGGAGTCTGGAGAGAGCTGAAGTTGGAGGGAAAAGGAAACATGAGGGATCTTCAATGATCGATAAAGAAACCAAACTCTCGAAATCGGGAGGAAGAGATGAAACCAAGTGGTGTGAAAAGTGCAAGAGGAAGCACTTCGGAAGATGCGATGGAGAAGTGACCTGCTATAAGTGTGGTAGGATCGGTCACTATGCCAGAGATTGTACGTTCGACAATAGGAAGTGTTATGAATGTGGAGATGGTGGTCATATTTCGAAGAACTGCCCAAAGAAGGACAAAGCTGCAACGAGAAACGTACTGCCACAGCCAAGGGCATTCCACATGATCCTCGACGAAGCAAATCAAGGATGAGGATTTTATATCCAAGGATCAATTTATGAAGTAGCAGTGTGAATAGTAACTTATGATGTAGCCTATTATAGGCATAGTATATATGGTGAACTTGAACTTTCGTGTAATTGTTTCAAGATTTAATATAAACCCTGGTTTTGTTATCTGATGTGATTGTGTGATTTTGTATGGTGACTTGGTTGATAGAGGGACAATACTTGGGACGAGTATGAGTAGGTTTGAAAGGTAGTAGACTCATATACTACTGGAAGCACAAGACTCACACTTGGATCAGGTAAAGTCACAAGGTTACCAAGAAGCTAGTGATTGATTTCGTTTTATCCGAGTATGTCATTACCCTTGTTTCGGTAGTGACTAGTAAGATGGTTGTTATTCCGACCCTAGTGGTCATATCAAATTGAGTCCGACTACAATGAGTATGTTACGTGGTTCAGAGAACCAATTTCGAGGTAACATCTGACGTAAGTCAGAAGGTTGAAATTAATACGATCGATTGTATCACGCTCGTTGTTAATGAAGTTTTTAACTATAAATGCTACATGCTAAAATGTGATTATAACACATTAGAATGTGAAGGAAGGTATATTCCATTCTGGAATTTAACTCTAAAAGACCTGAGTCTAAGCATTGCATCATGCGATGAGAGGTCATTAGAACACTACGCATCGGTCAGTTACATTAGATAAAGGAAAGTACTTATCCTAAGAAGAAAAAGGAGTCCTTAACAAGGATTTATTTTGTAACTCTAAGGTTACAGTTGAAAGTACAACATAGTACGAAGAGCAGATGCAAGATTGAGCACTACCTGCAATCGAGAAGTCCAAGAGTTAGATACTCTTTCGAGGAAACATAGAACTTACAGTTATTACCTAGGATGAAGAGATAACCTATGGAATCATTATACAAGTCCTATTTCGTTGACGATTCTGGGACGTAATCATCCTAAGGGGGGAATAATTGTAACGCATGTAGATCAGGGCTAGTCAATTAGAGACGATAAACATCAAAAATGACTTTTTGATGGAAGATTATTTACAAGGATTAATCTTAACTAAGTTTTAGTATATGTCACAAGGTTTCCGCGCATATAAAGAATGCCGAAATCCGAGTTATAACGAAGAAGTTATTGATGGGTTTTGGTCATAAGACATCCTATGTGCTCATATAAACCTTAATGCTTGGATCTAGGTTTCTCTATTGTACATGCTTTGAATCCAAGACTATAAACCCTAATTCTAGCATTCAAATAATCATCTTAACATGAGAATAGGTTTATAATGTTACCTTGATTGTTATGTAGCAATAACAATCCTAATTCCTCCTTGAATTAGCTTTGGAATGCTTAGAGTCACAAGTGTCACTCCTCTAATGGCTTACAAACACCAAGAGCAAATGGAGAAGGTATAAAGAGAGAGGGGAGGTATCAAATTCGTCCCTAGAACCCTTAGGGAAGGTCTTACACGAAATCATGTGCCAAGGGGCCTTTATATAGGTGCAGAGATAGGGTTTCAGTCATTATCCTTATCTAGTTGCTTATCCACAAAGCAAACCATAAGATAATCCTTGAATCCTTATCATAGTCGAATTCTAAGGCATTATCTCCTTAAATTCGTTCACCCTATATATGAGATAATCCTTACCTTATTTTGTAACTATCACATAATTACAAATCAGCCCCTCTAGTTTAATTAATTACACTTGATCACAAAATTAATTCCTAATTAATTATTGACCAATATTAATTAAACAAATATGATTTCTCCTTTAATATATTATTCTTATAACATATTAATAAATCATATTATCCTCTCTATATATATATTTCTCCAATCAAGTTGCTTTGGTGAAGGCAACCCAAAAGGACCATGCACCATCGGGTCAAGTACATACCAAAATAGTTATGGACTTAGACACTAATCCAACAGTCTCCCACTTGGATAAGTCTAATAACTATTATGCGTACGACTTCAGATCCTGATCTACAATCGTAGCTTTCCAAAGCCGCTGTCAACTCTGATCCTATCAGATACGCGTGTCCTTAAGATAAGGGATCATATATTCCTCCATTCTAGATATCGTATGAGATATGATTTCAAATCATTCTCTTTGTACTACTTCTTGATTTCTGATTTATGACGACAGACTAATTGAACAAATCAAATTAGCCCTAGCCCGGCCGAGCATTTACGTTTGTCATCACTAAACCATCGAGGGGCCCAAAGATATCGCTTTTATCCTACCTTGGATAAAAGGAACGGATAAACTTTGATACAATGCTTGCTTGCACTCACTAACCAAATCACACACAATAATATTTTTTATAACACCAAGTTACTAGTGCGTGTACATATTATCAATGTGCAACCGATTAGCAAGATACAACTCACACATCTCGGTTTCAAGAATATAAGATGTTATCATCTCACCAATCACTCGTGATACAATTCATGGAGTGATCCAAGTGAGCGTGGTTTTAATCCAATGCTCAAATCACATTCGTAAGCACTCATGAACATTGCAGCAAACATTTGCTTATGTCTAATACTCTTTTAGACAATCCACACACCAATTCACGATAATCTTTATTCATATCTACTTCCAACATATGAACTACTGTGGCCCGTTTGAATAATTTGATTATTCTTAATAAACTCAATTATTCTGGAAGTCAAAACATGCAAAGTGAAACACAAGAATAATACTAATCCCGTATGGCCTCAACCCTTTGAGCATAAATAAAACACGTTTTATTTATCACCATATCGATTACTCATTATTTGTCATTTTGGATAATCAACTTCTTACTTGAATTATTACACTTGTCCCATGCTCCTAGCATGCACACAATGTTTACCTATGGTTTTTACTTTGTGAAATAGATCAAATTGAATACATTTCCAATCATTCTCATTTCACAACTCCAAATCCTTTTCCATAAGTGAAAGAATATCAAATTCTTACTACGTATAGAATATGCTAGATTCTAACATTTTATGCAATGATTCTTTCGTAATGTCATTGCACCAAAGTCACAAAGACTATTGCCAATGATATTACAAAACCTTCTATCGGAAATTGTTACAAGACAATTCCTTAGATATGATGTCTCTCACTCAAAGTACATTCCTTTGAACATCCTTTTGCATAAAAGTTTCTAATCTAGTCATAGATTTTCAATATTTACTTCCCAATATAGATACATTTCCATACTTTCCATATGACAACTCATTTCTCAATAGAATCTTTTCTATCCATCATAATGTCAATATGGTCCATTAATACCATGCTTCCAACTACTTACAAGCAACCAATCCTCGTTGAACTTTGGATTGTTCTTTGATAGTTGTTTAATTATTTTAGTCAAAAACGATTCTAGTCCCTTTTCTCTCTAAATGCGCTAGACATTTGGAAAATTTTAGAATGGTCAAACATTAAAGCATTTGCAATCGATCCTATACCCGAAGCGTATGGGACACGATGCACAATGTTTTATTTGCTATGTTCTTAAAATTCGAATTGTGAAAAGGAATGCCGTAATCATAATTGAAATTTTAAGAACACACTATGCACCTTTGACTAAATTTATTAACATTTCACAACCTAATCCTTTAGATTTTAAATGAAGCGTAATATTCTCTCCCTTAATTATAGCAAAACAACTATTCCATCCTTACGACTTTGCAAGGAATGACTCTTGTTTTCTATAATTAATATTGCCAATTTGCAATACTTTCCATAATAATCATACAATCATAACTTTTATGATCCCACTATCATGATGATTACTATAAAACATAACACTTATGTATTCAAAACATAATAATCATACAATCATAACTTCGACATGTATTCAAAACATCTTAACTTCCAGAAAAACAATACTTATTGAATTTCTTAAGTCTATGTTTCTAATACTTGGTGCTTTGATAATCTTTTATCAAGGCTTCTTGAACTTATACACCTTTGCCTTAGATAGTTTATATGTGAGTCTAAACATTTAAGACTAATTTCCAAACCTCACAATTCAAATCATGGAAAGGGATACCGTAACCATAATTGAATTCGAGAATGCAATTTTACAATCACTATCTTCTTAAAATCTTTCTTAGTGAAAGCATTTCCTCACAATCATTTTCATGAAGGAGGAAATCTTATGACACTTAGATTTAAACGGTGTATGTGTTCCTATCCATGTGAATTTGTTAAAACCAAAGTTTAAGACAAATTCAAACTTATATGGACCAAATTTTCTTAATCTTGATTTCTTGCCTTATGGTAGCACAGCTGCCCACCACGTCTTCCAAGTAGTTAAGAAGCTCACCCTTCCCTATCAATGTACCTTTCATTGATTAAGGTGCCTTGCCTTTTATGCATTCAAAATGAGAACTCATAGGACTCATATGCATAATTAACTCAATTGGAATGGCATAGAAAAAAATAATGTCAACACGATAGGTTGTAATCCTCAACTCGTGTGCTAGTGATGATTGATAAGGTTTATTTGATTTGTTCTTGAAACCTTTCAAGACCATTAAGACTCCCACTGACTCCTTGACATATAAGATTCTCTTGTCAATAAACATTTGTTGACAACCAAATATTCAAGAGTTAGTGTAGCTTTTATCAAAACACTTCATAAATTGGTCCTAGTTGGCCTTTGTCTTATCCAAGACATCACAACTTTCCACATTTGATGAATGTTATAAACCTTTAATACTTTTCACTCATTGTCACAATCTTAACTTTAAGACTTGTTATTGGAACGAAGTATGATAGACCATTTCTTCAATCCTTGATTCCTCTTCTTAAACATACAATTGTACTAAGACTCACTTAGAGGATCAATTGAGATATGGTTCTTAATCATTAAGACCTATCATAAAGCATAAACGGTACTCTCCCTTCTTCTTAGAATGGAGAAACTTTTATTTTTCTGCCTACTCGATTCTTCTTATTCGTTCTACTATTGATCTAAACCCTTTAATCAATTCAGAATTACACATAATCTTGTAAGTATAATCATATTTACTAAACCTTTAGTAAATCATGACGAATATCTTTGTTACTCTTATGGTGAACTTGATCAACACACAACTTTGTGTACCCGATCTCCTAGTCCTTCACTTGACACTTTGTCAATGAATTTGTCTAATTTCCAAATATGAAATTTCTCATTCATCATGCAACCAAGTTGCGTGATTCCAAATTTCAGTCCAATTGAAACTTTGGGCGATGAGAAACTCTCCCTATTTGGTAAATTCTCGACACTTCCATAAATAACATAACTAAGAATCATATCCATTCGTTGTAGAAATATGCAAACATCAATTTTCATAACGATTTCATTGCAAGGAAGTAAACAAATAAATAAATAAGTCAAAATTTATTTTATTTATAAAAGCAGCGGAAAAACATTTGTCCTTACAATGCAAAATCTATTGAAAAACTATGTAAAAGGAAAATTTCTAACAACTCTATCATAACTATCTAAGCTCAAAATCCAATCTTCAAGTCCATGCGATCAAGATCCATCTCTTGTAATTAGATTCATCTTGCTCTCTTATCAAGCTTCCTTTCTTTTCACCGATCCTTCAAAACATTCAAATGCAATCTTATCACATCATGTATTAAGAATCAATGAATAGGAACTTAACGGAGTTAGATAGTGGATTTTACTTGAAGCGTGGTCATACTTTTGACTCTCCCATCTTTTAGATCTCTTAGGTAAATAGGGTAACTTCGTCTCCAATGCCACTTTTCTTGGCAATAAAAGCAAATTGACTCTTTTGGAACAACACATGGAACTACTTCAGACATCGCCTTTCTCTTGTGATCAAACTTTTCGATCATTGCATGTCTTTCATTGCCATTGTCTATATCCATAGAGGTCTTGAAGGCAGATTCACCAATCAACTTTGCTTTTCTATTGCGCCAAACCATTGCTAATTCAGCAGAAATAAGCATATAGGTGAGATCAATAAGGGTCACGTCGTGGTTCATCGTATAGTACTCTCTTACGAACTCACTATACGAGTTAGGAAGTGACTGAAGAACCCAATCAACAGCCATCTCTTCACCGACAACGGATCCCATCATTCTTAACCTATCAATGTGTGACTCCATCCCTAAGATGTGTGCACACACCGACTTTCCTTCTTTGTGTTTACTTGCCAAAAGGGCTTGAGTGATATTGAACCTTTCAATTCTTCGATCTTGTGGGTTAGGGAGAACAATTGGAGGAGGAGGAGGAAGTGAAGCATGATTTCTTGTTCCTCGATCGAATCATGGAATATCATCTTCATGTGGAATGCTTGTTCCACGGGATTTGGGAAGACCATAGTTGTCGAACTTTGACATATACAAAACGGGAGAAAAACGAATTCAAGTTAGTTGATAGATTGAGTCCTTAGTAAATCACCCAAATGAAATACTAAGGCTAGGACCCAACACAATATTCTACAACTCAAGAGAGGGATGCCGTAACCCTAATTGCAGAATATTTGAAGGTAAGTGAATGATGATTCACTAATTTCCACCACAAAAAACGAAAAAGAAATTGAAGTTTTAAATCTATGAAAACTCCTAGATCCTTTGAGATTCATAGAACTTTCAATGGCATGTTTAAATCTCGATATGCCCCTCTTGTTTGTGACTGGGATACCGAGGATCACAAAGCGGGTGTGAATAACCATGCAAAATTACATGGTGCCCTCACATGTTACAGTCACCTATTCGATGTGCCGGTAAACCACACACGCTCCACCGAACTATGATAAACATTGAGTCACCCTTTGCTACCTTTGCTTAGAACCATTTAGTGTGTCGGTAAACCACACACGCTCCACTAATGTCTTCGCAAGGGCACAAAGTGTAATTTCATGGAATTGCATCAATTCACTTTTGCCTAAGTAACTAAGATTGGGAATTTGAAAAACATTTAGTTACTTTGTATTACATTATACTTATAATGGAAGGTTTCGTCCTATCCTACCCGTTCGGCTAACGACCCTCCACTAGTCAAGAGTGGGGTGGGTAAGAGTGGATACCCATTCAATCGCCATATTATAGGCAATTTCCATAAACACCCCTTATAGACCAGCTTCGTGAATGAGGCCTACTAACGGTAAGACTGACTTTTACTCATACATATATATAATGTTAGACTTTTAATGTTATATATAGTATAGGGTGCATTTTACACTTTTAAAATATTAGGTGATCAAATTTAACAATTATACTTTTAATTCAATTAAATTGTAAACCTAATTTTTTATGGATTTATTAAACTTCTTTTAATTATACACCTTAATTGATTAATAAAACCATAAGGGTGTGATTTGAACTTTTCAAAACATTACTAGGGTTTTAGAATTTAACATTCCTAATTAAACTTTTAATCAACTTTTAAATTCCAAAACTTGAGGGCAAGTTTTGAACCATTTCAAAACAATTTAGTTTTAATCTATCTTAAAATTTCGAATTTATGACATTTAAATTAAAATTTTAAATATTAAAACTCTTGATTTAATAATTATCTTGAATTAGACTATTAATTTAATTATTAAATCATAAGGGATTATCTAAATAATGAGGATAATTACCATTTAGACATTTAAGTTATCCTAATCCCTTAAATATCTATATAGATTTCGAAAATATGGATGGATAATGTAAGATCTTGAATTACCATATATAACAATTAAAGGATAATTACAAGATATGGGATAATCCAAATCCCTAAAAATTAGGACCTTATCTTGGGGAGGAGGCAAATTTCGAAAATCAAGGGATTATAACAAACCCTAGATTTCGAAATTTAAGGGTTTAAGGAAAGAATTTGAAGATCTTATTCAAACTCTTGCAAATTAGGGTTTGCAAACCCTAATCTCGAAAAACCCTAGCCTCTTAGGGTTTATTGGCAATAAACCCTAATATATCAAGTTCATACAATTGAAACCAAACCAATGGCTTTGATACCACTGATAGGTTTTGGTCATAAGACATCCTATGTGCTCATATAAACCCTAATGCTTGGATCTAGGTTTCTCTATTGTACATGCTTTGAATCCAAGACTATAAACCCTAATTCTAGCATTCAAATAATCATCTTAACATGAGAATAGGTTTATTATGTTACCTTGATTGTTATGTAGCAATAACAATCCTAATTCCTCCTTGAATTAGCTTTGGAATGCTTAGAGTCACAAGTGTCACTCCTCTAATGGCTTACAAACACCAAGAGCAAATGGAGAAGGTATAAAGAGAGAGGGGAGGTATCAAATTCGTCCCTAGAACCCTTAGGGAAGGTCTTACACAAAATCATGTGCCAAGGGGCCTTTATATAGGTGCAGAGATATGGTTTCAGTCATTATCCTTATCTAGTTGCTTATCCACAAAGCAACCCATAAGATAATCCTATAATCCTTATCATAGTCGAATTCTAAGGCATTATCTCCTTAAATTCGTTCACCCTATATATAAGATAATCCTTACCTTATTTTGTAACTATCACATAATTACAAATCAGCCCCTCTAGTTTAATTAATTACACTTGATCACAAAATTAATTCCTAATTAATTATTGACCAATATTAATTAAACAAATATGATTTGTCCTTTAATATATTATTCTTATAACATATTAATAAATCATATTATCCTCTCTCTATATATATTTCTCCAATCAAGTTGCTTTGGTGAAGGCAACCTAAAAGGACCATGCACCATCGGGTCAAGTACATACCAAAATAGTTATGGACTTAGACACTAATCCAACAGTTATGACATGTCGAAGTTTCGCGACAAAACCGGCACGACACAACGCAACGTAAATAGTGAATTTACGTTAGATCGATATTTAGCCTTAGAGATCTAAATGAAAGTCGTATAATACGTTAAAACAAAATCCTACATAAATAGAACGCCCAAATCTTACTTCGTATGAGGAAGTTATGATTTTTCTAAGTTTCGACTTAGCGGTATGCAAACCGAATACTCGATTTGAGAACGAGCGGTTTTTAGCCGAAACAATCTAAATGAGAATCGAATATCTCGTCAATGGTAGTGCAACGATAAAAGGACAGACGAAAACGGAGGTCAGATGAAGGGGTTATGAATTTGAACGGAGTTTTCCTGTCCCGGCTTACTAAAAATAATATATAAAAATAAATTTAGAATTAGCCAACGGAGTCTAAATGAAAGTTATAGAGCATAATCTCACCTACGTGTGGATATAAAGAACGTCGAAAACGGAGCTCGTATGCGAAAGTTATGAATTTTTGAAGATCGTGACATGCATACCAAAGCTTATCTGAAGCGTACGCCCAGCGTAACCAAGATTACGCCTAACGTACTGAGTACGCCCAGTGTACTTGGAAATTATGCCCAGCGTAATCCCAGACCTAGCAGCCTATAAATAGAAACCGAGATCAACCATTTTCTTTGCTCATTTTCTTTCTTCTCTCTAATTTTTTGCCTTGATTTTGCGTGCCAATTATATCTCGAAGCCCCGGTATCATTCCCGAGCCCCGAAGTGAGTCCCGAAGCCCCAAAGATCCCAAGAAGTGCAATTCCCAAGCCAAAGCTCTACCTGCGATAAGCCAATTTTTGTGAAGATCTTTTAGATCTACCGAAAAATACTACTTCTACAACCCGTAGTGTTGTCCGATCATCTTCTGATCAAGTGTGTGTGTGTAGTTACTTTCTTCTACCGCATAGATATGAAGTATTTGCAATGAAATACATGTTATGTGTTTATATGTTGTTTGTTTACTTGAGATGGTTATTGGATGAATGTTTTATACAAATTTTTAAATGATTTAAACTGTATTTGTAATTTATATCTACAAATATGTTGGGTAGAACATGGGTAGATGAAATAGTTGATGTGTGTTGAAATAACGTGATAAGAGATAGGTGAGGATATAATGGTGATGATAGATAGGTGATGAATTATGAGTCCAGGCGATGTGGTTGCGTATTCATGCGATGATAGTCTAACCCTTATTATGAATTACGAGTCCAGGCAATGGTGTGGCTGCGTATTCATGCGATGATAATCTAACCCTTATTATGATTTACGAGTCCAGGCGATGTTGTGGCTGCGTAATCATGCGATGATTTCCTAACCCTTACTAGACACATATTGAGGGAGTGATCCCCGAATTAGTATTGTCTATGCGATGCAGGCGATGATCCTTAGGAAAAGTTCTTAGGAACAAACATATAAGGAAATAAGATGTAAGGAGATGAGAGGTAAATATGATATAGGAGATGACCCTGAGGATAATATCTTTAGGGAAGATTAAACGAAGATAATAGGGATGGGTAATTGGGTTGATTGTTTGATGATTAAATATAATAATTATATTATTGTGGGTTGAAAACCCTATATGCTCACCAGGCTCCCAAGCCTAACCCACTCAGTTTTCTTTGCATTACAGGTAATGGCACAAGAGTATAAGTTGGTGGACTTGACGAGAGATTTTGGATTATAGATCAATAGTTATAAATAACTGTTGTAAGGTCTATCTTTGACCTAAACCTATTTTAGTCATAAGATAATTACCAAACAACTTTAAATAATCCATATTTATCATATAAACAACTAATATTCAAAAGATTTGAAATTATCTATTGTTTTGGCAGGGATAATCATTTAAATACAATAAAATTCGGATTTTATCTTCAAAAAATGATTTAGGCATTTATTCCATGACAAAACAACAACAAAATCTCAAAATATCCTCTGCCTGACGCACAGACTCGCCGAG
Organism: Lactuca saligna; assembly: GCF_052625555.1. NCBI lineage: Eukaryota > Viridiplantae > Streptophyta > Magnoliopsida > Asterales > Asteraceae > Lactuca > Lactuca saligna. The sequence goes on from NC_136419.1 coordinate 3,869,870, forward strand.
TCAGACCTGGACTCGCCGAGTAGGGCCAACTCGCCGAGTCCAGATACTGACTCGCCGAGTTGAGTCGGGCAGAGAAAAGAAAAACGATTTTCAGTAAGCAAATAGTTAAAGCATCACATACAATTGAAACCAATCATGGCTTTGATACCACTGATGGGTTTTATGCATAAGAACAATCCTATGTGCTCATACAAACCCTAATGCTTGGATCTAGGTTTCTCTATTGTACATTCTTTGAATCCAAGACTTGCAACCCTAGATCTATCATATATAATTCGAAATTAACATCATGAAAACAGATCTAAGTGTTTTACCTCTTTCAAGTAGCTTGAAATCCTTGTAGTCTTCTTGATCTTGAGCTTAGAGTCACAATTGTAACTCCTCTAATGGTTCACAAACCCCACAAGCAACAAGGCAATATGAGAGAGGGTGGGAGATGCTAAAATCGGCCCTAGGGTTCTCTTGGAATCAAGTGTAGCCGATTGTCATAGCCTAGGGGTCTTATTTATACGGCAGGCTACTAGGGTTTCAGCCTAAACCCTAATGGACAGCTTAGCCACCAAGCAACACAAGGAATAATCTGGAAAAAGGCCTTGGACGAAAATATGATGGATCCCCATCATAATTTTGTCTCCCCTATAGTCCATTAGGTTTCCCAGCCTAAAACTCAACTATCATACATTTGACAGTTTATACCCCTTTATTTAATTAATCTCTTTTAGTCACCAAATTAATTCCTAATTAATTTATGACCAATAATAATAAAAAAATATGATTTCCTCTTTAATATATTATTCTTATAATATATCAATAAACCATAATATTTTCTCTTTCTCCTTAAATTACCTTGTCAAGTTGCTTTGGTGAAGGCAACCCAAAAGGACCATGCACAACCGGGTCAAGTACATACCAAATATAATTATAGGCTTAAACACTAATCCAACAAAAACCACAACCCCTATCTCTAAATCATGCGTCAGATAATTCGCCTCATGAAGCTTTAGCTGTCTTAAAGCGTAAGCAATCATGCGACCCCTCTGCATCATAACTGCACCCACACCCATGATCGATGCATCACAACAAAACCACAAAATACTCGACACCCTATAGCAAGGTCAAAATCAAAGCCTCATATAATCTTTGTCTCAGAGTCTTAAAAGTTGAATGATGCTCAGGCCCCTAGCGAAAAGTGACTGTCTTCTTCGTCAATCGAGTTAGAGAAATCACTATCTTGGAGAAATTCTAAATGAATATCTGATAGTAACCTGCCAATCCAATGAAACTTTGAATCTCAGATGTAGATCTCGGAACCTCCCACCTTATCACAACATCGACCTTGGCTGGATCGACCATAATATTGTTCTGTTTGACTAGGTGTCCCAGAAATTGCACCTCACTCAACCAGAACTCATACGTGGAGAACTTCACATACAACCTCTCCCTCCTTAGAGTCTCTAATATCTCCCTCAAATGATCCTTATGCAGCTCCTGGGTCTTGGAGTAGACCAGGATGTCATCAGTGAATACAATCACGGACAAATCCAGCATCAACCTTCATACACAGTTCATGAGGTCCATGAATGTGATCGAAGCATTGGTGAGCCCAAAGGGCATCACCATGAACTTATAATGACCATAACAAGTCTGGAAAGTCGTCTTCTGCGCATCCTCCTCTCTAAACCTCATCTGATGGTAACCTGAATGAAGATCAATCTTGGAAACCAATATGCACCTTGAAGCTGGTCAAACAAATCATCAATCCTCGAAAAGGGATAACAGTTCTTCACTGTTAACTTATTTAGCTCCCAGTAATCAACACACATCTGATGAGACCCATCCTTCTTCACAAACAAGATCAGTGATCCTCATGGCGAACTGCTCGGTTGAATGAACCCCTTTTCTAACAGCTCCTACAATTATATAGACAAATCATGCATCTCTGGAGGAGCTACCCAAATAGTGCTATGACTATCGGAGTCGCACCAAGAATCAGATCAATCCTCAACTCCACCCGCCTCTAAGGAGGCACTCCAGGTAATTCCTCCAGAAACACATACGGGTACTCCCATACAACCGACACATCATCTAGAGTTGCCTTACCCTTATCTTGGATATCCATAACATAGGCGACATATCCAGAACAACCCTGATGAAGATATCGTCTGGCCCTAGCTGCTAAACATAGATTCGACCCATGTTGAGTACTCTCTCCGTGAACTACTAACTCTCCCCCACTTGGGGTCCGAATACATATCATCTGATGCTCGCAATTAATAGCCGCCCCACTGGGGCCCAATCAGCCCATGCTACAATAAACTTGTTCTCATGCAAAGGAATAGGAAAAAATCGATCGGAAACTGCTCGCGCTGGACATCTACATAACACAATCCTAATGAACCCCCGATGCCCGAATGGATCGATCATCCACAATCTTAACCTATAATAGACAATCTAGCTCCCCTAAAGCCCCAAAAACCTCTTGTTGAGCACAAGAGAAATAAAAGATCGGGTCTCCCCCGAATCAAACAATATCAATGCAGAGATACCCTTCACAAGGAATGATCCTACAACAAAAACACAATCATAAGCAAAATAAACATAAATAAATAGATAAGGAAAAGATACATACCAATCACCACATCAGGTGTTGTGTGTGCCTCCACAATCGCCAGATGAAATGACCTGCTCCTCACCACACACGCATCCGCCTTCTCCTAGCGGCCATCAGTAATCCATAGAGTCGTTGAGCTAGTGCTACCACTGGACCTGCTGCTGCCAAACTCGGACAATGGGCCTTCTTGTGGCCCTTATGATTACAATGGAAGCAAATCATATCGGATATTGGGGTGGCAGTGGCAGTATCAGTGCAATCCTTGCTAATATGACCCGTCTGGCCGCACTTGAAGCAACTAGAACCACCCACCCTACACATCCCATCGTGCATCTTGTCGCACTTGCTACAACAACTCCGACCCTGTTGGCCCCTTGATCTCGAATCAAATACCTTGGGCCTTTTTCCCGAACCAATGGAAACATGAGCCTAATCCGGCTTCCTCTTCCTCTCGCTCTTTAGATCAATCTCTCTCTCTCTGGCTCTCACAAGCATATCCTCTAGTGTCTTGAAACTGGATCAGCTCACAAACTGTTGAATATCGCTCTTCAATATCTCGTGGTATCTTTCCTTCTTCATCTCCTCATCCGCCACATACTACGTAAAAAACAAATCCCTCTTGCAGAACATATCGGTGTTCTCAGCCACCGTCTCAGTAGTCTGGCAAAGGCCCTGAAACTCCCTCGCCAACTGTTTCACCTCAATCATCGTTGCAAACTCAGCTCTAAACCTCGACACAAAATTATCCCATGTCATCATATCAACTACCACATTACCAAGAGAGCCCAACTTCCTCCCACCAATCCCGTGCTCTGTCTTTCAGAAGAAAGGAAGCAACTCTAGCCTTTGCCCCATCGGGAAAACTACAAGTGCGGAAGGCATTAGCGGCATCCACTAACCAACGTCTTCTCACTATCGGATACTTCTTCCCGAAGTAATATGGAGGTCCACATTCCTGGAACTCCCCAAATGTCAACGTGCAAGATCCCATCAATGCCACCATCTCAGGCCAAAAAGCGCTCAGGCGCTCATCCAAAATCTCCAAAATACCCTCCTTGACCGTACCAAAGATCATAGGAGTTTGCTTGAGTATGCTGCAGGCAATCTCAAATGAAATGAACTGATATGTGCATATTTGATCATATATTTCATATAATATCTTAATACTTTTTGGCTATTTTGTCTCCATTTATGAACAAAAGGTACTTAATTATGTTAAAATTATATTATCAGCCTTAAAGACATGCTCGAGTGAAAAAAGAAGCAGGACTAGCAATTGAAAGCTTGGGAATTAAAGTTTGAAGAAATAGAGCTTAAAATAGGAGGAAATTGTCGAGTTAGCCATCAACTCGACGAGTAGGTTGGAACATTCGCGAACCAGCAATGCCTTACCATACACGATGTACGCGCGTTTTAAGTAAAGAACTCGTCGAGTCGAGTTTAATAACTCGACGAGATGGTGCGTAATTTTGAAAAATACTTATATATATATATATATATATATATATATATATATATATATATATCAGCTATTCCCGAAACCAGAAGGTGGTTAGATACTTTTAGCGACTCATTGGCGATTAGAAGTGTAACATCCCAAGATTTGTCATTTATAGTCCATGGGGATGGAAGGATAAAGCCATGAAAAGCCTAATGGATAAGTTGTAATTGTGGGACTAGGAGGAGTAACGATGCGCGTACATAAGGGTACGCTGAGCGTACTAGGAACGCCCTAGTATGTTGGGCGTACACTTGTGTTCAATGGGTGTACTCATGTCAGAAGGAAACCCTAATATTTAGGGTTGGGGGCTATATAAATATCCTAATGGCTAATTTCCCCCCACCACTTTCAGCCTCCATACCCTAGAAACATCCCAAACCCTAGTTTTGTGGTGTGTATTTTGAGCTCTTGAAGGTGAAGACATTGCATCAAATAGTTGGAGAAGGAAGGCAAGCTTGTAGATCTGAAGTTGTGTTGTGCCCTAGAAGCTCCAGAAGGTAAAAAGCTTCAAACTTTATGCTTGTATTACATAGATCTAGCCATTCTAGCTTTATGGAACCATTTCTCGTCCTTAAAATCCCAATATGGTGCATGATGCATTTGGACAAGATAAGCTATCCTTTCAAACCCTTGAAGAGGTCTTAAGTGGTAAAAATGAGGTCCCAATGGCTTAAGACGTCCCATGCATGTAGTAGAAAGGTCTTAATGGATTAAGAGATTTATGGACGACCAACAGGATAAAGTTCGAGACTTTATGGTTCCCGGACACTTTTGGTCGATGGATCTGAAATATGGGCTTAAGTGCTTAAGCCATTAAGCACTTAGGAGAGTATTGGTACAGACGCACGTATGCCCTACGTAAATCCAGTACGCCCAGCGTACTAGGTCAACCACCCCGATGGTGGTCAACATCAGGAAGAGTACGCCCATCGTACCAGAGGAGTACGCCCCGCGTACTTCTTCTGTTGGGATTTTGTCATTTGGGCTTTGTGATTTGGGCTATTTATGGACTAGATGAACTTGGGCCTTTGTTGGACTCTCTGAATAATTGGATTTGGGCCAAGTTTTGATAATGGATCTTGGATTTAGGCCGAATTAGGGAGTGGGACCAATTTGGTAAATTAGGCCATTAATAGGCTTTACACATGTGGACTTTTGGATCATGGATTTGGTTTTGGGCCTTGGCCTAAATTAGAGAAAAGACAAAATAGACTATATGGACCCTTAGTCAGGATTGATAGCTCATATGTTGACTCAGCATTCGTCATTTTGGATAGATCAGGATTTTCGGCGTGACAGCACTTTAGGAGTTGGCACTTCAGTTCAAACTGAAATTTCGAGGTGAGTTATCCTCACTATATCAACATGGTCTAAGTCACCAAGGTCGGCCCTTTATCAGATTTATATCCGGGTATTTGCTTGATATGTTTATTGATCTGCTAGATCTGGATCTTGGTAGTTAGGATGGTATTATGTTAGTGACCTGGTTTAGGTTGGTATCCTGGTATATAGGATGATGCTATGCTAGTGACCGATTAGGTCGATATCCTGGTTATAGGATGGTTGTTGTGTTAGTGATATGTTAGATCAATATGATTATCTGTTATATACATGTTAGCGTATGATATTTATGTAAACATGATTGATTGATTGATTGGTATGGGGGTTAGGTTGAGGCGGGTCCTGCTTCGTGTTGTAGGCCAACATATCCAGGGCGGATTGGATAGACTGTAGGCCCATGAGGGCACATAGTCGGTCCGAAGGCCCGACGAGTGGTCCGAATAGACAGAAGGCCCCAAGAGGGCGGTCCAGACGTGCCGAGGCTTGAAGAGTGGGCCAGATAGACTAAAGGTCCGATGCGTGTGGCTCAGTCATAGTGTAGACTCAGAGAGTGGACCAGGTGGACTGAAGGCCCGGTGTGGGCGAACCAATCACACTGTAGACTCGAGATGCATTGTTTTTCTGTGTTTGTTTATATGATATGATTATGGTTATATGAGGTTGGTATTTTAGGGGTAACTCACTAAGCCTTCGAGCTTATATTTATCGATTTTTGTTTTAGGTATAACGGATGACCATGGGAAGGCGAAGATGTGACCATACACTTCCTCATATTTTGATTTGGATTTCTGGGATACTCTGATATGAAACTATTTTATAAACCTTTGTGTGTTAACAATTGGTATTTGAATTGTATTTAAAAGTTTAAATTTGGAATGAATTTTATGGGTGTTACAAGTTGGTATTAGAGCCTAGCGGCCCTGATCTGACATATTTGTCTAAGGATGACAGTGATTACTCCATTGTTGGAGCGGATCCGAGAGGCGCAGGTCAAAGGCCTAAAGGAGGAGTGTCGTAAGTGCGAGCGGATCACATGCCAGGTAGCCTCCTTTGATTATGACAATCGTGGATTGTTGACCCTATATGGAAGGGTCTGGGTGTCGTATTGGGGTGGATACGGCAGATATTGATGGACGAGGCCCACAAGTCCAGGTTTTCCATCCATGATGTCGGCGACGAAGATGTACATTGATCTTCGACCCGATTACTGGTAGCCCTGCATGAAGCGGGATGTAGATTGGTATGTGGAGAGATGCCTGACCTGCAGGAAGGTCAAGGCAGAGCCCTAGAGGCCTCATGGCAAGATGAAATCGTTAGACATCCCCGTGTGGAAGTGGGAGGACATTACTATGGATTTTATCACTAAGCTTCCCAAGACCGCACATGGGATCGATTCGATAAGGGTCATCGTGGATCGGTTGATCAAGAGCGCTCACTTTATCCCAATCTAGGAGAGCATATCGGCCAAGAAGTTAGTCGAGGTTTATGTGTGAGAGGTGGTGGCACGTGATGGAGTGCCTGTCTCAGTGGTGTCAGACCCAGATATTCGTTTTACTTCCATATTTTGGAAGCTATGGGTACTCGTCTCCACTTCAGCACCACTTTCCACCGCCAGATAGACGGATAGAGCGAGAGGACGATTCAGACTATTGAGGACATGCTTCGTGCATGTGTTTTGGTTTTCGGTGTCAGTTGGGATACGTATTATCCGTTAGCAGAATTTTCGTATAACAACAGTTACCACGCCAGTATAGACCAGCCTCCCTTCGAGATTCTCTACGGGAGGAAGTGTAGGACCCTAATTTATTAGGGTGAGGTCGGTCAGAGGGTCATGGGGAGTATGGAGGTAGTACTCAAGACTATAGAGTGGATTCAGCAGGCCCGGAGCAGGCTCCAGACTGCATAGAGTCGGCAGAAGAGTTACGCCGACAAGCAACGTTTAGACTTGGAGTTTTAGGTGGGCAATATGGTCCTCCTGAAGGTTTCACCCTATAAGGGTGTTATTAGGTTCCAAAAGCAGGGCAAGCTGAGCCCCATGTATATTAGCCCTTTTAGAGTTATTACCCGGGTGGGAAGGGTAGCGTATCGATTGGATCTTCCCGCTAAGCTCAGCCAGATTCACAACACTTTCCATGTTTCCCAGCTACAGAAGTGCTTATTGGATGACATGACAGTTATACCTTTAGAGGATATTCAGGTTGATGACAGCCTGAATTACGTTGAGAGACCGGTGGTGATTCTGGATCACAAAACGAGGTAGTTGAGGAACAAGATGGTTGAGATAGTGAAGGTGCAGTGGCAGCACCATAAGGGTTCAGAGTGGACATGGGAGCCCGAGGAGGAGATGAGGGAGCACTACCTGGAGTTGTTTCTAGATGCAACAGACTTCGAGGACGAAGTCTAAGACAAGTGGGCGAGAATTGTAACGCATGGTTCCCAGGTACGCATTTAATTTAATTATTTAATTATTTTAAGAGAAGGACTCGGCAAGTTGGTTGCCCTAACTCGTCAAGTAGAGGGCAGTCTATGCGCGGGGTTTAAGTTATCGACTCGGTGAGTTGAGTCCCTGACTTGGCGAGTAGCCCGGGTAGGGTGAAACCCTAATTTCGGGGTTTTGCACCTTATTTAAGCATCCTAATCCCCACCCCTTGGCCTCATTTACAGCTTCCTTGTCCTAAACCCTAATCCAAGAAACCCTAGAGCATTTTAGGAGCGTGTGAGCTGTTTTTGAGTGGTTTTGTGTGTTTTGAAGCCTAGAAGAAGAAGAAATTTGAAGGCTCAAGGAGAAGTTTATAGATCCAGGGATTTCGTTCCATCCTCTTCACTTTCTGGTAATCAAGCTCTCAACTTGCCTTATAGTTCATTAGATCTCTTTGTGGTCACTTTTATGGGGTTTTTGTCCAAGTCGTACGATTTATGAGACATGGATGTCCCAAGTGGATTATATTTTCAGATATGGAGTCATTAAGGGTTGTATGTTTTGGTTTGAGATGCAAGGGATTTTTGGACAAGATCTATGTCCTAAAGTTGGAAACTTTGCCCTTGGAAAGATCATTTCAGTGAATAGACAAGCTATGGACCTGGAATCTAGAAAATAAGGGCTTAATCTGTTAAGATGGCCAATTCAGACAGAAGGACTCATCGAGTCCATGAGGAAACTCGATGAGTCGGGTCGTGTTGTCCCATTTCAGTTTATGGTGGAACTCGACGAGTCTGTAGAGGGACTCGACGAGCTGATTCGCTAAGTCACGAATATGAGCAGCTCGATAGGACTCGACGAGTTGGAGGACGACTCGGCGAGTTGGGTCGCGATTCCAGGATTTCGGAGTTATAGAACTCGGCAAGTTGAAGGGTTGACTCGTTGAGTTGGTCAACCCAGAATGTTGATTTTGACGAAAGCATTGACTTTGACCATGGGTAAAATGGTCGTTTTACCCTTAGATGGATTTTCAGTTTTCTAACTAAGTATTATTGTATAGAGTTAGTCAGGGAGTCGTGGGAGCAGCCAACAGAGATTCCTCACGCACGGGATCAGCATCCAGTTTGAGAGGTGAGTATTCCTTCAGTAGGTACGGGTCGAAGGCACAAATGTCGGCCCATGTATGTATGTTAGTATGTGTTGGACTTCGGTCCGATGTCGGGGGGGGGGGGGGGGGGGGGTCCCGAAAAGTAGTTATGTATGCTTGATGTCTTTTTGATTCATGCATGTTATGTGTTATGTGTTCCAGGCCTAGGTCTTAATGTCGGGGTGAGCCCGATGCCGGACAAGAGTCCAATGTCGGGTTTGTCCCGATGCAGCTGGGAGTAGACCCAAAGTTATGTTATATGTTATGTGTATGGTATGTGGTAGTTTAGGGTAGCTCACTAAGCTTCGTGCTTGCAGATTTTAGTTCTGGTGTCAGGTACTTCTGCTAGCAAAGGGAATAACTCGGGATGATCGCATGGCACACACTATAGTTTTATAGTGTGGGATATTTTACTCTGATATTTGAGATGATATTTTGATATTTTGACATTTGATGTGATGTTTTGGAGACATATGTTTTATGATGATTACATGATGATGGTATTTATGGTTTATTTAATAGATTAAAAACGAAATTTGTGAACCGTTGTTTTGGGATGTTATAGTTGAGAATGGGGGAGTTATTCTCAGTCACTCATTTATTTTTGTTGCAAAAGCTTTCATCATATCTGCAGAAATGGGAAACGAATGCATGTGTGTTTTCCAACAAAACATGTTCCCTTAAACTATATTAAACATTATCTTAATATATACAAAAACGTAGTTTTTTATTTTTATTTTTAAGGAGCTATTTTTATCGAAAAATAATTTTAAATATATCAAAATTCAGAAATTTTTTATTCTCTATAAATATACATCTATATTGATATAATTTTAAGATAAAATAATTTTTTATAGTTTCAACTACCGTTATTAATAAGTGAATAAAAATGTATCAGAACTTTATAAATATTACACTTTTAGTCCCTCAGCCTAACAATAGTATAATTTGGTGTCTTTCGTTTTGCCACATCATTTTTGCTAATGTTAACCTTTGGGTCCTCACTATATGTGTTTTACAATTTTTGTCACTCTTTAAGTTTCATGTCTTTAGGTTTTTGTCACCATTTTTACTAATGCTACACTTTGGGTCTCTTACTACATCTGTTTCTACAAATTTCGTCCTTATTTCAGTTTTCACTTTTCCTTTAACTATTTTGTTTGCTTACTCATGGGCTGTTCTCCTAGACATTCACTTTGTAAAATTAACAAATCAATAGAAGTACGCCTTTTATTTGAATCTTATTATTATTGATTAAATTCATTTAAAAACGTCATGACATTTACAAATTTCATTTAAGCTTCCACAAGTTACCCTAAACTTATTCGAACACGTGCAAATGGTACGGAGTGTTTTTACTAGTTACACTTAAATAATATTGATAATACCAAATCACCAACAATTAGAAAAGATCATTGAAATCATCAAAGATTGGGGTTTAATTAATTATATTTTGTAACTATGAAAAAACACATATTTATTTTAGAAAATGAATTTTTTTTTTAAAAAATTTGAAATTGCTTTTTGAATGATTTCATCACAAAATATGCTATTTATTTTTCAAAAAAGTAAAGGGAAAAAAAACTATATATTTATTGTTGTTGGGCTTAAAGAATTTTGCGAAGCTTGAATAAATATTTTGCATCATATCAAAAATCTCGTAAAAGATAAATTTGTGCATTTCATTATTTTTTAGCAAAATTTTAATAATTTCGCACGATTTATCGGTTTACATGACGTAATATAAACTTTTTTACAAAATGAGTGATTATTTAGACTATGTTTGATAAAAATAAGCTAATTTATTATAATTTATTATTTGGTTAACTAAAAAATAATTTATTTTAGTTTATGAACTAGTTTATAAATAAACACTTTGAGATAGCTTTTGTTAAGTTTGTTGAGTTTTTTCAAAAAAAATATTTCAAATATATCTTTAGTTATATTTTTTTAGTTATATACCTAAATATCTATTCATATCATTTTATATTGTAATTTAGTTTTTTATTATTTTTAACCAAATACTATTAATTGATAAACTAACTTATTAGCTATCACCTAAATTTACAATCATCATTATATTTTTAACTAAAAACTAAATTTTCAATTAATTTGTAACGATACCTACTATGGCAAGAGTTGGCCATTTGATATTCTAACATCTCCGATTTCGAGTGTGTTGGAGATTATCCAATAAATAAATACATAATGTAGCAAACAAAATTGTAAACTCATTTAAGGGTTAGTTTGAGTTATTTTTGCGATGGATTAATATTGAAAAAAGCTATTATATCTTTATAAAACATATTTAGTCCACAACCTTTTATTGATAAATAATTTATAGTAAACTAATTGTATATAAACAAAAAATACATAGATTAAGAAAATATTAATTACTTCTAACTTTATTAAATGAAATGACAATTGTACCATTTATCGTATTTAATTTCATCATTTTGTCGCAATTAATTCTATGGTATGTTAACTAATAATAAAATGTATTTTAGTAAAAATTATATTTATTTTTAAAAATACACTATTATTTTACGACAAATCAAAAAGAAACAGTGAAATAAATATATTTAAAACTATGTGGTAAGACTTTTAGAGTTTTAGATAAAAAAAGAGAAAAAAGGTCTAATCACTTTTCAATATAAAGAAAGATACGTTTAAAACACTAGAATCATAATTTAATTCCTAAATCTTATTATTTCACTAAAAATAATCAGGAATCGTTACATTTCCAACGTTGAGAATAAGATAATAAAAAACAATATATCTTTATCCTGTTTCACCTTTTGTCAAAATAATACTACATATTGCATATTAAATTATCTTGCCGAAAGTAAACAAATATGTTTGGGGTATCTAATTGTTTTTGTGGGATTTTGAATACGTCAAGAAATTGGATTTTGATAAATTTGGATTTTATACAAATGTCAAGTCTTTTATTCGTTTTGGCCGGTAAAATTTGAAAGAAATTTAATCGTCTTGTGTTAAATAACAAAAATCTTTTTTTTTTTCAAAGGGGTATCCATTAGCCTCTATATTGTTAGTCTATATGTTTATAGACCTTTTAGGGTTTAACCTATTAGGATTTGATCTTAACTAGTATTTATTCTTTTATTTCTTCTTTGTAGTCTTTATATTTTTCATTGTGAATCTTGTAATTTCTTTTTTTCAATAATCATATGACAATATTATCATGGTATCAGAGCGGATGTTTAATATGTTGTTAGAAGGTTTTGTAGCAGTCAGCTATGGCACGAATTGAAATTTCTAGGGTTATTGTATCTGTATCGTTTCCATTCTGTTTGGTGCTCCTTCTCAATTGATGTTTGTTTGCTTGTTGGTATTCGTTTGTTGTTGTTGTTGTTTGATCTCTTATTGTTCGGCTAGTTGTTTTCGCTGGTTTGTTGCTCTTCTCATTCTCTGATTACTTACCTATTGTTGTGATTATTTATCCATTGCCACATGAGTAGAAATGATGATTCCCTTCAGTAAATCAGTACTCAACTAGATGAAAAGAATTATACGTATTGGAGTTATGTTATGAAGAACTTCCTTCATGAGAAGAATATGTGGGGCTATGTCATTGGGACTAAAGTCAAACCTTCAGTTCTTTAAGTTGAGAATTTCGATTTGTTGGTTGATTCGTAGGATATTGATAACTCTAAGGTCATTACTTGGATTAACAATTTTGTTACATGGTCTATTGGTATGCAGATGGCTAAATATGACACATCAAAGGAAGTTTGGAATCACTTAGAGATACTTTATACTTAGTCCAACTTTGTTAAACAATATTGATTAGAATATGATATTCGTGCCCTTCAGCAAAATGACCTGAGTATTCAAGATTTCTATGTTGTTGTGTCTGATTTATGGGATCAATTGGCTCTTACTGAATCTAAAGAGTTAAAATATTTTGAGCCTTATATTGCTAAGTGGGAAGAACAACGTTTGGTCCAGTTTTTTATGGCGTTGTGTTATGATTTTGAAGACCTTCGTAGAATGATTCTTCATTGCTCTTTAGTTCCTTCAGTGGAATCTATTGTTCATGAGCTGATTGATGAAGAGACTCGTATCAAGTCTCATGTAGATAAAAGGTTTAAAGCAACCTCCATTCCCACTTCCACTCTTGCTAGGCTTGTTGTTTCCTCTGATCAGCCTCGACAAACTCCAAAGGTTGCTTATGATAAGTGTATATTCTGCAAACAGAAAAATCATTGGAAAACTCAATGCCCATTGTTAGTCAACAAGGGTAAATCTGGTCAGCCTCATTCGAGACAACAAAATAGGCCCGATCAGCAGAAGTTTCAGCCACGTTCACCTCGCCCTCCATAGTTTGTTGTTGCTGCTCCTCTATTAGTGGACATTGAGTCAATTGGAAACATGCCACTTCCTGCATTGGATCCCAAGGTTTTTGAGAGTTTCAGATAGTATTTGGCCTCCAATCATATTTTCATGTTTGCATCTATGTCTCATTCTGGTCCTACTTTATCCGGTACCTCAGGTATACATTCATCTTTGTGGATTTTAGATTCTGGTGCAAACCATTATTTATGATCGTTTACTTGCTTATCACATGTGTATTCTCTTTTTTTTTATGTCTTCTTGAAATATCCCAAAAATCCCATCCAACATTTTCATTTTTAAATCATTAATAAAAAATAAATATCATTCATCATATAAAAATCATAAGTGGTGTATCACAAAATATCATAACATCCGTCTAAACATATGCCAGAGTATAACATCCCAGACTAGGCAAATGTGTGTGCACTGCAATCATCCCGAGCTCTTCCCCTTGCTACTGGGAGTACCAAAAACCAAAATTGAAAATTGTAAGCACGAAGCTTAGTGAGTCTCCCCAAACTACCAAATACGATACACATAATCATGTCGCTTGCAGATACGGGCCCCACCCACACTCCAGAAGATACGGGTCCCGCCCACACTCTGCTAACTAGGAGATACGTGTCCCGCCCACACTCTGCTGGTTACGAGATACGGGCCCCGCCTACACTCGGCTAACTATGAGATACGGGCCCCACCCACACTCAGCTGCTAAGCATACATACAAGTATCACACAGACAACAAGTATAATCAAGTTTATCAATCAATCCTATATACATAATCAAATAATGCTATGAGACACGGTTACCGCCTACACTCGGCTAATGATGAGATACGGGCCCCGCCCACACTCAGCTACTGATATATATACACATAACATATACAGGTCGGCATTGGTGCGTTCGACCCCTTCAAACTAGGAGAAAACTCACCTCACAAAGCTAACTGTGAAATCTCACGTGAGGAATCTCTAATGGTTGCTCCAACGACTCTCCGACTATCATTATCACAAAATCATTCAGTCAAAATCCAATAATCCTTCTTAGGGTAAAATGACCACTTTACCCCTGGTCAAAGTCAACATTCTGATTTGACTTAATTCGACGAGTTCTATGAATGAGGAACCCTAAAATCGTGATCCAACTCATCAAGTCATCCTTGTGACTTGTCGAGTTCCCTTTTTTACTTGTAGACATGATAACGCAACTCAACTCGTTGAGTCCCTCCTTAGACTCGTCAAGTTCTACCGGGTATATAATCGGGACAAACCGATTCAACTCGCCGAGTTCCTGTATGGACCCGACGAGTTCCTCAGTGTGTTTGGGCCTTCTTAATGGATTAAGCCCCTACCCTTCAGATCTAAGCTTCTTATTCCTCTTATGCACTGAAAATGTCCTTTTAAGGGTAAAGTTTCCAACTTTACCCGTTAATACCTCTACTTCATGGGTTTAGCTCAAACCCAAACCCTTTATGACTTAGATCTTCATCCACAAGCCATCCAAACACCAAACTAACGAATACAAACAGAGATCTAGACCCAGCACACTCCATGAACATGTAAAGCTTCCACCTTTCATCCAATGCATGACCTTTTGGAGCTTAAAAGACCAAAATGACATCATATGGCTTGCATGGGGCTTTAATGGTCATAAAGTTTGCACCTTTATGCCATGAAAAACCCTCCATGATTCTAGATCTGAAAGTATACTCACTTGGGACGTCCATGTCCCAAAGATCAAGATTCTTGGACCAAAAACCCCATAAAATGATGATTAAGAGATCTAAGATGCTACTAGGAAATTTTGAGACTTGCTTACTAGAAAACGATGAGGAAGAAACGAAGTCTTTGGATCTACTATCTTCTTCTTGAATCCTCAAGCTTCTCCTTCCTTCACTAGCCTCAAAACACACGAAGTTTCACTCACAATAGGCTCACAAGCTCACAATTGCATTAGGGTTTATGAATCTAGGGTTTCGGACTTGGAGGCTGGAAATGAGGCCAACAAGTGAGGATTAAGATGCTTAAATAGGGTGCAAACCTTAGAAATTAAGGTTTCATTCTGGCAACCCTACTCGTCGAGTTGAGGGCTCTCAACTCGTCGAGTAGATTGCTTAAAATCTGTGTCCCTTTCTAGTCTCTACTCGACGAGCTTGGTTTTAGTCGGTTGTTGGTGTTATTGTAAGTTTAGAAAGCTTTTATTTTACTTTATTGTTGTAGATTATAGAAAATATTGTAAACGAGGACTTCAATACAATTTTTAGGAACTTTTTAGAACTTCAAATGGTTGTAAAGAACACAACATAATTGCTTGTATGTTTGATTGGATATTTCTAAAATTACAAGGATTTTACAAGATATAACAATTT
This sequence comes from Lactuca saligna, assembly GCF_052625555.1. Lineage (NCBI taxonomy): Eukaryota > Viridiplantae > Streptophyta > Magnoliopsida > Asterales > Asteraceae > Lactuca > Lactuca saligna. The sequence goes on from NC_136419.1 coordinate 3,885,616, forward strand.
TAGTAGCTTTTAGCTTTTGATTTAAATGTAATTTTACCATTTTAAAATTTACAAGTTTCGTAGAATTTCAATACAAATAAAAGTTACATCTTCCAACTAGTTTTGCGGAAGAGCATCTCTATTGATTTCTATGTAAAGCAGGATTCCATTGGAGCATTACAACCAGTTATTCTCTATCTTATATCACTTCAATTCTCCAAAATAAAAGACATTGAGCAATTGAAACCAATCTTATACAATAATTCAAGTTTGAAATATGAATGAACTCCAAATCACCTAAACACGAAACAGAAGAATTGAAGCTGATGAACTACTCGTCTGATCTAAATAACTACAGCTGTGAAAGTAGAGTAACATATCCTCCTTTCACCACTACTCATTCTTTTACATGCAAACAAACAAAGACAAAACACAAAGACCATAATGGCCTCTGCAATTACCAAACTACCCACCCTCACAAAACCCTAACTATCCATGGAGACTCACGTTGATGTCAGTTGTTGTATTTCTCCTCACCTCAGTCTCAGGGGCCTTATAGGCAGGCCAACTATCCCCTCGTAATGTAGTCGGTGATGACAAGTTGTTCTGCTTCACCGTCTCCTCTGTCTGGGCGGCTGGTGCCGGAATCACGGCGGCAGGTGGTGGTGCCGGTGGTGCAGGTGTCGCCATCTCTGGTTTTGTCTCTAGTTTTGACTTCTTGGTTGTCTTATGTTCCATCGGCTGATTTCCCGCCAAAAAACTAGCTACCACAATCTGAGAGAGGAGAGAGAAAGGATTTATTGGAATGAAAGAATGTGATTTAATTGATATTTGTAAAATTAAAACATAAAAATGAAGTGACCTGAACAGGAGTGGCGGCTACTAGTAGGCCTGCAACGCCACCACCAACAACCCGGCCATCTGGGCTTGCTAGAGAAACGCTCATTCCACCGGATCGGTTTCGTATTCCTCCGCTTTCAGATGGCATAAAAGAACCAGCTAACGAAAGTATCTCAAAACGACCCTATATTAAAATTTTGATTTTTCACATAAAATATCAAACTTGTAATGTAAAAGTAATGAAGATTTAAGATATTGATTCATGGCACCTACCTCGTAAGTCAAAGTACCACCAGAAGAGTCAGGTTGCCGAAGGGTGACACTCGAAATAACACCATTTGCTGACAGAATGCATATTGCCCGAGGCCCTTGTTGAGAGAATGATATAACCTTCATTGTCACATCCTAATCAACCAATTCCAATTCCAAAATTTATGAAACCAACCAATATAAATGGGTCCCATTTACAATTAGTAAGTAATTAAGTACACTATATTTAATTTTAAAAATGGTACCAAAATCATCAAAACACGAACAAACAAGACGTATATTCATTTTGACTTTGACTTTTACCTCTCCGGCATTGACATTGATGATATGAGGTGTAAAATTAGCTCCAACCGAAGATGGAAACCAGTCGCCTGTGGGAAATTAACAAACTGGATCATTATTTTGGATCTGGCGTATAAGAGAATTAGTAAGAAGAATAATGAGTTGTTTTTTTTTTTTTTTTTTTTTTTTAAATAATCAAACAGTAGAAACATGAAAGATGACCACTTCCAGTTTCAGCCAACAACCAAACCCCACAAGATAATAAAAGCAAAGTCTTGATCTTTACACGTCTAGCTAAATATAGATTCATCAATTCTCGGTTTGACCCTCTTCACTGTTGTTTCTACTTTCTACTTATATATATGTGGGTTTCAAACATATAAGCAACAAAACTAGAAACGTGAGATCAAGATTCTTAAAAGACACAACTTGCAGACAAGAAACTTAAAAGAGCTATCCATATCCTATGTCCATGGTGGATGGGTATCTTGGTCCCACATCTCTGATCAAACTACTTAAAAAGTTGAAATTTATCCTATTAGAGATGCAAGTATGACAGCAAAAATTAAATCTTGAAAACATAAAAAAGTTTCGATTTTTATCAAGAAATAGATGAATCTGTTGCGTTACCTAAGCTTTCCATCCTAATCTTGGATGAATGTTTCTCGGCGGAGGGTAGCCGGATTTTGCCTTTTTTCCCCGATGAGAAGTCGATCACCGGTGAAGAACCAGCAGATGAGATGGGTTTTGGAGATAACGTTTGATTCACGGACCCATCTGGTGCGTACTTTCTTGGTCTGCCTCGTTTCTTCTTCATAGACAAGGGCATCACACCTAACGGCGGAGGCACCGCCGTCGACTGGGGAGAGATAGCCACCAGTGTTGTGACAGCTGTTGATACAGTGGTGGTGATTTGGCTCGGAGGTTCGGTTCTTGGAGATAAATGATACTCCGACGGAGCATCTGATCCGACCACGGTAACACCAGTACTGTTCATCCCTACTTCCCTCCCTTCCATTTCCAAATTCATCAAAAAATAATTATATGTATATAACTATTTTTTTTTTCTTTTGCCAAATTTGGATTGTACTCAGACAAATCCCGTTGATTTCTTAGAAATGAAAAAAAAAGAAAGAAAGAAAGAAACACAGAAAATCTAAATCAGAAGAACATAAAACCAAAAACCCAGAAAATTCAATCAGGTATAAAACATAAAATGCATGAAAAAAATTAAACCAAAAAAATCCAGGAAATCTTTATATTAAAGAAAGATCAAACATGAAGAAACAGTGACTATTCATTTAATTTTTTGCAACAAAACAAGAATTTGAGTAGATTTAAACAGGGGGGAAGTCGTTTAAATGAGGATGATGCTCAAAAAAATAAAAATAAAAAGTTTGAGTAATAATGGGTTGATCATAAAAAGAGATTGAAATTGTATTTTTCTTTTCTATAATAAGAAAATGAGGAAATTGAGGTGTTTTTAGGCGTGAAGCTATATTGGGTTGTTAACTTTTCTGAGGATTGTATGTATTACGAATATAAAAGAAAATTTAGTAAAAATGGAAAAAAGAAATTATTTAATGTTGGCTCTTTAATTATCAAATATTAAAGTAGAAGAAATTATGTATTTTGGTTAAGAAATGGTTGAAGTCCGGTGAAAATAAAAACTAAAATTATAATATTATAGTTGGGAAAAGTGAAATTAGGTTGCCAAGCTTTTTTCTTTTAATATATATATATATATATATATATATATATATATATATATATATATATATATATATATATATATATATATATATGGTAAATTACACGAATGATCATTGTGGTTTAAGGTAGTCTGCACAGTCAGTCCCTGATAAGAATTTTTAATTCGGACCATTTTTAAGACATATTTTTGTTGGGTGTTTGGTCATTGTCTTATATAAAAGACTATATTACCCTTATGGATTTTTTTTTTTGACTTTTTGTTATTTATTTTAACTATATTAATATTATTAATTGAGAATGGATCCACCCCTAATATCATATCACACGTGCTTCCTCTATCTCTCACTCATTTATATCGATCTCTTCTTCAACCAGATCCTCCCCTCAAAAACCCTAGCCAAGACGCCACCTGAAAAGTCCATCACACAAATTCTTCACCAAGAAATCAAGTAAGAGTAAAAGACAATAACTCATTCAACAACCCCAAACAAAATCGTTCCAGAAAAGATTAATAGTCGTTCAACAATACATTGATAGTTTGAGCTGTGATGAAATACTCTACTTCAAAAAACTCTAGCAGGAGGTTGAACACCAACACGAAATCGATCACCCGTACCTTTTTTAGAACTGACCACCATCGCATGTTCCGATAAAACTGGAAGGAAATAATCGTTGGGTTTTTTCCCTGGGTTGCAGTGGTAGGGTGATGTTACACTCCCAAACCGAATTGGCGGAAATATTTGGGGGCGGAGAACATCATGTACAATATCTCAACAATGCATAATAGTTAACAATTAACAATATCATCCATTGCATTAATAGTATAATTCAATACAAGTGTGTTCTGTGCAATAATAATAAGACACCAAAAATGAATGATCAAAATAAAGACGAGTCTGAAAGTGCTCCGTCTTCTCAAAACCTGTCATTGGTACATGTCTACTGATGACCTAAGAATACAAGTTATTTTGAAAGAGAGGATCAACATTTAAGTTCGTGAGTTCATAAGTATTTAGTGTCAAATGTTGTATAAGTTTGAAGAAAAGTGTTTGTAAATGTTGTAAATATATGTAAATGTTTGTAATGAAAGTTTGTTGAAACGTTTGTAGTAATTGCTTGAATCTCTTAGAAAATCCTATATTTTCTACTAAAATGAAGCCTTCTACCAAGACCCGAATGTTTTGAATGTTTGTTTCTTTGTAAAAGTGATTATTTTCCCAAGTGTGATTATCATTACCAAAATATAGTTTTACATTACCGTTTATGTGAGAAGATCACAATGTGAATGCAATGGGAAAATAATAAAGTATTGTAGTATTGCATATAGTATCTGCTGTTGTACTAACTACCTTAAATCAATTGTTAAATAAGGTATAATGTGATATGATTGTAACCATGCTTGATCGACTAGTGGTAAACACAACGCTCAAAGACGTCGAAAAGTTATGACATTCGTCACCCGTAGACTTGCAGGTCTCACTGTAGCTAGCAGCAAGGTGTGGGCTGGTCAGTCTAGTATAAGAAATCCATCTATTTGATAGTTATTAATCACATGCGATTGATATAATAAATATAATGTTTCAACTTGTATTCCTCCCATAAAAGCATTTAAAATCATTTAAAATGTTAGTTAGGGGTATGAACTCACCTGATGTGAGTGATGCGAATGTAAGATCGGTATAGGTTGCTGAGTGTCAAGTGAAGACTCGAGCACACACAGATCCTATTTAGCATATAATGACACATATATGGATACAATTAGTGCTTATACAACTTAATCATGCAAGGAAACACCTTAGGGACTAGGAACCACTTGAATGGAAGTTTTACAATCACATGTGATTGCACATAAAAGGGTTTACGGCCACGGGTTCACGGCCAAAGGGAGTTTTCGGCCAATGAGTGTATGGTCATGGAGTTTACGACCGTACACACATTGAAAAGCTTGTAAACGAGGTATTCTAAGGCCCTAACAAGCATTCCCTAAGCTTTCTTGGTCCTAGGTTTGGACTTAGATGAGTTTGAAGGCCAAAACATGAACAATCACAAGGGTTTACGGCCATGCAAGGGTTTACGTCCGTAAACTCTTGGGGTTCATGCTATAAATGATGTTTAAGGCAAGGAATCAAGTGTTTATCAAGCCTAACTAGAAGATGGACGAGATACTTACACTTTGGAGGCTTGAAGGGGGTTCACGACCCAAGAACTAGTGAGTGTTCTTGGTATTCTTGGTGAGAATGTTGAATACTTAAAAATCTAACCAAAAAGATGATTTTCATGGATGAAATCAAAGGGTGATATAAGATCAAGAAGGATAACAACAATTGAAATGGAAGGAATTCTTACATTTTGGAGGATCAAGGTGTAAGCTCGAAGATAGTTGAGAGAGAGTTGACTTTTCTTGACTTGGAAGTGTATACCTCATACATGTAGGCGAAGTCTAGACCTACCGTTACATACAAGATATTCTTATTCTACTTACGAGGTGAGTCTTCTCACTATACTTACATGAGCGGTAATACTGTGTGACTGGAGGGTCTTATTTGAGTTATCGACCAGAGGGTCTTATGTGCTTATACTGAATTATGTGATATTATGTATTTTGTATTTGTGATATATTCTATGTTATTCTGTGCCTTACTAAGTTAGGACCGGATGGTCCAAACCGAGTTATGAGATCGGAGGGTCTTCATTGAGATATAGGACTGGAGGGTCTGACCCAAGCTGTGAGACCAGAGTGTCTTCACTAAGACACATGACCAAGGTCCTCATCCGATATCATGAGTTTTCTGGGGCTAGCATGCTACTATCGGTGGTTTATCATATATTTCTCAAAAATTACCGTTCCACTCACCAGATTGACCAAGAAGGGTGTTACTTTTATCTGGGGTCCTGAGCAGCAGGCTTCGTTCGAGACTTTTCACCAGAGATTGTGCGAAGGTCCAACGTTAGCCCTTCTTGAGGGAGTGGAAGACTTCGTAGTCTACTATGATGCATCTATATCAGGGATGGGCGTCGTGTTGATGCAGAGGGGACATGTGATAGAATATGCATCAAGGAAGCTGAAGCCTCATGAGACGAGGTATCCCACCCACGATCTAGAGTTAGGGGCGGTGGTGTTCGCCCTTAAGATTTGGCACTACTATCTTTATGGTGTCCGGTGTACCATATACACGGACCATAAGAGCTTGAAGTACCTTATGGATTAGCCCAACCTGAATATGATACATAGGAGTTGGTTGGATGTAGTGAAAGACTATGACTGTGAGATTTTGTATCACCCTGATAAGGCTAATGTGGTAGCTGATACCCTAAGTCGTAGAGCAGTGAGTGTTCCAATCCGAGACGTGTGCATGAGGATAACTGTGATGACTCCAGTCTTAGATACCATCCGAGAGGCCCAGGTGGTGGTCGTGAGACCAGAGAACCGTAAGAGAGAGCGAGTGATCAGGCATATTTTTGAGTTTGAGACGGATAGTCGGGGGCTTATGACCTTTCGCGGGCGGATATGAGTGTTATAGGGTGGTGCTCGACGTATTTTGATGGAGGATGCCAATAGGTCGATATTCTCGATCCATCCGGGGGCCACCAAGATGTATTTGGACCTAAAAAGGGATTATTGGGTGCCCTGTATGAAGAGAGATGTGACACGGGTAGTCAAGAGATGCTTGACCTATCTTCAGGTCAAGGCAGAGCACTAGCGTCCTCATGGCCGGTGGCAGCCTCTAAAGATTCCCCTGTGGAAGTGGGAACAGATTTACATGGATTTCATTACCAAATTACCAAGAACCACGCGGGGTGTTGATGCGATATGGGTGATTGTAGATCGGTTGACAAAGAGTGCTCACTTTCTGGCTATCAGTGAGAGCTCTTCTATGGAGAAATTGGCCGAGATCTATGTTCAAGAGGTGCTGGCACGATAGTTTCAGATTGGGATGTGTGTTTTACTTCCAGGTTCTAGAAGAAATTTCATGAGGAGTGAGGTACTCAGTTGCATTTCAGTACCACATATCACCCACAGAAAGACGAGCAGAGCGAGCGGACGATTCAGACGCTCGAGGACATGCTACGCGCATGTGTTATGGACTTCGTTGGAAGTTGGGACACTGACTTTCCCTTTGCTGAGTTTTCATACAATAACAACCATCACTCCAGTATTAGTATGCATCCCTTTGAGTTTTTTTACAGGAGGAGGCATCGAACTCCCATCTATTGGGGAGAGATACAACAGAGAGTGATGGGGGGGGGGGGGGGGGATTGGGATAGTGCTCAAGATGATAGAGCAGACCCAATAGGTCAGACAGAGGTTACTGACAGCCCAGAGTCGCTAGAAGAGTTACGCAGACCGGCGACGTTCAGAGCTAGAGTTTCAGGTCAAAGATTTTTTCCTCCTGAAGGTATCCCCATGGAAAGGGGTGATCTGATTCAGGAAGCCGGGAAACCTGGGCCCTAAATACATTGGTCCTTTCAGGGTGATATATTGAGTGGGTAAGGTAGCTTATCGATTGGAGCTACATGTAGAGTTGAGCCATATTCATAACACCTTCCATGTGTCCCAGCTGAGGAAGTGTGTAGTCGATGAGACGGAAGTAATCCCTTTGGAGGACATTCAGGTTGACAAACACCAGAAATACATTGAGAAGCTGATATCGATCTTGGATAGGAAGGTGATGGTCTTGACGAAAAAGAGGTGCCCTTGGTTCATTTTCAGTGGCAACATTGGAAGGGATCCGAGCGGACTTGGGAGCTGGAGTCCAAGATGCGAGAGCAGTATCCAGAGTTGTTTTTGGAGGATGACTTCAAGGGCGAAGTCTGATTCTATTGGGGGGGGGGGGGGATTGCAACATCCCAACTTCCAGGTATAATGTTCAATTTATTTGCATTCATGTTGTCAGTGCAACTCGACAATTTGAAGGCCCCAACTAGCCGAGTAGAGGATTTATTTTTTTTGGAAACGGAGTAGAGGATTTATTGGCCGGATGATTTTTTGAGTCTACTCGACGAGTTGGAGGACCCCTACTCGATGAGTAGGAACTGAATGTGAAAAACCTCATTTTCAGGATTTGTGTCCTATTTAAAGGACCTTAAGCCTTCATTTCCGCCTCTCTCGTCACCTTATCACATCCATAGAGAAACCCTAGTGAGTTAACCCATATTATGAGTGTGTGAAGCCAAAAGTGTGCATTTCCTTGAAGAAGCTTGAAGAATGAAGAACTTGGAACAAGAATGAGCCTTTAAATCCAACTTCCATATAGTTGTAGCACCTATTTGGAGGTAAAAATTCTTTACCTTGACTCATAATTTCTTAGATCTCTTAGTATGTGAGTTATGGACATTTTGGTGCAAAAATGAGACCGTTCTCCGGTTAAGCATGTCCAGAGGATGTGGTTGTAGATGTGGACTCCTCCAAACCCTTTTATGCATAAAGTCTCAAGTTTTATGGAGCTTGATCCCTCTTCTTGGCCTAAACCCCTTATTGAGTATAGTTTTGAGTGTTCTAGCCTTTGAGGGGCCTTACATGCATGTAAAGTTAGCAACTTTACGTGGTAACTCCATGCTAGGAGGTTAGATCTGGAGTTTCGAGCATTGAAATCAACTGAATTCAGAAATGGCTAGGGAACTCGATGAATTGAGAGGGTTTTGCCCATCCTTGGACACATAGTGAACTCAACGAGTTGATGGGACAACTAGATGAGTAATTGGAGTTTTCCCCGCATTGTGGAAACAGTACAAGCTCGACGAGTTGGTGAGGCAACTCGGCAAGTTGACTCGAGATTTTCAGATTTTCGGAGAATAGTGGGAACTCGACGAGTCGCATAGATGCACTCAGCGAGTTTAGTCAACATGGACTGTTGACTTACGTTAACTTTCAGGGTTTGGTCAATTATGGACTTCGGAGACCATGTAGGGGTAAAATGGTCTTTTCACCCTTTCGAGATTTTGTGGAGGAGTTACTTTAACATCTTGGACTGGTTATTACAAATTGCTAATTAAATATGTTTATGATACATGTAGGCGGAGTCTAGACTTACCGTTGCGTACAAGATATTCTTGTTCTACTTACGAGGTGAGTCTTCTCACTATACTTACATGAGCATTAATATTGTGTGACCTGAGGGTCTTATTTGAGTTATCGACTGGAGGGTCTTATGTGATTATATTGAATTATGTGATATTATGTATTTTGTATTTGTGATATATTCTATGTTATTCTGTGCCTTACTGAGTTAGGACCGGAGGGTCCAAATCGAGTTGTGAAACCGGAGGGTCTTCACTGAGATATAGGACAGGAGGGTCCAAATCGAGCTGTAAGACCGAAGGGTCTTCACTGAGACACATGACCGGTGGGTCCACACCAAGACGCATGATCGGAGGGTTCATGCCAAACTATAGTCATGAGAGGCTTATTATTTGTGTATGTGGTATTTTGGAGAACTCACTAAGCTTCGTGCTTACCGTGTTGTGTGATATGTGTTTCAGGTACTTCTCAGAATCATGGGAAGGCGCCGACTTAATTGTACACACACCTGTTAGAGATTATGTTTGAGGATTCTGGGATATTATTAGTCATATTGTTGCATTGTGTTTTGAAAACTGATACTTTTGTGATTTTTGTGAAATGTGATATTGAGTTTTATGTGGTTTAAAAATGAAAAAAAATGTTTGAAAATTTAGAGTGTTACAATAGTCGTTGAATGACCGGCCTGAGCAAATGTTTTCATATAATGACTTGTCAAATATAAATTTGATGCACCGGGAAGAATACAAAACACCTACAACACCTCTTAGGCTTTCTCATCGAGAAAAACATGTATACGTATGGTTTAAGTCCCCAATGGATACAGATGAATAAGAAAGACGTTTCATACTAACAATCAACACCATTGGATAGTTTTATAGATCCCCTACCATTCACACTCTGTATAAACAACAAGATGCTTTGTTGTTGTTTTCGCACCATTTTATCATTAGTATACTGACGATTGTGTTTTGGACGCGCTTATATGGGGACAATCACTTGGGCTGATTGGAATGTGATGTAAGTTTTATATATATATATATATATATGTGTGTGTGTGTGTGTGTGTGTGATCATTACGTAGTATAAATTTAGTAACAATATTAACTTTATTATATACGTGTGTTGATTGGTAGCAGATCATGATGTGGATCTCATTTTTGATAGAGCATAGACCAAATGATGTTCGGTAAACATCTGTGTCGATAGCTTTTAGCACAGATACATATGACCATAATAACATGGCTGAAGGATCCAATAATCTCTCTTGGTGAGAGTGTCATATAATATACATGTGTTTCAATTAAATTACCCAAGTAATAGTCATTTATAAAAAAGTGTTATCTGATGTTTAGTTAATTCCAACATTTTGTGTAGCATTACATCCATATCAATATAATGATTGCCCATTGTTTTTGAGAGTTTTAGATTTCAAGCATTGACAATGACTATACACGATAGTCACTAGAAGAGCATTTATTTTTCAGATGATGAATGTTGGTTTATAGTCATGCAAACCTGTATCTACAAACTCCTAGTTGGTATCAAGTATTATGGGATGTTTTTATGTTAGTTCATAGAGATGTTGATCGCTAGGAAATAATCGAGGATAAATGGTTCAATTGAAATCTGGGTCATGTCATATCACAAACGATTGACGAATTTTTTTGGAGTACGAAGATAAAATAAGGGTCCATTTGCATATTGTAGTATAATTTAAAATATATTTAACTTTATGTAATTGTTACTTTTGATATATTTAAAGATTTTAAGCACAGTTACTTTTTGCAATATATAAATTTTTTAATTTAAAACCCATATAAAATCATAAATAAACAAAAAAAAATTAACACACAACACAAAAATGAACACACAAAAAGTTATTAAATTATATATATATATATATATATATATATATATATATATATATATATATATATATATATATATATATAATATTCATAAATGCTACTCCACTATTCGAAAGTGAAAAATTATAAAATTTTGGTTATTTTTTCCAGTTGGTTCATTTATATGAGTTCGATTACTCAATGAGTTATATAGAATATATTAACAATTCTTTTAGTGTTTGTTCACCCCCACTGATGTGAATGAAAGAAAGTACTTATAACACAACCCGCAATATAATGTTGTGTTTTCATGGTGTGGGAAGGAGGAAATATTATACCTTGATAAAAAAATTAGAAACGGAAAAATATATTAAAAAAACCCAATGCTTAGCAAGTGACTAGGCAATGACAAAGAAGAACATAGCTTTTAGTTTATTACATGAGGGAAAGGGGTGAGGAATTCCAATCTATCCAATTACCAACTTGACCATTGCCCCTGCATTTGAGCCATAAATATGTCAACGCTTTTATGTTTTCAGTGCCTCTACGAATTGTAGTAGATGCTCATTGAAATAATTTGTCATTCCTGATCCTCTAAAGGTTCCATAGCAGACTGCAACAAATACATAGCAGTTTAATGCGCTTTTTAGGGCATCGACCCCATGAGGCTGCAAAATGAAGTAGTTCACCAACATTATTGAATTCTTCTTTGTTTAATCCACATCATTTGAAAATCTTATTCATTATAAGTCTTGCCTATGAGCATCTCATAAGAATATGATCAGCACACTCAACTTCACCAATACAAGTTCCACATAGTGTCGAGTCGATATTCATGCCATGGGATTATAATGTTGTAGCAGATGGAATGCATCCTTATACAACCCTCCAGACAAAGCAAAGCACCTTTTATTGGGATAACCTTGCATCAACTGATCAATGGAAGACTAGAAGAGTGTTGTGCAACTTTGTCTAGTCTCCTTCTAATTGCATCCATTGTGAAACTTCCTTCTGGCGTTAACAAGCATGTCCGTTTATCATGACCAGATTGTAGTTGACACGAAGCAATCTCCTGTTTTAACATGTCTAATTCTATAGATAATCCCGCAACTAATGGGCAAGATTTCCATTCCCAAAAGTTACTAGTATTTACGATACGAGAGGAAATAGAGTATGACTTACGTAATTCTAAATCATAAAGTGAATGATATTTCATTTTTAGTTTCTCATTATTCATCCATGTATCCTGCCAGAACTTGGTATTTTCGCTTGATTGGATCTACTGTCTAAAAATGTCATTGTGATTAAGTCCAACATTGTGAATATCTTTCATGGTCCTTGCAATATTTTTCCACGCCCCAGTAATAGTTTTTTTTTAGAGATAATCATAGGGTTTATTAGAAAGACAGTGAATACCTGTTATAACCTAACTCTAGGGGCGTAGCTACCCATTGCTAAAGTAGGTCATAAGACCTACCTTTTTTTCTTTTTTAATACAACAATTATATACAAAAAAAAAACATAAGGAACTACCTTATTTTTGCCAAAAGACTTATATTTTCATACTTTTTCCGTTTTATTAATAAGGAATCACTTTAATTTTGGTTCTAGATTCGCCACTGCCTGACTCCAAAGTGATGTTGACTCCAAAGTGATGTTGGTTCATTTTTCAAACACCACCACAAATTGACAATGAGATCCACGTTAAGTGCATGTATTGATCCTACCCTTAATCCACCATATTCCTTTGATGTCGTTACTTTTTCCCATGATACCCAGTGAATCTTGTTTTTCCTTTATGTTCCCCTCCAAAGGAATTTCTCACGGATTTTTTCAAGTGCATCAATCACTATCATTGGGGCTTTGAATATCGAAAGGTAGTATGTTGGAAGATTGCCCAAGACATATTTGATTAGAGTTACCCCCAAATGACAAAGTTTTTGATTTCCATGAGAGCTTAGAATGAAAGTTGTTGATAATTGGTTTCCAATTTTTTACCAAGTTCATATTAGCATAGCCATTTTATGACAACAATGTTTGGTATCATATTTAATTTTATAAATTAATAATTAATTATTTATCTTGTTTCAGAAAGTGTTTGAATACGACAATAAACATTATCGACCAATAAGGATTAGCCTCAATATTGTGAAGATCATATTCAAATGCGCAATTTTAGTTAAAAATGAAAAGTTGTATGCTAATTATTGTTTGAAATTATTACTTTTATTCTTCTCTTGTTTAAAATGCATTACTATTCATAATTTTCATGTTTAAATTATTAAAAATAAATATATTAAATATATCAAAGTCAGAAGTCTTGAAATTTGCCAATTGTTGGCATTTCTTGCTTATTCCCTTTTTTATTTTTTTTCATGCTTAAAAAAGTATTTTGTCATTTTCAAAATAAGAAAACTATAATTAAAATCGCATTTGGGGACCACTAGTGTTGGGAATGTAAATGTTAATTATAATTCATTAAATAGGTTATGAAGAAAGCAAAATCAAATATAAAAAACAAATTAGATAAGAAACTTTGTATTTTAAAAATCGAATATTTTAATTAGTATAAACAAATAATGTTAAGATAAGAATAAGTAATTATACAAATCATAAAACATTTAAATATATATATGATGAAACCAATAAATCATTATGAAGCTGTCAACACTTTTACTCTCTTTTTTCTTTAAAATAAAACTTTAAGTTTAAGCATGCAGTTTTTTTATTATATTTATCTCTTTTATAAATCTGGCTACTTTAGATTAAATAATCTTTCTATGGAACCCTAAATGAAAATATTTAAGATTTAAAAATGCATTACTTGTATCTTCTTTATGGAAAAATTTTAATTGTTTAAAAAATGATATCTAGACAAATAAATATATAATATCTTATCATCCAATGAAGTTATATTTATCTATCTTTTAAGTCTTAACGTATTTATGTACACATCAATTAAATATTATGAAATTTTACTTGATTTATCAAAAATAATCAACATGTTGTTGATGTTTGGATAGAAAAAAAAAATTATATTTGTTGAGTTTTTCTTAAGAAGGGTGATATACGAAGAAAAAAAAACTCTTTCATAATCTTCTGCTTGATTCCCAAGAAAAATTAGAGAAAAGTTTTATACAATTCTATAATGACGAAAATATTCCTTTTATTTGTCTTTCTTACGAGTATAAAGTAGTAAAGTACAGTCAAATTATAGTCAAATTTGTAAAACTATCAAATTTCATCATTTATCTCTCGAAAATAATAAAAAAGCTATCTACCATCTGTTCAGTCCGACTGAAAAACAGAAATACAATTGTAACTTTTTTTTCTTTTTATCCGTTCTTTTCTTTCTCGAAAAAAAAAATCAAAGAACATAAGGTAACAACCATTTAAACATGGAACATATGTTTTCCCAGTGACAAAAGGTAGCTTAAATATATATCAAAATCTAATTTTATCAGTTTATTTCTTAAAAACAAAATGAAAGTAAATGACAGTTGTGAACTTATTTTAGATAAAAACATAAAGAAGTTATTATAAGACCAAAAAAAACTAATTTTTATAAGAGGCACATAGTAGCTTAACTAAAGCTTTAATTTTTGTCATTTACATGACATGGGTTGTCATATTTGTCATGCCAATTTTTCAAAAATATTTAATATAAAAAATAAATATTTCAAACATATTATTTTTTTTAAACTAAAATTTTATTTAAGTAGAATAATAATTAAGGTGCTGTTTGGTTCGTAGAATGTTGCTGAAAGAATTTGAATCGGAATTGAAAAATGAATATGTCAGGAATTTGAATCCACTTCCATATGTTGTTTGGTTGGCAGGAAATGGAATTGAAATTAATTCCAGATTCTGTTTGGTTCGTAGGAAATGGAATTGGAATTGATGTAAAATGACAGAATTGCCCTTTTGTCTGTTTTGCTTAATTTTTACTTTGTTTTTTAAGTTATAGGGATAATGTCATAAAAAACCTTAAGTTTGGCAGAAAATATCGGTTTTACCCTTCGGCAGTTTTTTGGTTCATTTATACCGCAAACTTATCATTTTTTTGTCGGTTTTGCCCTTGTTACTTGCAATAGCAGGTTTCCAGGTTATTATGAATTATTTTTTGCAAAAAAACCCTTAAGTTTACAAATATTTTGCAAAAAAACCCTTAAGATTATAAACATATAAAATATAAATATATATTCAAGATTTTATAAAAGTAAATAGTTTTCTACTGAAACATATTTTTAGCTTTATGTACGGTAAATTTTATATTTGTTTAATATAAAGTTTTTATATTTAAATTTTAAAAAGTTACCTAGTTTTATCAAAATTTAAATATTTATTAATTAATACTAAAACTTTTCAAAGTAACATTAAAAAACGTCTGTTAGCTAATAATAATATAACATTAGTGACATTCAATTAGTTTTTTTCAAAAGAAAAATAAAAATATTTTATATGTTTAAAAGGTTTGAATTTCAGAAATAATAAACTATCATATTTTATATAAAAATAAATATATTTATATAATAAATTAGACAAATATATTTATATTTTATATGTTTAAAATGTTTATATTTATTTTTGATGTTTAACATGTTTATGATATTTTTATAAAAAAAAATATGATAATATTATTATGTATTTAAACATATAAAAAATACGATATGTTATATTTCTGAAATACAAACCTTTTAAACATATAGAATATTTTTATTTACCTTTTAAAAAAATTAATTGAATGTACATGATACCATATTATTCATAATAACTATTTTAGCATAATTACTTATTAACTAACAAATGTTTTTTAATTTTGTTTTGAAAAGTTGAAGTATTAATTAAGAAATATATTCAAATTTTGTTAAAACTAGGTAAGTTTTTTAAAATTTAAATATAAAAAGTTTATATCAAACAAATATAAAAGTTACCCTATGTAAAGCTAAAAATATATTTCAGTAGAAAACTATTTAGTTTTATAAAATTTTGAATATATATTTATATTTTATATGTTTATAATCTTAAGGGTTTTTTTGCAAAATATTTGTAAACTTAAGGGTTTTTTTGCAAAAAAATAATTCATAATAACCTGGAAACCTGCTATTGCAGGTAACAAGGGCAAAACCAACAAAAAAATGACAAATTTGCGGTATAAACGAACTAAAAATCTGGCGAAGGGTAAAACCGACATTTTCTGCCAAACTTAAGGCTTTTTATGACATTATCCCTAAGTTATATGTAAACATATATTATATAAATTATTGAAATAGTAAAATTTTAATTTATTGATTGAACATTCATGCAAACATATTATGAAAATCATGTTAATAAACATCATAAATTAAAGTCATTCCACTTCGCATCATAATAATGTTACCAAAAAGCATATCAATATTTCGATACATCCCTATCGAAGATACCAAAATTATACAAATCCTAAATACCAAGCAACATCCTATTAAACATCCCAAAAGTGCTTAAAAATCCAAAATACGAATTAACATCCTAATTAATAATACTACCCTTCCAAGATGAATTTTACCCAAACTTCTCTATCGCCTTCTTTAATTTGCCAAAAATCTTGTACGTTTATTGGATCACTTCTTATCTTGGTCAAAGCTTTGAACTTCTCGACTTGACTTAATGAACTCATCTTTAAAATCTCCGAAGGGATCTTCTCACTTAATTCGTTAATCTTCATGTCAAATTTAATACCTTGACTCAAATCTTTAGATATTTCTTTAAGACTTTCAGTAATCAAACCAATCGTATTATGGAACACATCATCGACACGTCGTTTCCTCTTATTAGAGCGAACACTAGGTGAAGTTTCATCATTTTGCACTGATGTATTATGGCTAATTTCCTTGGATTCCAGTATGTCATCATCCAACTCTTGCATTTCTTCTTCTAAGTTCACATCTTGCTCCATCTCAATGAAATCTCTAGCTCTATTTCCTTGAGCTCGATCTTTTCCAAAAACAATGCAAAGATCTTCATAGTAAGGAAATGATTTGTGTTTCCATCTAGTCGCTTCTTTATGAACCTATTTACCAACATGATAACTTATAATAAAAAAATAAAATATTTCCATAAACTATAAAAATAAAAATATTATAACATCATGTACCTGTAGGTACGCCTCCCAAACCGAATCCTTAGCAGTAACACAATGTTTTTCAGAATCATAACCAAACCCGCTTGTGTTTGAACCGTTTACCATATCGTAGACACATTGCCAATCTATCTTCATGGTTTTTATCTTTGACTCAATATGTGGCTTACCTAAAATACCCGAGTCCGAAAGTGGTTGTTTTAATTCTTGCTCAAGATGTTGCAAATAAACCATTATCGGCTTTAAATCCTCTAGCATTTGTCATATTCACTAATGCCTCAACTAGCTTTGCTTCTTCATTGTTTGTCCATGTCTTATAATTTCTAATTTGACTTGTCATACCTATATAAACATAACAAAAACCAATAGATAAGTATCACAACTAATTTTAGATACATTATAAATAGATAAGCAAAATGCCAATTGTCCAACATAACATTAAGCAAACAACAATTTGTCCAACATAACGTTAAAAAAGCAACAATTGTTCAATGTAACAATAAACAAACAATACAACAATTTGTCCAACATAACATTAAATAAGCAACAATTGTTCAACGTAACGATAAGCAAAATGCCAATTTAATTTTCTGCACCCCTAGATGCAAACATGGACTTCGCTAAATTATCTCTAAATATGGTCCATTCATTCGAAGTCCCTACAGAAGTAATATTATCAACATCTTCAGGTCCAACATCTCCGGTTCCCTCGTCCCGATCACATTCATTGTCAAAAGGATCTACTTCCATTTCTTGTCTTATGAAGTTATGTAGTAGACAACATGCCATTATGATCTTATTTTCATTTCAATTGGATAATATGAATTGTCCTTTAATATTTCCCATCTTCCCTTCAAAATTCTGAAACATCGTTTAATGACATTTCTTGCTGATGAATGTTTCATGTTAAAGAATTCATTTGATGTAGTTGGTTGGTGCCCATGATGCCATTCATTTAAGTGATACATTTGCCCTCTATACGGGCTAGAAAACCCTCTCCATTTGTATATCCAGCATCAACTAAGTAATAACCTGCAAATAGGATTTATAGTTAATAACGTTTTATAAATAAGATTTATAGTTAAATATATATAAAAGATTTACATACCCGGTCTTGGAACTTTCAATCCATGTGGTCTAAGAAGAGCATCCCGAAGAACTCTACCATCCGCAGCCGACCCCTCCCATCCCGGTAACTCGTAGATAAACGGCATAACTTGGGAATAAACCCCTACAGCGTTTGTTGCAATGTCATTCTTTCTGGTTCTATATATAGGCTTTTCTTCAGCTGGAACTAGGCACTTTATATATGTTCCATCTAAAGCTCCTAAACAATTCTTAAACCATTTCCATCTTTGATCGGTGGAGTTATTGGGAACAGGTTTGGGTCTCTTAAGCAAACGAGTATGCAATCGTATGACAACATTACAAACACAACTAAAGTGCCTACTAATCGTTTCTCCCTAACGATGAAAGCGACTTATGATGACCCGATTCTTAACATTATGAGCAAGAATATGTAGAAACATGGCAACTTGTTCATCAATATCCATATTCCTACTTTGTTTTAGACCTCCGAATGTTTCAAGCATATGACATAACTTTTTAAAGCACATTCGAGACATCCTAATTTGTGATATAGACATGGTGTCACTCTCATAAACTATTTCATGTAGTATTGGGTATCGATCTATATTTGAAGAAATCCGCTTAACACGTCGTTTATATATATGGTTTTTGAACATCATTAACAGGAGGAGTACAGCAATGTGCAAAACCACATTCCACCATTTCAAAATCAATGAATTTTGTCTTTGTCTACGATTATATGTTGTCAAACTAGCTCGGGACATTTTCCTGTGCATACAAATAGATGAACAAATTTATTTTCACATTTGCTGCTGTTACAAGATGTTCTAATTGATTAATTAATAACACTTTGATTTCTAGGAAGATAAACAATATGGTTTTCATAGAAACAACACTTTTGAATAAAGCATAGATCTTCACAGAAACAACTAGATAATCAACTTGATAATCAATGCTACTGATAAAACTAAAAAAGAACAACTTTGATTATCACTGAAATCAGGAAATTGAGAAGAACAATTTTGATTATCACTAAAAAAGAACAACTTTGGCTCTGTATTCAATTTGCATTTTCCCCAATTTTCGATCCACTTCTTACAAGAAGTCATTAGAGGTTAAATTCTCATTTGCATTCTATTATATAAAAAAATAGTGCTAATTAATTTTGGATTGAGCTTCTCAGTTGACCCTTTTCTTGTTGGTTTTGTGGATGTTCAATATTGGGATTAAAAGAGCGAATTTTTGCAGGAAACAATTTAAATATACATGTTTCAGGAAATCGATTTTCACTGAATAAATATAGGTAATCGATATTCCTGAAATCGACTTATCACAACAAGAAACAGTGGGCAAGATTACGAGGGAGAGAGAGAGAGCGCTAGAGAGAGACAACGAGAGATTTGTACACACACCTGACGAAGAGATGGAGAACGAGAAGCCTGCAATTCGATTTTGACAGAGAAGGAGAAGCCTGCAACGCGATGGAGAAGACGAGCGCTATGAGATGTCAGCTGTGATGTTGGCCGTGTCCAAGTTTGAGGAATACGATTCGGATAGGGTTTTATTTTTAGAATGATTTTGTTAAAATAAAAGGGGTATAATGGTAATATTTCACTTTCCTAGATGGTATGGAATTATTTCCATCAGTTTGTAAAAGGATTGTAGATTCCAACGGATGAAGGAATGTTTTCCTCATTTAGGATTCCCTTTCCTTCCTTAAGTTGAACCAAACGCAGGAATTCGAGGGAATTGAAATCCTTTTCCCTCGAATTCTAATCGTTTCCTGCCAACCAAACGCAGCCTAAGATTTATAATTCAATGGTAAATTTTCATAAACTATTTTTAATGAGAAAATTAAGGGGTATCTTTTGTTAGTAGACCAAACCATACAACCATTTTATGTCAAATCTTGAAAATTTTGTTATCTTCTCTATGAATTTGGACGAATTTGGACGTATACGAGCTTCTTCCATTTTTGTTGGCCGCAACCCCTGTAATAAAAAACTATTCTTTCTTTCTCTCTCTTTTTCTCAAACCATAAACACTCTCTCTATTAGGCACATTTACACTGAGTTGCTGAGCCGAGCTCGGCATGCCGAGGGCTCGACCCGGTGTTCGCTGAGATACCGAAGATGCTTGTCGAGACCACAACCACTAACCTAGGGGGAATGATAACATGTATTATCATGTGCTAAGCTATGCCACATCATATTTTGGCATGTTACCTATGCTATGATGCGGGAGTGACTGTGAGTTTGATATATATTTTAAAAATAAAAAATAAAAACACTAAAAAATAAAAGAAACCAATCACATTCACTCTTCCACTTTCTCTCTCCTCTCTCCTCACGTTGAAGAAACAACAAGTTTGGCATAGCGCACCCCCTTAGCTCATACTAGGGGGTGGTGTTGTGATACTCTTTATATTTTTTTGCCACAACACATATCATAGATAAAGTTGTCAAAATCGTGATCTTGTTCGTAGGATCCTACGATCCTATGTATGAAAAATAAGTCGGATCATATTTTGGGTAGGATCGTAGAATCGATATCTGATCAGATCTTACATTCCCTTGATTTTTTTTTGAAGAAAATAAATTTATCACTTTATGTATTTTATCGTTTATTAGTTTACCGTTTATCATTTTGTGTTGTGACTAATGCTTTGAAGTTTTTATAGCTTTTGAACGGAAAACTAAATGTATGAGATATTTTTCATATTCTAAAATTGTAAGTTAAAATTATGTTTTATTTTGTGAGATCTTAAAATTCCAATTCCAATCTTACAAACCTAAAAACAATCTTACATATAATACAACCTTGACCATATCATTCTCCACACAACTCCATTTTTGATAGGAAATAGTCTCCACACACAACACTAATTTTTTTAATAAGTAAGCAAAATATAATTTATAAAACACAAGAAATATGGACGAACCGACCATTGTCTCTCCTCCTCAAGACGTCGTTTGGCAATATAGTCTCTATTTAATTAACATGGAGAATAGACGAGTCAGTGATCCTCAACATGGAGGAATGCCACATCAGCATCTCCAAGGTGTTTTGGACATGTATTCACTGGGCTTAGGGTGAGAGACTGTGATTTGGGTCATAATTTTTGTGGGGGTTAATATTTTCAAAATTAAAGGAATATAATAATTTATGTTAATTTTAGTTTTATATTAAAATCATTTTTTTATAGTTTAACGATATGTTTTGATTTTTTTATTTCTAACTTTATTAATATAATAATTTACCCTAATTCTAACATTATTAAAGTAAAGCCATAATTAAAATAAGAGTAAATTACACGCATCGTCGCTGGTACAACGTCAAAAGGCACATTCAGTCCTTATTTTTAAAATTAATTCGGAACGTTCCTAGGTTGGCATTTTCTTGCATGGTTAGTCCGTATCACCGTTAGCTATTAGTTCTACCATTTAACTAGTTCCATATGCCTTGCATGCAGGGATATTTTTATCTTTTCGATTATGTTAATTTTGTCACTACAACATTGATAATTAGTAAATATTGTCAAACTCTTATCAAAGCTACATTAAAGAACCCTAAAGTCATCGTCTCCCCTCACTCCACACCCAAAAGAAGTAAAGAACATCATCATCAACTCGGTAATTAAAGAACCCTAAATTCAGTTTTCTACAATAACCAAATGTGTTGCTCCATCTCTATAGTTCGTCTTGGTCATGGTTTCCTACTGATAAATATCAAGTCGCGATCATACCTTCATCCCGACTCCCTTTCACCCCCATTCCTTTGTCATTTTTTGTTGTTGGTGTGTAAACAACCTAAAAAAAATGATGAGTGGTATGTGAGAGATAATCTTTCATTGCTGGCACCATAAATCACCTTTGTTTTGGGTAATTGAAGAACCCTAAATTTGGATATCTCGTTTACTCCATCTTTCTATCTTTATCCATTACCATCGCCCCTGAAAGTCCAACCACCATCGTTGGGAACGATGACGACGTGAACGAGTGGTGGTGCCAAGAACGAAGACGACATGAATAAGTGTAGTGTCGACGACCGCCTTCTTACATGCTATCTGTTCTTGATTTTCCTTCTAAAGAACCAGATTTCTTGCTTCTTGTAGTATCCTTCATAATAGTGGTATGTTTAGGTTATGGGGGAGAAAGATTATGAGAAAAGGTTTGAGCTTTGGTGATTGTGATTTGTGTGGTTCGATCTATTTTTTAAGTAAACAAATAAGAAATGCATTTTTTCATTTCTTTTACCAGATAGGATTTTGTGGTTTGAATTTCATATATGAAATCAGTCAAAGTTTGATTTTAAGGTTTGAACTGATATTATTTTGATGTTTGTATCGGTAGTGGATGTTGAAGGTTAATCTACGATGAACTGGGTCCGACATTCATTTTCGTTGGCACTGACGGAGGTGTGAACAAGGTGTTGGATCTTTGAATTATGGTGGAATAAGGATAGCGGGTAAAAGTAAATATTAAAATATTTAAATAATTAATTAAAACTATAGAAATAAAATAGTAGATTTAATAAGTACAAGAAATAAAAAAGTAAATTTAGGGACCAAATATACAAACTACCTAAAACCATAAAGATCATTTGTGCAATATATCCTAATAATTAAGAAGGGTTAAACCTAAAAAGACAAAAATACCCTTGCATGTAAGGCACATGGGGTACTTAAACAGTAAGAACTAATTGCTAACTGTGATAGAGACTAAGGCTATGTTTGGCGGACTAGCTGAAAAGCTAGCTGTTAGCTGAAAAGGTAGCTGATGGCTGAAAAGTTAGCTGTTAAATAAAAAACTAGCTGATAGCTGAAAAGCTAGTTAATAAAAAATAACGTTTGGTAAAACTAGCTGAAAAGCTAGCTGAAATATATAAAATTACATAAAAGGACATGTAAGAATATGTGTTTCTATAATTAATTAAGGTGTGTATTTGAAAAATTTTAAAAAAGCTCCTAAAAAGCTATTCTAAGTAACTTTTCAAAAAGCTAGCTTATCAGCTACTTTTTGGCTTACCAAACATGACAACATAAAAAAGCTCGAAAAATAAGCTAGCTTATCAGCTAGCTGTGGCGCACCAAACACAGCCTAACTGTGCAATGAAATATCAACTTATGAATGGTCTGATTTAATTTTTAAAGATAGAGATCGAATTTGTATTTTGACACCCGCATTAGGAACGATTCATGTAATTTACTCTTAAAATAAATAACTTAAAAAAACATAAATGTATTATTTAAAATATAAAGTAACCCAAAACACATTATGTGTATATAACTTTTTTTTTTAATTATCAACAATGACAATTAATAACAATCATTTTTTTTTGATAATTTGAGTATACATAATCACTTCAAAAAATGTGTCCAACAAAACATACTTAGAACATCTCCAATGATAAACTTATATCATAGGTCAAAAATATTGTCACTTCATTGTTTTATTTTTTATTAAGATCTAATTAAATTGTTTCTTAAATGGTTAAACTTTTTTATGAAGTTTTTTTTTTAATTTAACTTTTTTTTATCCTTATCTATCTAAAGTGTTATATAAACCCCCTCGTTTAACTAATCATTTTTTAAACACATCATATTTTAATATAAACATTCATTCATGTACAAACGATTTACATATTACTATTATTTATATGTATATATTATATATTTGTTATCTATAAATTTTAGATAAATAACAAATAAATCAAAAGGATAAAATGCAATATTATTAAAAAAAAAAAAGAGTGATTTTTCAAACTTTTAAATTATACAGACCACTCAATATATATTGAGTTAATATATATTGAATGATTAATAAAAATAAACAAAAAAAATCATACACTCTAATCATGTTTAATTATTTTAACCACTTAACCAAATAATAATAAACTATGAAAATCCCCATTTCTTACAATTTCACAAATTATAAGCTATTCATTTCTTTTTGTTCATAGTCAAACACGGCCATTAGCCCGACTGTCTGTCCAGCCTAATTTCTACACTATTGGGCCTTGAAAATAATGGACCATACAAAGATATTTAACAAATTGTAGAAAGTCACAAATTATAAGCTATTCGTTTTTTTATAACCTATTTGTTTTTTTTTTTTTTAAAGTATTTTATATTGATGTTTATGTATTTTAAATGTATAACTATATTTTTTTAACGCATTTATGTATTTCTTACTTCAAGTGGTCTTCATCATTTTCTCTAATTTGTACAACCTTTTCGAGTATGTCTAGATTGTTTTCTTAGAAACTCATTTATGTCAAGCTTTTCCCATTCGTTTATCTTGAAATTAACATTGAATGTGAAATGCTTAAAATATGTAGGTACGTAGGAAATCATCTAGACATAATCGAAGAACCCGTGCAAATCAGATGAAATGGTGAAGACGACTCGAATTAAAAAAATACATAAATACATAAAAATAATATGGTTATAATTTAAAATACATAAAATACATAAACATCTATATAAAAAAACTAAAAAAATACATAAATACATAAAAACACATATAAATGCATAATAAATAAAAACAAAACACATAAATATACATATAAAATACTTAAAAAATACAAATAAATACGTAAAACAATACGTTTATACATTTAAAATACATAAAAATTTATATAATAAACTTAAAATAAACATAAATAGGTAAAAATACATATAAATATGTAATACATAAAAAATACATTAAAATATATTTAAAATACTTAAAATAACACATAAAATTATATATATATATATATATAACCTTAAAAATGTACATACATACGTGTATATATATATATATATATATATATATATATATATATATATAAATATATATATATATATATATATATATATATATATATATATATATATAAATACATAAAAAAAAAGTATACATTTTATACAAATATTGACGAAATCTAGAGAAATATCTCATTATTTTCGAAAAATTAACAATTTTGTCACATGAACTGCTAAACATGTCAAAAACGGCTAAAGTGAAGAAATTAGTTTATTTCTTGGACTTTTCTATTAAAAATATTAAAAAGTTTGGACTTTTCTGTTAAAAAAATAAAACTAATAACTTTATTAAAAAATTTTCCAAAATATTGGGATTTATTTTTGGAAATTTCTCTAATAAAACCGCACCTCTTCCCCCTTCTACCGAGATTTTTGTTTGGCTAAAATGTGTTGAGCGTTGGCAATGGTCTGAAATTGAATATATATATATATATATATATATATATATATATATATATATATATATATATATATATATATATATATATATATATATATATACACTAACCGTTTGCCTGCGCAAAGCGGCGGCGGCGAATAGTTTCTTTCAAACAATTAGTTTCATTCGGAGACATGTTATATTTCTAAGAACACTTGCACTATTATCGAGCGGTTTCACAAAAATAAAAAATGCAATGCCAAAACCAAAAAATATTGTGGTGGTGGATTCCATGGAGGAAAAGGAGATGAAGATTTGAATTAGTGTCCAGTCAACTATATTTTATGCAAAAAATTAGGGAACTCCAATTTGAATGAGTTTTTAAATTTCAAACGATTTGTCGAAAAAAGTGTTTCAGATTTCGAATGCACCAGAAACTAGATAAGAGATATTTTAGGAGTACAAGTTTGGTAAAAAATTGATGAAAATACTAATTCAATTCCTAAAAATAAGGAAATACTAATTTAAATGTGTTTTTAATACTTGTATCCCTAGCATTATCATTTGTAAGATATATATTATAATATTATTATATTAATAGTTGGTTGTACTTTAAGTTTAAAGACTTGAACGTCTTAAAAAAATATTATTATTATATTGATTCTATTTATAGAAATAGTAAGATTTCTTTTATAAGGTAGTGTATATATATATATATATATATATATATATATATATATATATATATATATATATATATATATATATATTAGTAATCTTTTGAATTTTAAAAGGTATAAGATAAAAAAAAAAAACTTTTTATACAAATCAATTATGCAGAAAAAGTAATTAATACTTACTAAAAGTTTGAAAACTTGAATTATTATTATTAAAAAAATATTTTGCAGTGAATTGGCAATTTTATTATATATTAAATTCATGCATATATTTTTTTTAAACTAGACATCGATATTAATTAATTTACATCAAATATATAAGCAGTTAATATAAATATAAGGTGTAACCATAAATATTTTTTAGAAGTAGTAAAATTTTATTACATAATAACTAATAATAATATCTAATAATTATTCCCTTAGGAACACTACTCATCGAAAGAACTATTGCGGTCACACATCTATATATATATATATATATATATATATATATATATATATATATATATATATATATATATATATATATATATATATATATATATATATATATATATATTAAAAGAGTACCCAATTGCTACGTGACAATTGCTCAGACCCTCATACAACTTATTTTCCCACTCAATATTTTCAAAGTGAATTTCTGAAATTGTCCTCTAGCTATTATAAACCCGTTGCAGCTCATCCTCTTCCCTTCATCTGATTTACAAGTTATCTAATCATTTGAATTTGAATTCGAAGAGAGCAATCATAATAATTCAGGAACTAAAATAAAACTCCTATAAACCCTCTTAGTTGTAGAATCAGTTTTAATACTCTCGTATACCTTAAATATCAACCCTCTTTATAGGGCTCCTCATTTCCAACTTTAATATGAGAAATCAAGTATTATCACCAAGATTTTTGTGTTAATTAACATGATCGGAGGGGGCAGTGAACATAAGCGCTTCCAAAATTAATGTTAACGCTCAATATATGTATTTATACGATGTAACGTTCGCCTACATCCTTTTTAGTGATTGTTTGGTGCTACACTTTATAGTTTTTGAAGATTAGCGATCTATAAGTACTGAGGTATTTTATCCAAAAGTGGTGAGTTTATGATTCTTTAACCCTAATCATTGATGATAGGTCTAATTTCATGTTATGGTTCAATTAATTGGAATTTTTCATGTATCTTTTTTCCTTTTTTATCCCTTTTAATCGAATTTTTATGGTTCTATCTATGTTCGTTTTTCAATTGAGGGTGAAATGCCAATCGCCAACTGACAACGCCCAACCATGGTAACTGGTAAGGGAATTGTGTATAAGAAGGAGCAAATTGTTTCAGAAGATCTGATTCCTCAGCACCAACATGGTACATTGGAGCTAATTATATGCACAATAAGTGTTTGGTGAAATGCGTGATTTTTTTGAACATGTAGGATTTTGTCATGTTTGTTTTAGTCCTAATAAACGTTTGCTTACCATGATTAAGCCGAGTTAGATTTTTTAAAAAATCTTGTAGTCGAAATCTAGTATCGTCTATGTTAGCTTAATTTTGAGTTTGGGTAAGGCAAGATCCTGCCATTAATTGTAGTAGGGGATTGATTATAAATTGAAATGGTGAAGAAGTGCTGGAATTTACATGGGAGGAGCTCTCTGCAACGGGATAGGAAAATGTAACTTCTGATCTTCTTATGCTAATATTTAATATACCCAAAATACCCTTCATTTGATAAACTTCCACCATTACATCAAAGCTTTCTAGAGGACTTGGAGAGAACAGTTTCCCTATTGTGTAACATCCCATCAGTAAGGCACTTCTAATTATAACCCTTGTAAATTTATTATTTTGTATTTTATACCTTAAGGGCTTGAATGTGTTCAATTAAACCATAATAGCATTTCTGTAATTTTGAGGATGGGAGTACGCCATGCGTACATAAGTACACTGGGCGTATGTGGCCAGACCCCAAACCCTAGTTTTTAGGGGTTTACATGCATTTAAGCAACATTAAGCCTCATTTATTTTCGCATTTCCAGCCTCCATTAGCATATTCATGTTCTCTTGCAAACCCTAGCCTCATTTGAGCTCTTGGAAGATTTAGTGTGAGTTTTTGTGTGTTCCAAAGGAAGAGTAAGGTGGTGATGAAGCTTGGAAGCTAGAAACAAGATTAGATGTGGGAGTTTCGAATCCTTCTCCATCATTAGAAGTTATAAAGTTCAAACCTTGATGACTAGCTCACTAGATCTTGCTTATGTGTTGATTCTATGTTCCTTTTTAGCCCAAATTTTTGAATCTCGAACTTGGTATGTTCTTGACTCGTTAAGTTTTATTTTCAGACTCTAGTAGTGGAGTTATGTCACAAAATGAAGCCTTGATGGCTAGTTTTGTCCCATGCATGTTAATGAGAGTCTTAAGGCTTTAAGGTGTTAGTTCTTTAAGGATTAAGCACTTTGTATGCTTTCAAGGTCATAAAGTTCCCAACTTTTTGATTCTTTATCGAATTTGGACCATGGATCTACATTTGGGTGCATTTTGTTGATACTTTAAGCTCTTAATGATGGGATTAAGTTTTCTAGGGTTATGCCCCACGTACCTGGGAATACGCACAACGTATGTTGTTAAAGGTCCCGATGAGGTCAAGGAGGAGTACGCCCTGCGTACTTACTCTGGGCCGACTCGACTGAGTTGACTCAGCTAGGTTGACTAAGTGGTTTGACCAGTTTGACTTTAACCTTGACCTAGTTTGACCAGGTTTGACGATAAGCGTATTTTGGATTATTACTAAGAGTCGGTCATTGTGATGATTAAATGTCGGATCGAGCTGAGATTTGAAGTTGGTACCTCAGTAGCCAGTGTTCAGCCTAAGGTGAGTTTTCATCACTGTATATGTGGGTCGAAGGCACCAATGCCGACCCATTCTGTTATGTATTCTAATATGTAGGGTGTTAGCATGCAATAGTAATCTATGGATTTGTTATCTGTTTCCATGTTGCATGTTTATTTGTTTATTTATCATGCACGTGTCGACAAGTTATGATGTATGGATTCGGTGGCTTCAGTTATTGTGCTCAAATTAATTTGTTGGAAACGCCAAGAGAGGTGGTCTATCGTTGAGGCTATGCTCTGAGCATCGGTAAATTGGACTTCAAGATCTAAGTACAGTATCACTTCAAGGCATCTGGAGTTATCAATATTGTTAGGATTCAGAAAGTGTTTATCTAGTCTTAAGGGGTTGTATGGTCTTTTAAGTTCGGCTAGTAATGGATCTCTAGCATTAGTAAGCATCGGTTGTTAGCAAATCAATCATTGGAAGGTAGGAAGGATCGGAAATCCTTCCATTTCTCGTATGCCATGGAGACTTAGTCGGATCGAAGTGGGGGAGAACCGTTTACATATCCATGTCAAAAGCAAGTGTGAAATTAGGATGAACTCGTATCTCCATCAGGGAAGAGAAAGCGGACCAAGTGGTTGTTCGAATGGGGAATAATGTGAGTGGGAGCCTTAGAAAAACTTCCCGACTTTGGGACCACATCTGATTGATGTGTAGTAGACTACGGGGAACCAGGTTGAGGATCCCAGTCAGGACAGGAGTTCAGTGTGGGAGAACCGTTTACGTATCCATGTAAAAAGCAAGTGTGAAATTAGGATGAGCTCGTATCTCCATCAGGGAAGAGAAAGCGGACCAACTGGTTGTTCGAATGGGGAATAATGTGAGTGGGAGGCTTAGAAAAACTTCCCGACTTTGGGACCAAATCTGATTGATGCGTCGCAAACTATGGGGAACCAGGTTGAGGATCCCAGTCGGGACAGGAGTTCAGTGTGGGATGTTAGACTGTGTGAGTGCTCGACTTTGGGTGTGTTCGGATTGGTAATCAGCGATAAGACCATGATCAGCAGCTGAAACAGCATGGAAAGTGTTGTAAGACAGCAGGATAGCTGTAGCATTCACCAACGGGTAGACAGAGTAGAAGTATTGTAAGACTGCGGGTTGGCCTATAGCATTCACTAGTTGGCAGATAGAGTAGAAGTGTTGTAAGACTGGGGGTTGGCCCGTAGCATTCACTAATTGGCAGATAGAGTAGAAACGTTGTAAGACTGCGGGGGTGGCTCTTAGTGTTCCTTAGTTAGCCATTAGTATAGTGGTATAATAAGACTGTGAGGGTGGCCCGTAACATTCACTAGTGGTCAGTTGGTATAGGATTGTTGTAAGACTACGGGGTGGCCTGTAACATTCACTGGTCTTGTTTAATAGCAAGAATATGATAGATCGATGATTTACTCATGGATTCTTTCAGATGATTTCGGCTAGGGCAGGTCAGCCGTACGAATGTGAGTAGGCCACAATATGATCAAATTCAGGAAATGGTAGGTCGTTGGAGACCAGTCGTGATGTAAGACTATAGTGGTTGTGGTAGCATTCACGTTTCATATTAGATTCGTTGGTGACAGGTAGTCAGACTGTTATGATCGGGAGGATCAGAAGGAATAATGGATCCATGAGTGGCAATATGGTTAGGGCAGATTTAGATAGCTGAAGTTCTCTTCAGAAGTCGCGGGGAGTGACTGTGAGGTTGCTCTTTGGCTCGGAAACCGGGTAGGAATCCGGTATTCCGGATTACGACAGTGATTTGGGATTTTGCATAGAGTAGCTTGTGGACAGGAAGACGCTAAGTTACTTGCAGTTGGATTAAATAATCTCAGAGAAATTGATTTGACCCTGTTGCATAGCTCTTGTCTGAGTCTAACCGTTGCAGGGATGAATCTCCTTCTCGAAGGATTATCTGAGTCTCCTGTCGAGTTAAGTGTTCTATAGCGGTATATGGCCAGTGACTTTGTCTCCGTCTGGATGACAACGTGATTAGGAATTGGAAGCATTTTGTGTGGTGCGGGACTCTATGAGGATGGTTTAGTTGCAGTTCGGTGTGAGCGGTCTGACGGGGAGTCGGACCATTGAGACTTAGGTTTTGGATTCCAGATAAGTGGAGTTGGTTTCCATTCGAGAGTTTGAGGATTCGTTCTTCATCGAATTCAGGGAACTATTCCAAGTTATCCAAGAAGAAGAGGATTCCATGGGTAGTTAGGGCATATCTGACCCCTAAATGAACTCTTGAAGCTTAAAGTTGCAAGATTTATTGGTCCCTATGTCCCATGCTTGCCATATATTCATTTTGAAGCCTAAAATGGACCTTAGAGAGTGTTTCAAGCATGCATGGATGTAAAGTTAGAAACTTTACATGATTTATCCACCCTTAGACATCAGATCTATGTTTTGTGATGTTAAAATGAGAGTTTAAGGGATTAATAGGTCAATACCTTCCTTAAAGGACTTAAGGTTTGAGTTTGTAGCCTTATGGGTGATCCTTGGGAGTAAATTTGGAAACTTTATTCTCCTAGACATCTCTATAGATGGGGATCTAAGGTTTGGAGCCTTTGGATTCAAGAAAAAAGGCTTAATGCATTAAGTAGGTTGACAAACCAAAGAACTCGACGAGTTCATGGGTGAACTTAGCGAGTTGGGTTGGGGTTGCCTCGAGTCTGTTGAAAAGCAGAGGAACTCAACGAGTTGTAGGAAAACTTGACGAGTTGGATCATAATATCGTGATTTTAACTTGGGAGTGGACTCGTAGTGTTGAAGGGTCAACTCGACGAGTTGGGTCACCTAGGCCGTTGAATTTGGCGTTGACTTTGATCTTTGACCGATGCATTTGACCAATTTTGTCCCAGTGGGTGTTGGAGTAACCAACCTGGAGTGTATTGGAGGAGAATATGGGCTTAGGATAATGTAACGTCCGTAGATCCGGGCTAGTCAATTTAGAGGCAATAAATGTCGAAAACGACTTTTCAACAAAAGATTATTTAGAATAAATAATTTGAACCAAGTTGTACTATATGTCACAAGGTTTCCGTCCATATAAAGAACGCCGAAATCCAAGTTATAACGAAGAAGTTATGACCCGTCGAAGTTTCGCAACGGAACCGGTACAGCATCGGAAAGCGTAAATAGTGAATTTACGATAGAGCAAGTTTTAGCCTTAGCGATCTAAATGTAAGTCATAGAATACGTTAAACCGAGAGCGTCCATAAAAAAAACGCCCAAATTTGACTTCGTATGAAGAAGTTATGATTTTTCGAAGTTTCGGCTTAGTGGTGTACAACCCGAAATTCGAATATTAGATCGAGTGGTTTTTAGCCGACACAACCTAAACAAGAATTGAATATATCGTTATTTGTAGTGTAACGATAAAAGTACAGACGAAAACGGACAGCGGATGAAGAAGTTATGAATTTTTAACGGACCAATCCTGTCCTGGCGTGTTAAAAATATTAAATTTAAAATAAATTCAAAATTAGCCGACGGAGTCTAAACAAAAGTTGTAGAGTACATTACCGCCTTCACGTGGATATAAAGAACGTCGAAAATGGAGCTCGTATGCGAAAGTTATGATTTTTCTAAGTCGGGAGGGTGTTGTACGAGTTTGGGTGATGTGGCGCGATCATAGCCGTTGCTTCCTCCCCAAGGCTAGCCACCAGATGGTGACACGTGGCACATTACGCCCAGCGTAATTTTGAGTACGCTCAGCATAACCATTACGCTTAGCGTAATTTTTGAGTACGCTCGGCGTACTCGGCGCTGGCAGCCTATAAATAGAGGCGCAAATCTCCCATTTTCTTCACAACTCTTCATTTCTTTCCTCTTAAATACCCCCAAACCTTCAAGGTTTTTCCCTAGCACCTCCAAGGTGTTAGAAGCAAGTCCCGGAGCACCAGGAAGCTCCGAGAGGAGGAGCCTTTTGGCTCAGGAACGTTGCTCCAGCAAAGCCCGGTTTTCGATAAAACCCGCTGTAAGTGAGCTACGCCTACGCTATTTTTAATATAGCTTCTAATTAGTTATTGTAATGTGATTAGGTCCTTAAAATAATTATTTGGGATATTATTATGAGTTATATTGAGTGTTATTTAACGCTTATATAATAGTAATAATAGTCAGACTATTAATTTGTCGCGGTTATTGTTAGACTAAACCCTAGTGGTATTAATACTAGGTTTTTATCGAAGGAAAATTGTTTTGAGAGTATCGAAGCGCTGTCCGAGTGCTGAGTCACCACCTTTCAGGTGAGTGCATAGTTACTTTCAACTTACACATAGATATGAAGTATTTTATATAAATTATGTGATATGTGTGCATATTATCTGAATACTTGATATCTATGCTGGGTGAACGATTTTATACACGTTTTAAATGATTTAAACTGTATATGTATTTTATATCTATGAAAATGTTGGGGTAATACATGGGTAGATGTAATAGATGAAATATGAGTTGGATGATGAGTTGAGAGGTGAAATAGACCGTGAGGTGAGGGTGAGAGGTGGACAATGTGAGAACCCTTTTTCCCAAATGATGGCCCCGTCATTCAACAGAGTATGGATGACAACCACGGACTATTCTAGACAGTACAGTGGAACACTAGCAGGCTCACAACCTGTAGGTGTTGTGAATGACGTGTTCACCGGTGTACTCTAAAAACCCATTGATACGTATTGCGAGTGGACTCTCGAAAACGATACTGTCAATAAAACCCGACAGATGCGCCTAAAGGACTCTAGTGGTAGAAGAGCCTAATAGAGAACCTCATAAGCCCGACAAATGCGCCTAAAGGACTATTCTGGCAGATGTACCCCATAGAGAATGTCACAATTTTGGCAGTCGCGCCTAAGTGACAGAACTAGCAGTTGTGCTTGACAGATGTGTCATTTACAACGATGGAATTCGTACCTATTCCTTAGGATACTCCTTAGAAATGAATGAACAAGAAATAGCTAATTCTTAGGGTAGATTCCTTAAGAATAAAGAAGATAATGGAGATGGGTAATTGAGTTGATTGTTTAATTGTTTAAACATAATAATTATATTATTGTAGGTTGAAAACCGTATGTACTCACCAGGTTTCCCAACCTAACCCACTTAGTTTATTTATATCACAGGTGTCGATATGAAGTGACATTACACTGAGAGATTAAAGAGATGTAATCACTTGTGTAAATAAATGTAAGTTCCGTTTATGCTTATGTGCCTATATTAACGATGACATCCCAAACAATTTAAAATGAATAAAATACGTTTCTTCGAAAATGCTTTGATAACGTATTTATCATGTTTTTTTGGGAACAAATTCCGCAACATTTTTATGAAAAGAAGTACTCTGACTTTTATAAAGCATAAACAAAATCGATCTTTTCTGGCCGTGAAAATGGGGATGTCATAGATAAGACCCATATGGGATTGGGCTCAATTTGGAAAATTAGGCCATTAGTGGACCTTTATAGATTTTATAGTTTTGGGCCTTTTGGTTTGGGCTTGGGCCTTGGTTATGAATCTTGTTAGGCCAGGGGTAAAATGGTTATTTTCCCCAAGTATGGATTATGGATCATGATTTGAGACCTAATTGCTAATTTGGTGTTATTTTGGTATTGATAACTTAGGGAGTTGTCAGGGCAGCAACTAAGGATTCTTGAAGTTAGCTTTAGCATTCGAGGTGAGTCTCCTCACTGTTTGAACGAGTTGAAGGCACCAATGTCGGCCTGTATTTATGACTGTATGTCTTCTGGACTAAGGTCTGATGTCGGGTAGTTCCTGATGTATGTTTATATGTTTGCCAAATTATGATTCGATATCGGGCGGTGCCCGATGAATGTTTGTATGTTTGACATCTTCGTGAATCTTGAATGTGTTTGTATTTATATGTTTCCGGATTACGGTCCGATGTCGGGCGGTGCTCGAGGAATGTTTGTATGCTTTCCGAATTACGGTATAGTGTCGGGCGGGCCCCGAGGAATGTTTATATGATTATGATATTTGGTTTCTGTATTGTACGAAGACCCGGGGGTAGCCCTAGGCATTATGTATGAAAGACCAGGAGGTAGCTCCTGGCACACGGAAGACCAAGAGATAGCTCTTGGGACTTGTCTGTAAGACCCAGAAGGTGGCCTCCCGACTTGGCAAAAAGACCATGAGACGGCCCATGGCATAATGGCAAGACTATGTGCGGCAGATTGCACCTTTATTGATTATGATATATGAATGATATGTATAGCTCACGGTTATGTATGACATGTTGGGATGAGTTGATATGTATGGTATGTAATAGTTGAGGAACTCATTAAACGTGTGCTTACGATTTTCAGTTTTGGTTTCAGGTACCCCAAGTTTTTAAATAAAGGGGTCTGGGACGATCGCAACGCATACTCCCGTGTTTTCCGCAATATGTGATTTTTGGGAATAAACTCTGATAAATGTTTTATTTGAAATGCTTTTCAATGTGTGAACAAAGTTACAAATGTTTTGAGTTATATTAAAAAAATGAAATTTCTACACTCAGATTTTGGGATGATACAACTCACCCAACTGCAAAGGTTTTTACTTAATATAATCATATAAGTTTCCGTTGGCTTTTACATATTTATGCTCTTAAATCTTGCTATCATTAATTTTTTATATTATTCTTTTTTGTTTAATTTTTTCCGGCCCATGATTGAACTAAGCTCCACACAAGCTGAGGAAGTTGGTGATGGAACTACCTCCTTTATTGTTATTGGTATAACCTTTTCACATTTATTCTTTTTATTTTTTTATTTTTTTTCTATTTAGCTGATTTATTTACTATTTTTACAAGTTAGTGATTCGTAAATTTTTATATTTAGCTGGTGAGATGCCGCATTTGGCCGAGGCTTTCATTGACAAAAGTATCACCATACAGTTATCTACACAGAGGTAAAATCTTTTATTGATATTTAAACTATTTTGTCAAATTTGTGCGTAAATGACATAATACATGTAATAAACTATACTTTTGCAACTTACAAAAGACTCTTGAAGATGATATTGATGTGTTGGACATATAATAGTTAACTAGCTATCAAGGAAAAAAAACGAAAACCCTTTCAACCATTTGGGGAACTACATAAGAAGACGTCAGTGATTTATGGACCTGTACAACTTACAACTCGATTGCACAACTCGACTGTTCCCAATAGAGGCAAGAAAAAAATGAAAGGAAAATAGAAGATACAGGAGGCAAGCACCAAAGGTTGTACCTGATTTGTACCTAATCGTTGTTGCAATGACTACGACCACGACTTCGCCCAGAGAGTGGTGGTGGAAGCCCTCTTCTTCAAAGCGGAAACCCTGCACTGGTAGCGGACCCTGGCCGCGGACGAAACCCCAACCCCAATCGCCGCTTTGTGGAGCGCGCGTACAAGTACCGACTCGTGAAGGTGGTGGAGTTTGAGGTGTCATGTCAGTAGTGCATGGTGTACCTTGACCTGAAAAGGGAAGAATACGGGAACCTGTTTCCTTCGGGAAGGGTTTACTGGCAGGTGTTCCATCTAGGAGGCAAGGGTTTTTCTCGTTGGCGCACTGCAACATAGACCAGCAAAGCTCGTTTTTAGAGGGAGATGGAGGTGAAGAAAGCAAGAAACCCTAAGTTTCTTTGTTTGAAACCTTGTTAGGTCTGATAGAATCGGTTGCCTCATATGCATCGTGTCTGTTGGAATCAATTGCCTCATCTATATGGTCCCGTCTGTAGATTGGAGAAGAAAAACAAGAGCAACGATCAACAGAAATTTGAAGCTGATGGGTTTAAAAGGAGATGGAGAGTTTTCAAAAAGTGGTGAAATCCGAATATGGTTGGATGAGAAAGCGGGTGGGGGTAAGATAAGGTAGAACCACCAGGGGACACGTGGGAACGACACGTATCAGCCACATCCTTATCTTTACACCACTGTTAATAATTTAAGGGACCAAATTGCTAACATTATAAACTTTAGTGCCAAAAATTTGAACCACTACAAATATAAAAACTTATGGACCACCTCCATGGCCTGACCCAATAGCCACGTTTCTTTCAGTTAGTCAAAGAGAAGTTGCGTTTTATTAGGAACCCACTTTTATTATACATGCATGTTTCCTGAATTCTAGCTTAGCATTAGGTGATTGCATCTTTAAATTGTAAGTTCACGTTTGAAGTAAGAGGCAGAAAAGTTAATGAAATGGTTATTTGATTTTAGTTTATCTTCTCCATCTTAATTCTTGGGAGATTAGCCATCTTAAATTGGCTTCTATCAATGGTGCTTTCATTCTCATTCATCATGCCTCTCCGCAAAGATCCGTCAACTGATGCCACACCACCAACAATCCAGGAACAACTCTCCACACTTATTGCTATTTCCACTGCTAACCTCCACCATCTTGATGTAATTATCACACAACTGACCACCATCAACACCCTCATGATCAACATTCAAATCGAAACCATGGCCAAAATCATGTCGCCTCCACCTCCGCTCCCACCACAGAATCAACAACGAAGGCCGCCGCGATCGCGATTACCAACAACAATGCTATCCACACCGCCATTGCCACCATCCCAACGGTCGTTGTCGCCATAGCCACTGCTGCCTCCAAAACCATTGCAATTGCCCATGTCAACACAACACCCACTTCCACTATTACCGCAACCGCCACCATCGAAAGTAATATCCAGGAAATTCCGAACCGTCACATTTCAACCGTTCAAACCACAGTTTCCTGCTCCAGATGTTGTATGCACCCGTATGCAGGACCTTGAGGACAAGGTCCATTTGAAGGATGGAGGAATTGATACGTGTCTAAGATGCTATTCAAGACCACCTCCATGGCCTGACCCAATAGCCACGTTTCTTTCAGTTAATCAAAGAGCAGTTGCATTTTATTAGGAACCCACTTTTATTATACATGCATGTTTCCTTAATTCTAGCTTAGCAT
The DNA here is from genome assembly GCF_052625555.1 of Lactuca saligna. Classification (NCBI taxonomy): domain Eukaryota; kingdom Viridiplantae; phylum Streptophyta; class Magnoliopsida; order Asterales; family Asteraceae; genus Lactuca; species Lactuca saligna. The sequence goes on from NC_136419.1 coordinate 3,923,432, forward strand.
TAGGTGATTGCATCTTTAAATTGTAAGTCAACGTTTGAAGTAAGAGGCAGAAAAGTTAATGAAATGGTTATTTGATTTTAGTTTGTCTTCTTCATTTTAATTCTTGGGAGATTAGCCATCTCAAATTGGCTTCTATCATCTTCTATGATCTTCATAACCTTTTTCATTTGTTGTTAAAAGCCTCAAGGAAATTGCATAGAGCTTCATTTGAAGAGAAATGCTTATCGCCATGATGTTTGCTTAGAAACGATATGCAGAAAAGAAATTTTTTAATCTTTAATCAAAACTCTATCTTGAAAATAATAACCCTAAGCATTGTATACGATAAGGTTAGAGCCTTGGGGGTTTTATTCAAACATTATTTCAACAACAAATGATTATTTTGATCTTTTATAAGAAAAGAAATGGGACAAAATTAAAAAGGAATTAGTGACATGAGAAATATCAATAGTAATTCTGCACCAGTATAATGTGATAAGGTTAGATCTGAGATATTTTTATACAAGTATATATATATATATATATATATATATATATATATATATATATATATATATATATATATATATATCTTTGTCAAAATTTATATAAATTCTTTGTTCCATATTTGACTAAACAAGTCAAACAAAGATATGACACGATTTTATCTATTAGTTATTATGATTTTTGTTTTCTAATTCTTGGTTTGAATCGAAAAGGCGAAGCAGTGAAAAAGGAAGGAGAAATTGGAAATTCACGAGGTTGTCTTATAGTGTTGATATTGATTGAAAATCCTGCACAAAGTTTTATCTTCTTTGTCTTTGATTTAGGTATAATAGAAACCTTTTGTGAATTTATTGTATCATATTTTAAGAAAATATTTACTACATTTATTTTCTTTATGCGTAGATATCAACATCAAGGTTGTCTTAGCAGAAGGATAAGCTATGAAAAAGAGATCTCATGCTTGAAAAAAATTGTTGGGTGAATTCTAATTTTCATTAATGGTACTTTTTATTATAAAATCCAAAAAGGATTCACCATGGATAAAGAGTCCTACAACATTATCTCCACAACATCGGAAACAAAAACAATACAAAACCCTGAAGAACATACTTGAAGACGCAAAATTGGACAACCTGTCCATAGAAGACAATATGGCTTCCATGAAAGATAATATGACTTTCATGCTCGGATCGATCCATAAAAGGATTGCAACCTACAAACATGTGATGAAAAAAACATGTGTTGATTAGATGAAGTTAGTGTTTCAATAAACAGATCAATAAACTATGTATCGTAATCTCTTTTTTATCGTACGAAATTGGTGATTAGTGGACTTTTTTTTTCTTAGTTTTGGGCTATTATATTACAAAAAAGTTAAGAACAGTGACCATTTTTGTTTTCTCTCTAGGGTTTATATTATAAAAAAAAAAAAAAATTATAATTTTGGATTTTTTTAAACCTAAAAAATATATTTACGAGAATACCCTCACATTTTTACAAATTTTTGATCACGCCCTTTTAACATGTTTACCGATAAAAGAAATTCTGAAAAAGACTTGAGTTTTTATTTCAAAAAGTAAAACACTTGTACTTAACATACTTTCTTATGGGCCAAAGTTTTTGCTTTGACATATAATTCGTGGTTTATGATATTATAGGTTGTTGACGACATTAAAATTTGAAGTAACATTAAATTGTTTTTAGTAGAAGCATCAAGTTTATTGTGTTAATTTTTTTGTTAATAAAATACATATTAAATTTATCTATAGGATACTCAGAGAATGATCCGGTTGAAAAACATGAGTCTAGGTTGGTAAAACATCTTATAATGTTTTCGAAAGCAAACAAAAAGACAATTCTTGAATTGAATTTATGCTTAAAAATCTCATTTCAGATTTTACGTGATTTGATCTATATTAATCTTATTATATTCTTTTGATAATCATTTTTCCTCATCAGTAGTCACATCAATACTAACAGAATCAATTAATTCTTTAGGCATTGCCTTGTTATTTATTTTTAAATGAATAGACAAATAATCATATATCATACAATTCCAAAGGCATAACCATATGTCATACAATTCCAAGTAAGTTAGAAGACAAGCAACTTACCATTTCCAAACTAGCAAACACACATATAATCGAAACACCATCTTCCATCATAAAGAATACCATAAAAAGCTACAACAAAAAAATGAATTATTAGCAAGAATTAAAAAATTGGTTCAAAAAAAGAGTTTCTCAGAATATGATTTGATTTTTTGAAAAAAAACAAAATTAAGTTTTTTTCTTCTTTGTCGATTATCATATTGTCATCAGTAAACTTGCTAAAAATCTAACCTAATAAATAAAAATGTTTTTTTTTTCCGCCAAATGTTATATTCTCCTTTAGTTTGACACATATTTTAATATGATTTTTATATTCTCCTTTAGTTTGACACATCAAAAATATGATTTTTAGGGTTAGACAGACTATCCTTTTGTTACTTGTGTTATAGTAACATATCAGAAATGGTTATAGTTAGTATATTACACATGTTATCACTTGAACATAACTTTGACAGTTGATAAATCATAAAATATTGCCATCATTTTTTTACATGTTATATAATAACATATCTTAAATGGTTTCTACCAACACTACTGGGGTATTTGCATCACAATTCACACATTATCCTTTTAATCCTTTCCTGGTAGTCTCTTTTTGATGACTTGGCACTCTCTTTTTGATGACTGCTCTGTTTGGTTTCATATTCGTTTGTTAAAAAATTGTATTCTTGGTAAACTCAACCCATACTAATATTTTGTCTTATCCTACTATTTTAAAACTTTCAAATATCATATTCATTATTCAAACATATTTATTATACTTGAATGTGCTTTTAAACTGAGTCTAATTTTCTGATTACCGAAAAATAAAGTCTTTTTTGTTATTTTTTTTAGGTTTTACTTTCTGTGGGAACCAAGGTGGAGTGGCTCATGAGATGACTAACAAACATATAGCCATAGAGGTGAAGTGGTAATTCAACCTTCAATTGATGATCACTTTTGGTGATTTAGGTTTTGGGCAATTATTTTCGTTTGTTCCGTGTGGTATAATAACATATCAAATGTGGTTAATGCCAACATTCGTGGTTATGTATTCCGACAGTTCAGGGACATTTTTGTCATTTTTTACACAATAACACATTAATCTAGGTTATAGCATCATACTACATATTTAACATTTATTTGTAAATTAATATATTCCATTAATAAGAATATTTCATTCTTTTTTTACAGTATTATTACATATAAGAAATGGTTCCTGCTAACGGTCTACTTTCACACAATAAAACTATATTCCTTTGGTTTGTTTTTTTTTTCAATAAAAGATTTGTTTGGTTTCATTTTCGTTTGTCACGGATATGTGTTTTTAGTGCAACTGTATGGCTACATATACTTTTAATTTTTACTTCCTCCGTCTAAAAATCATTTTCATTTTCTTAAAATATCAAATGCCAAAATTTATCAAATACATTTTCCAACTCATCTAGAAGATCCAACTCTAATAAGTTGTAAATTGTCGACCATAATAACTTTGTTCATTTGTATTTATGTAATTTAAAAAATACGTAATGCTTATAACAATTTTTTTAAACATTTTTTTTAATAAATCCGTATACTAAATAGATCACAGATGTCGTGTTAGAAGTTAGAACAAACACAATTTAGAAAATATAAGAGTTGTTTTTATTGGTCGAGATATTTCTCATGATTCGATAACTGCATTAACAATAATATAATACAATCTACAAAAGACTATATGGGCTGAGAACTAATGGGCTAAATACCTAGTTACATGCAAATGCTATCTATACATAATATACACTAATAGTTTTGAAATAAATAAAGTTTAGCTTTAAAAAATCTAAAAGCGAAAGTTTTTTTTTTTTTTTTTTTTTTTTTTTTTTTTTAAATTTATTATAATTCTCTATTTACAATCTTCAAAGATAATTAATCAACTACATACAATATGACTGAGCCAAATTTCAAGTTGATAATTCAACATAAATCGTTTTGATATGTTATTCAATGTTTATTTCATTTATTTTGTTCCTTTGCATAATATTATGAAATATTAAACAACATATTTTTCTAGAAAACGCAAAAATTACGTATGTTGAGCATGGGAAATGACGCAAGTAGCTACGTAACTACGTTGTGGTGTTTTAGAGAATATTCTTTTATGAAGTTATATTGATTTATTAATGCAAAGAAGGAAAATAATTTAATTAGCATATAGAAGAGATGCTTAGCTTTAGTTTGGTTTGGATCTTGTGGATATTAATCACCAAAATCTTATCAAAATTCCGTACATTTTGTTCTTTTGCAAGTGTCCCTCATAAGCCACCTAAACCTTATCCATTTGGTATTTTGATTCCAAGCTTGCCAACATTCCAACTTTGTTTCATTTTAAAAGAATATATATATATATATATATATATATATATATATATATATATATATATATATATATATATATATATATATATATATATATATATATATATATATATATATATATGAACATTACGTTTTAATGTTTTAATATAATATAAGATTGAACATTTAGTGGTAAAACTTGATAAAATATACATCTTCGTCTTCAAGTCTACATAAATAACCAAACCATATATAAAATGATAGCTGAAAAGGAAATTTTAAGGTCTAGTGAATAATATTTTAAATGTTTTTTGTTATGAAAATGTGACGTATAAAAATAAAAAACACATATTTCGCAGTTCAAAAAAATTAAATATAAATTTGTGTACACAATATTAAATATGTAGCATACCGAAAGTTGTGTGAACACAAGAAACTTTGCCAATAAAACAAGCACATATTCTATAAACCATACCCTAAAGTGAACTAAAATACTATTTCTTATAATATCACATAATTATCGTCTTTTATTATTATAATTGATTTTTCTTTATTACAAACATATTTCTGATTTTTTTGCCTTACTTTTTGTTGTAAAGCGTTTCTTATTACAAACGCTTTTTGTGCATCCAATAAATTGTTTGTTTATAACATAAAATCAAAATAAAACGGTTCAAAATTTTATTCACTTCTATATTATATTATATCATTAGTTATGTTTGTCTTTAAATATGAATTCATTAGTGGATACACCGAAACGATGAGATATCTATACCTAACATACGATGAATAGCTTTATTTTGATGCTACCATCCTTCGCTTCTATGTTTACACATGTTGTGAATTTTATTTGTTATCGAAAGATAAAATAGTGTTGGAAGAATAAGAATGTTTTCTTCAAGTGGTTAGTTTTTTTTTATTAGACTGAAAAATGAGTAGTCAGGGAAAACTTATCCCGTGGAAGTGAAATTCGTTTGTTGTTGGATCAATTAAATATGTAATTTATTCCCTATTATAGTTGTTTCCGACATAGAGTCATGGACATTTCGAATATATTTTGAGCCGTAATAGAACCCTCAAATATATAAAGATTGCAAAACCATTTAGAAATCTATAAATTAAAAAATATATATTTTTTCTTTTAGAACTTTTAGATACAAAATCATAAATAATAATATCAATATAAATGATTTGTATCATATTTTTCTTTACGTATATAGTCAAACCATTCAATCTTTTTGAGACATCGTCCACTTTTTGATTTGGATTTTCGCGAAACAAGCGATGGGCATGTTTGGCACAGAGTGTCTGACAAAATGTTTTGTTTTGAACAGAAATTTTGTTTGGCGTAAAAAACTTTTAGTGTTTAGTTTAAACAAAACGCTCCAAATCTAAATACTATTTCACGTAGCATTAACAAAACGCTATCAGTTAGAAGCTACCTGTTACCAGTTATTTTTGTCGAACACCCCATTAAGCTCCAATCATGTATCAATTTGGACCCTTCAACTATATTTTGTCGTTTTTTTTTTTTTTTTTCTTTTTTTTTTTTTGAAATTATGGTTATAAATTAGATAGCATATAAATATTTTGGACCATTTTAAAAAATGGACCCTAAATGGCATCCATGTTGTTCATCTTCTCTCTTTGAAAAGATAAGTATGTTGCTTACTTGATACTATGAGACTCACTGATAAATCAGCGCGCTATTTATCAATCAACAAATGATAATCGATGATCGAACTTACATCAACATGCGGACCCGTCGGAAAAATATGAAGGCATATTAAGCATCGATAAGGATCATTCTTAGCATAATCGGCTGGATAAAGATAATTATAGGTTTTAATATTCTAATGATGATAACCCTAAAATTTCTTTTTGGAAGGCCTCCTTCATTACTGTTGCCCAAAATTGTTTACAAACTAGGGTATGTTTCTCGCGCTTCGCCGCCTATATAGATATGGAATAGTTAATATAGAAACTGATTGATGAAAACTTTAACTATCATAAACGGGGAGTAATTGTATAAATATGTATAACATGGGGATGTAAAATATAATTTTTCTAAACCATATATAATATATAGGGACAAAAACTATACCGTCATAGGGATGGAAACTTTAATTAGTCAATACTGACACAATTTTCGTTTTAATAAAAAAAGTAGGTTTATATAGGTCATTTTAGGTAAATAATAAAAAAAACATTTGTTTACACCAAAATTCTAATTTAACACTGTTTTTTTTTTTTATCTTAAATTTGATACTGTGTTTTTTAATTTGTTATAATTCTGACCACTTGACCGGTCAACTAGGTTACATGCTGATGTGGAATGATGATGTATCATTTTGTTGACGTGGCATGCATACATGATATCTTGACGTTTTTTTTTGCATTGCATTGCAATGGTATATATATCCCCTAGTTCTATGAATGTAATCTTTAAAAGATTCAGCTTTGCTATACAAAAAGGCTTAGCGGCGCAGATTGTTGCCCGTTTGTCATCTTACTTGTTGTACGATGATAAAGAAAAAAAACACTAAGTTTTCACTTTTTTTTATTTTGACACTATTTTTTTTTATTCCAAATCGAACATCATTTTTTAAACTTTGTTTAATTTTGACAATTTTCCGTTTGAAACCGTATAAATATATTTTATTATTACATTTTAAACTGTATAAATATATTTTTTTCGTTTAAAAACCACATTTTTATTTAATACAAGGTATTTTTTTTATTCAAAGCATAATGTATAAATATGTATTAGTTGTATCATGATAATCAAACTACTCATAAGATTTTCATAGGTTGCAAACTTGACATCCGGGTTTTGATCGGTTACACGTCTCCAAACCTCCAAACTCATTTTAAAGTTGCGTATTTTAATATAAAATACGGTTTTTATATAACTATTACATATTTATACATAAAATTATGGTTTGAATGAAAAAAAAAAACTTGTGTTTATACAAAACTATGGTTTTTAATTGAAAAAAATATTTATACGGTTTAAATGTATTAAAAAATATTTATACGGTTTCAAATAGAAAAATGTCAACATTTAACAAAATTGGAAAAAATGATGTTTGATTTGGAACAAAAAAACATAGTGTCAAAAATTGAAAGAAAATTTAAATTTAGTGTCAAAATCGAAAAAAATTGAAAACTTAGTCTTTTTTTGTTGAAAAAAAAATTAAATCATGTCACATCAGCATGTAACTTGGTTGACCGGTCAAGTGGTTAGAATTATAACAAATTGGAAAACACAGTGTCAAATTTTGAAAAAAAAAAAAAACACAGTATCAAATTAGAATTTTGGTGTAAACTAAGTGTTTTTTTTTTTTTTTTTTTTTTTTTTTTTTTTTGCTATTTACCCGTCATTTTATCATTTCTCCTAATTAGTATCATATTATTTTGTTAACTTATTGCTTATCCATTTTAAATTTTAAATTTATCACTCTAATTATATTAAATTAAAATAAAATTATAATAAAAATTAAAATAAAATCAATACAGATTATAAGATGATATAATTTAATGTATTTATTTAAATCAACGATTATAATTTTATATAACTAAAAAAATATCTCTTAGTTAATAATTTATTTAAAATAACTAATTAATAATTTTGAGTTTTACTATGAAAATTTAATTTATAACCGCGGTTTCTATGAGTTATAAACTAATATAGTATATAATATAGGGACAAAAACTATAATTATCATATAATTTATAGATGAAAAGTGTCATTAACCTTAACCTAAACCGGAAACAATTGTATACAATGTATAATGTATTAACATAAAACTATAATTAACCTAAATGTCCAAATATATATAATACTAGGACAAAATTTATTGAATAATATCCATATTTCAGTCGTTATTTAGTCTTGTGTTTATCACATACTGGTTGTGAGACTCATGTAGTATATGAGTTAATTAAAAAAAGTTAAATATAAAAGTCAAAATATTTAAAAACTTTTAATTTATAAGAAAATAAGAAAAAAAATAAGAATTATTATTATTGCAATTTTTTATCTTTTAAATTTAAATAAATAAACAAAAGAAACTAATGAACTTTAATTTGAGAATTTTAAAATTACGGTAACTTGATTAATGAAATTGATATCCATTTATTACTACATTCATTTTAATTATTACATTGAAATATTATATGAAATTTAATAAAATAGAAAAACTTATAAAATGATATGTGGAAAAAAAATCAAAATAACCACAAAATAATATTTTTTAAATTGAATAAGAGTGTGAAATGTGGCAAATAAACATTCATTTATTAGAGTGAATGTTTAGATTAGTTTGTTATCAAACCTATGTATCTATTTATTTAGCCTCTATGTATCTATTTATTTAGCCTTTGGCTTTAATAAACGTAAGCTACAATTTTCAATCAATATTATCAAAATTAAGATGGTATTAGAGTGGGTCTCACAAACCTAATCGAACATGCACTTCCGAGAAACCAGAAGGATGATAGGTGGCAAACCAAAAGACAAGACGAATACCAGAGAAGGATCTGGTGGGATCAACCATGATTCACCATATTACCTACATCCGTATGACGTCCCCCAAAAGCTCCATGTCAATGTTGTTATGACCGACACCAATTATATCAATTGGTCTCAAGAGATGGAAAACTTTTTCTTTGCCAAAAACAAATTCGAGTTCGTGGATAGAACAATCGAGAAACCAGAAAAGGGTCATAAGAATACATGTCATGGATGAGATGTAATGCAATGGTGAAGTGATGGATCACTACATCAATGGAGAAAAACATTTGTGACATCATAAAATACGCAAACACAATGACACAGATGTGGTCAGATTTGCATGAAAGATTTGGCAAGGAGAGTTCCTTAAGAGCTTACGAGCTGAAGCAAAAGATAGTTGCTACTCGACAAGTAGACAATTTTTTTATCCACTTAATACACCAATCTTTGCACATTGTGGGATGAAAATTCATCCATATTACCTATCCCCAAGTGTTCATGTAATATTTTTTTTTTGGGAAATTGAAAAAAGAATGAGTGACTATCAAGAAAAGGAACACTTATATCAATTCCTTATGGGATTAGATGTTGAGTTCACCGTGATCAAGACTTAAATCCTAGAAACAAAGCCAACACCTTCTTTGGGAACAATATACCACATAGTGGCTGAGGACGAGAGATAGAGCTCGATTTTAAATGAGAAAAGAATTCCTTATGAACCTGCAACATTGAAGACTTTCCAAGGAAGAAACCCAAGTTTTAACCAATAAAAAGAAAAGAACTCTCAAAAGTCGATAAAAAAAAGGAAGGTGAACAATGCACCTTTTGCAGGAAGAACGGGCAGAAGAGAGAAGGTTGTTTTAAACTTGTAGGATACCCAGATTGGTGGCCCAGAAAGAAAGGTGAAAAGACTAAGACAATAGCTGCATGTACAAAATTTGAGGCTAGTATGATACCTATGCTCACCAAAGAACAATATCAGATGTTTGTAAAACACTTCACCTCTACCACCAATAAAGACAGGATGGTACACAATGCAAACATGGCAGGTAAAAGAAACAGTGAACATGATTGGATCAGTGATTCAGATTGTACTGATCATATAACTTTTATCCCTTGCTTACTTGAAAAATAAGAAAAGAACTCCTTTTGAACCGCCTGTTATTATACCTAATGGTGATTCCATCCATGTGGAAGGAAAAGGAGAATGTACTCTCCTAGGGGGAGTAAAACTCTCGGAAGTATTATATGTCCCAGAGTTTAAATGCAACCTTCATTCGGTTATTCGCATAAGCAACGACTTGCAATGTGTTATAACATTTTTTCCTGACTTTTGTGTCATGCAAGGACTTCATACGAGGAACTTGATTAGAGCGGGTAGACACCGAGTGGTTTGATTGAAAGATTGCATTAAACTTTATGTGAATGTTCCCAAAAACATTCAATACTCCTCACAAGCTCGTGAGCATAAGAATGTGTGGATATGATTTACACTATATTTATTCAAAAGAATTCAATTTAATGCTTGTTACTTGCTCTATTTCACAAAACAATTATGGATTTTGAAAAATAGATAACTTGAATGATCTAACCCTAATTCAAATGGACGATAAGAACTAAATTAAAAATCAAACATTAGATTGAAAAAAATCAAATTCACTAGATAGAAATTAGAAACAAACATCAAATCACATGATTGAAATCACAACTAAAAGTCAAGACATAAAGTTGGAGAAACTAAGGTTCTATCCGTATATGACTAGAACAATCAACAATACTAGAAAAGATGAAATAATCCACATACGAGACTTACAAATCCAACGACAAATGTTTCTAAAATGATTACAATCGAAACCTTTCAAAAACCTGGGAAATTGCTCTTCTCCCGCGCTCTGGAAAATGAAGTCCCCATGTGTAATGTCCCCAATCCCGTAATATGAAAGATAGGAAAAACTGTCTAAAGTTAGTTTTGGGGCCAAACACGCCCCGTGTCAAAATAGAGTGAATTAACACGGGTCGTGTTGGGTGGAAATATGCAAGTCGTCATCAGGTCTTCTACCAAAGTACAATGTTAAAAACGCTTAGCTGGACCAACACTGTGACATCCCCAATTTCACGGCCAAAAAAAGACAGATTTTTTATGCTTTGTTTTATAAAATCAGAGTAAATCTTTTAAAGAAAACGGTTGCGGAATTTGTTCCCAAATTAAAATATGATAACCATTTATCAAAACATTTCTCAAAGAGAATGTATTTTCATTAAATAATAAAACCTCGGGATGTCATGTTCCGATACAGACCAAAAGCATAAACAATATAAAATAGATCTTACAACAGTTATTTATAACTGCTGATCTATAATCCAAAACCTCTCGTCAAGTCCACCAACTTATACTCTTGTGCCATTACCTGTAATGCAAAGAAAACTGAGTGGGTCAGGCTTGGGAGCCTAGTGAGCATATAGGGTTTTCAACCCACATTAAATAATTAATTTAATTTCATCAACCAATAATAACCCAATTACCCGTTCCCGTTATTCTCACTTTACATTCCTAAGACAACTAACACAAGGGACCTAGTCTAAGAATATTTCATCGGAGCGAAAACACATGCTTCGGGGGTTCCTCAGCAATATAAGTCAAATAAGGCAACCATGAGGGGGATGGAATACAGCGAATGAACACCGAAGTTCATTAACACCTACAGGTTATGAGCCTGCTAGCGTTCCACTGGACTGTCTAGAAAATTCTGTGGTCGTCATCTAAATTCCGCTAGATGACTGGATTACAATGACATCGAGGCCTCTCATCCTTTTTGTCTGTCTTTTTATCGTTGGACTACTATCGAAGATATATTCGACTCTCGTTTAGATCACTAAGGATAGATATATATACATATATATCTATCTTATATTTACTATTTACGTCGCGTTGGGTTGCGCTGGGCCATGCCGGTTCTGTCGCGAAACTTCGACAGGTCATAACTTCTTCGTTATAACTCGGATTTTGGCGTTCTTTATATGCACGGAAACCTTGTGACATATACTACAACTTGGTTAAGATTAATCCTTCTAAATAATCTTCCATCAAAAAGTCATTTTTGATGCTTATCGTCTCTAATTTGACTAGCCCGGATCTACGAGCGTTCCAAACACAGCCCGTGTCAAAACATGCTAAACTAACATGGGTCTTGTTCAGCATGGTCAAAGGCTTAGTTTTGGTCAAAAATGACTCGTGCTCATTTTCAGTGTAAATCCAACTCGCCCTGTGTTCGTTCCTGCTTCTAGGTCCAATCTTGATTTTTCCAACTTTTCCGTTTTGTATTCAATCATCGCGAAATCTTCACCCATGCTTCACAACACCTCCTAAAGCGCGTTGCAACCTATGGTTACCTGAAAAGACCATAAAAGCGTGAAAATAAGGTTGTTTTAGATACTAACACGACTTTGATGAAATATAGGAAAAAATGAAAAACAACTATGCTAAATGGATGCATAAAAGGACTAAAAGGTGTGTAAAAAGGTGCACAAAATGCACCTAACAATCTCCTCAAGCTTAGATCTTTCTTGTCCTCAAGAAAGAACAAGAATCGGACGAAACATGATGATTTCTAGATGGCAAACGAAACATAGAACAAAAGGGGACAAAAAGATCCTAAAAGCTAAGAACAAATGCATCCAATAAAAACCATGAAAAAACAATATATGTACAAAGAAGCTTAAGAAAAATAAACCGAAGAAAAATTTAAAAACACAAATTAGATCACCAAGGGCATGATAGTCAGTTACCTAACATCCAAACACAAAATATTGTCCATTTATTGTTCTCACTTCAAGAAAGTCTCAACAGAGTCAAACCTTGGACGTTGTCCTTTAAAGGACAATCATGGGCCCAGAGTTCAAAGGAAGAGGGTCATGAGATTTCGTGTCAAAGTCACTGATTTAGTGTTTTTGAAAATGTAAACAACTCCAGTGTCGATACTTCATTTGGAAGGGTATCATATTTTTTTAATATGGATCGCTTCCAAAACTCCCTCAGGGTACTCAGGATTCCACCAACCTTGCATTCCATCCCAACGCTCACTATCTATCTCAGGTTTACTCCCAAAGGTATCAATCATTGCATCTACCCGAGGTCTTGTGTTGCCCGCGTCTTTGATCTTCAACTTGAGTTCTTTGACTTGCTTTTCTTAAACTTTCTTGAGATTCCCTTCTTTGATTTGGCTTGATTTGCTCTTGAATCTATTTGGTTTAAGAATTGGCTTGTGATTTCTTTTTTCATTTATAGATTTATTGGATCTTGAAGCATTTGCTCGTATGGATTTTAGGCCCGATTAGTGCAATGGCCAAACAAGCCTTCAATACTTCAGACGACATGTGAACGGGTGGGTGCAATGATATCCCCCTTCAAAAGGTCTGTCCAAAATGGATTCTAAAGATGGTTGTCTAGTTGTTTCAAACAGGAGTTAGCATTAGGTATCAGGGTTTAAAGAGTGCGGTATTGTCAAAAGTTGTTTTACCCTTCTGCATTCGATAACTCGTCACGGAAAGTCATCTACCCTTTATTTTTGAGTTACCAAACCCATAACGATGAGGACGCCTTCGGATCTATCAATGTGGGACATCTGAAGTGAGGAGTTATTTAATTTAATTTAATTAATTAATTAATTAACTTACTTATTTAGTGTTTTGACTTTAAGGCGGTCAACTATTCACACCCCTTATGATTGAAAGATCGATTTTTGATTTTTTTTTAATGCAATGCAGAAAACTAGAACAGAGAGAAAATATCTTTGGATTTTATAAATTTTAAAATGCAGAATGCATGGGAAAAAATGAAAATAAGAAAGTTTAAATCTTTTTTTTTTATGTATGAAATACATGAAAATGAAAATGCATGGATATGAACCTAATGTACATCGAGATGAACCTAATGTACAACTCTACCCCTCCCAAAGCTTGAATATAAGCATCGTCTCTGATGCTTGGAGAGGGCAGAATAACCTATTGAGGAGTAGGAGGAGCATACTACCCGAGGTTTTGAGTCCAAGTCCAAAAGTCCTCATTGTTCTTGCATTAACGCTCTTGGTCACAGACATATTGGGTGGTGAAGGTGGCAAAATTTTGGGTTAGACACGTGAGGTCTTGATGGTGGGTGTCAAAGCAGGTGTGAATTGATTGAAATTAGTCCGTGTATTGTTGGTGATATGTCGGGTGTCCAATATCATGGGATGAGCTGGCTCCGCCTGTAGAAGGAAGATTTCGTGGTTCCTCGTCTCCATCCTCATCATTGTCATCTTCCTTATTTTCCTCACCTTCCTCATCTTCCTCACTGGAAGAGGATATGGGGAAAAGGTACGGGGTGATTTGCCAATCGGTGAGGTTGGTCGGACATTTCAGGGCAAGAATGTTTCGGTTATCAGGTGTGCTAAGGAGCTTTGGGTCATGGTTTTGGCCCATGGTCCAAGTATGATTACCATCCACTGATCGAAACAACCTCATGGACTCGAGCACTACCGTGGTGAGATAAGGCTCACTGGGCAATGGTTGGTGATTACCTGGATATGGGGCCCGAACCGGTGCACTTTTAGAGAACATGCTAACAATGCCACCACAATAAATTTTTCCTGATTGGTATGTGCTGACACGGATGAATTTGTTGGAAAGAAATGAACTGTAGCAAAGCAATGATCCGGTGAGCCACTTTCATCATAAGGTGGATGAGAGATAAGGCTTTAGCTACACTTGATACATAAGGATGATGATGGGTAAGTTGAGTCCACTAAGTGAGTTCATTGTATCCAACAGTTGGGTCAGTAAGGAGAAAAGTGTTTTCAGTTAGGGCCCCAACAATAGCATTAATTTGGTCAAAGGAAAGGGCATAGTCACGGTTCATGAGATGGAAATTGAGGACATCATGGTCCAAATAGTCAGAGTATAAAAACTCGACTGTTGGGATTTTGTAGATGAGTTCATGGACTTGCAACAACCCTTGCCAACCAATGTTTCAGAACAAGGTATAGACTTGGTGATAGATGTGCAACCCACAGAGAGATGGCACATGCACAAATTTTTGAATGGTATGTGTATGCTGAAGGAAGGCCTTAACTTTGGCAACTTGAAGTGGACCAAGACAAATCATACCACCATGTTATGGATTAGGTCGAGGTGGAGGCAGTGGTGATGGGGATCTACGACGCCGGGCTGACATCTTAGTGTGCCTAGTTCGTTTACGTTGCTCGTTTTCCATATTCATAATTGGGAGTCAAAAGGTCAACAGGTCAAAAAGTCAACTGTTTGAAGGGTCTAGTCAACACAAATTTGGTCACCAAGATTTCGCAGGAAACTCATATTTGAACAATTTACAAGTGACTGTCCAGTCCAAAATGACCACAAATGCATGCATTTCGACTCTAAAGCACATAATCAACAATTGAAGAATTGGAAGGATTGTACCGAATTGTTGCTGGAGATGCGTTGTTGTGGGTGAGAAGTTCCTATTCAACCTCCCCAAGCTAGCCTACATGAAGATTCAAGCACAAGAATACCAAAAAATTTAAGAATTTTCGGACTTAGGGTTTACGAAATCCTCAAATCCACCATGAAAGTGGAATAAAATGTGTGTAGGAGATGAAGTGTAAAAGATAAGTATCAAATATTTTTACAGATTTAAGGAAAAATCATGGAATAATCAAGGGGTTTTGAAGAAAAATCGTATATTGGGGTTTCTTTGGGGAGAGAAATTGTTTTGGGAAGTGTTTGCGGGAGAATGAGTCAAAAACTTGTATTTAACACTTAAAACATATCTTTTGTGCAGTGTGAATACGACCCGTGTTCAAATGAACTAAACTGACAAGGGTCGTGTTGGCGAGGATTTTCATCTTCAAATATTTAGAAAAAGATTGAACACGCCCCGTGTTGAAATGAACTAAATTGACATGGGTCGTGTTGGCAAGGATTTTTCAATGGAAATTTTGAAAAAAATCAAGCACGACCCGTGTTCGATTTCAAGCTAAAATAGACACGGCCCGTGTTCGTCTCTACTTGCCAATTCCATATTTTTTACCCCCCGAAATCCCAAATCTTCCGAAAAAATGATTTTTGTACCCCGAGATTCATTTTGAAGGTTTAAAAGGATGTTTTAACACATTTGGAACATTAAAAATAAAAAAAAAACTTCATAGAAACTAAAATATTTTGAAGGAAAAGACAAAAATACCCCCATGTTGCCTCTCGGATAGCACCTGTGGTTTAAGTCGTTGGTTCGACTTGGCCCTTAAGATGCATCAATATAAGTATGTGGAGTTGTCCATCACATCTACCTTCTCGCCACCTCCTTTAATGGAACATTCAACCTCCCATGTGGATTTCTTTGTGAGCACAAACCAAAAACGGACTTAAACCCTTGATGTCAGAAATTGTCCACTTAATCCTTTTTTTCGTATATTTTTAGCAGGGCAATCAACTCCTTCTATTCCTTTTTGATAGTTTGTTTGAGTTGATGACTGGTTGGTTGCTCTCCTTCTCTAGATACACATTCTTTAAATGGTCTGGTGGAGTTTTTGATTCTAGCTCTTGTGCTTGTTCCACAGGTGGAATGAGTTTGGCATTGGTGGGAGGTAGCTTGGATTTCCTTTCGTCAACTCCAATGTGCTTCTTGTCATCTATAAACTCCAAAGTCTCCAACACCTTATTATTTATATCGAACTCTTTTGCAAGTTCCTTTGTTTTGTCCCTGTCAACACCTTGTGACAACACTAACTCCAAAAATTCATTGTTAGACAAGTTTAAAACCCTTTCGGTTGAGGGATGGATCGTGTTGACAAATTGAGCACCGGAAGGAACCTTTTTTGCTTCATGAATATTGAAGTTGATAAATTCGCCCATCAAATTCCATAGTTAAAGCTCCATTGAAGACATCAAATTTTGTTTTAGATGTTTTAAGAAAAGGTCTACCCAAAAGTATGGAACACGAACTTGGGGAGTCGCCATCTCCCATATCTAGAACATAAAAATCAGCTGGGAAAACAAGTTCATTGGCTTGCACTAACACGTCCTCTAATACACACTTTGGGTGTACTATTGACCGTTCGGCAAGTTAGATGATCACACCGATTCTGCTCAATGTTCCTACATCGATAGATTTATAAATATAGTATGGTAGTACATTTATAGATGGACCAAGTTCGAGCACGGCTCAAGGTACATTAAGATTCTCCAATTTACATGGCACGGTAAAGATACTGGAATCCTTACACTTCGAGGGCATCCTATTTTGCAAAACCACATATACATTTTCCCTAACTGTTATGATTTGGTTTCCTTTTAAATTTTTTAGATACACAAAGATCCTTAAGGAACCTTACATATCTAGGTACCTTCTTGATGGCCTCGAGGAGAGGGATGTTAATTTGAACTTTTTGGAACATTTGCATGATCTCACTCTCCTCTCGTTCTTTCTTTATGGTCCTTATCTTCATTTTTCTCGTTTTTGGTTGCCTCTTCGACCGATATTTCTTTTTCCTCTTCCTCTTGATAAACCGGAATTGTTGGACCATTGTAACTCTTTCCACCTCTCAATGTGATGGCACACACATTGTGCCTTGGATTCGCTTCACTTTGAGAGGGTAACTTTCCCTGAGAATCTAGTTTGCTTACAGAGGTGGCAAGTTATGAGACGTGTTTCTCGAAGCTCTTTATGCTTGCTTTTTTTTTCTTGTTGGAAAACTTGTGTACTAGTGGCCAAACACTTGACTAGTCCTCTAAGGACATACTTGACGAACCGACTTGCTGAGGTGGTTGTTGTGGCTACGTTGGTTGTTGTGGCTACATTGGCTGTGAAAGACTGGAGTAGTCCTTCAGACCATAGAGCTTATTTAGTAGATTAGGCAGAGATTGCAGACCGCTCAGAGTTAGCAGAAGAGTTATGCCGATCAACGCCGATTCGAGTTAGAATTTCTGGTCGGCGATATGGTAATACTGAAGATCTCAACTTAGAAAGGTTTAATACGCTTCATGAAGAGGGAGAAGTTTGGTCCCCGGTATATTGATCCTTTTCGAGTGATTTCAGGGTTGACAAGGTTACTTATAGTTTGTGTCTACCTGAGGAGCTGAGTCATATTCATAGCACTTTCCATGTTTTGCAGATGCAAAAGTGCGTATTGGATGGGGATGCGGTGGTTTCCTTGGATGATATTCAGGTCAATGAGTGGTTGAACTATGTTGAGAGTCCGGTAGGTATTTTTGAAAGAAATATGAAGGTCAACAAGGAGATACCTTTAGTAAAGGTACGGTGGCAGCATCGGAGGGGCTCCGAGTGGACCTAGGAGCCGGAGGTTGAGATGCAGGAGCATTATCTTGAGTTATTCGCTATAGCCGAATTAGAGGACAAATCTAGATCAAGTGGGGGAGAATTGTAACATCTTGATGTCAAGGTATTTCTAATTTTAATCCCTTAAATTATTTATGTTACATTTTGGCCCCTTAGTTCAAGAATGTATGCAATGGAACCCTAATGGCAATATTGTAATTTCGGGGACTTCGGAGTATGCCATGCATACGTGATGTACGTTGAGCGTACTCGAGTATGACCTAGTATGTTGGGCGTACATCAGTTTATGTTGTGCGTACTTCCCAGAGTGGGAAACCATAGTTTTTAGGGATTGGATAGTATTTATACATCCTTAAGTCTCATTCCTTCCCTATTTTTCAGCCTCCACTGCATCGGACCGAAATCCGAAAACTATATCAAACCGAAGTCTGGAACTAACCAGGGCCTTGCCCTCTGCATCGGACCGAAGTCCGGAAATAACTTCGGATCGAAGTCCGGAACTTACTGGGACTTTGTCCCCTGCATCGGACTAACGTCTGGAACTAGCTGCATCGGACCAAAGTCCGGAACTGACTGAACATAGCATAGCATAAACATATCAACTAGCATGAACACATATACTGCATACTGCATCGGACCGAAGTCCGGAACACATAACACAATGACATGCTTGAATCACAAAGACATCAAGCACACTGAACTACTGCATCGGACCGAAGTCTGGAACTACTGCTAACTACACGGGCCGGCATTGCGGTCGTAGACCTGTTCCAACTGGAAGGAAACTCACCTCGTAACGCTGGCTGCTGAGATACTGACTCTAAAACTGGCTGACTGCTGCTCCAGAACTCCCCGACGACAAATCCCAAAAACACTAAATCAGGTACTGATAAATGCCCTCATGTTAAAATGAGTATTTTACCCCTGGTCAAAGTCAACTTCCTGTTGCCGGACTCGCTGAGTCGGGGCGTAGACTTGCCGAGTCCCTCCCTCACTAGATCTGAATTCTAACTCACTGAGTCCATTCCCACTCACTGATTTACCCTAAACTCTCAAATCGGGGAAAAACAGGGACTTACGACTCGACTCGTCGATTTTGAAGAACAACTCGCCGAGTCCCAAGCATGCCATTACTATACAGTCGATTTTGCTTGATTCCAGTGCATCCAATACATACATTTGGGTTCCTAGGATTGATTTCACACGGAAAGTTTCTAACTTTACGTTCATGCATGCAAATAAGAAGCTAAAATGCCCAATAAGAAGCTAAAAGAGGAGATCTAGTTTTGGAATGTGTGTTTAGTTCAATAAAGGTGGCAACCTTGAGCTCAAGGAGTCTAGAAATGCTTAGATCTGAAACCCATTCATCTTAACTTCCCATAAAACAACCTCAATGTCTAGAAAATGGCAAAAGAAGCAACACTAGCAAGCTTTTAAGAAGATCTATATGATGACAAGCCAAAATTCTAGCTTTATACCTTAATGGAGGCTGGAATGACACAAGAAACTCAGATCTCCTTTGCTCCTCTTGAGAACCTCTCTTCTCTCTTCTTCTTCTAACTTCAAAATGCACCAAAAATCCTTCACAAGATGAGAAATACTCCAAAAGGCTTAAAGGGAGGCTAGGGTTTGGTAAGGGACGCTCTAAGGGTGATGGAGGCTGGTGTGGGGCACATAAATGTGTTTAAATAGGGTGCAAACCCTTGAAATTAGGGCTTCATCCAGACCGGCAGACTCACTGAGTCCCAACATATGGACTCGTCGAGTAACCAACTTAAATCGCGTGATCATCCCGTCTCTACTCGACGAGTCGGGCTATAGACTCATTGAGTACCCCTTAAGAAGTGAAAATACTTTATTTAAATTACATACCAGAAATGAGGCGTTACAAATCTCCCCCACTTATCTTAGACTTTGTCCTCTAAGTCTGTTGTGGCTGAATCTGAAAATAACTCTGGGTAATGCTTGCTCATCTCCTCCTCGGTCTCCCATGTCCACTCTGAACCCTTTCGGTGCTGCCACTACACCTTCACTAACTGAACCACCTTGTTCCTCAAGGTCTTCATCTTCCAATCTAAGATCGCAACTGGTCTCTCGATATAATTCAGGTTGCTATCAGCTTAAATATCCTCCAAGGGTACAATTGTTGACTCGTCCACCAAACACTTCCTCAAGTGAGAAACATGGAAAGTGTTGTGGATCTGGCTGAGCTCTGCTGGGAGATCCAATCGGTAAGCAACCCGACCCACACGGGCCAAAACCTTAAAGGGACCAATAAACCTGGGGCCTAGCTTACCCCGCTTTCGGAACCTGATAACACCCTTCCAGCGCAATACCTTTAGGAGAACCATGTCGCCCACCTGAAATTCCAAGTTCGAATGCCTCCTGTCGACGTAACTTTTCTGCCGAATCTGTGCCGTCTTCAATCTGGTATGGACCTGCTGGATCAATTATGTGGTCATGAACAACACCTCAATGCTCCCGATGACTCGTTGACCGACCTCGCCCCAACAAATCAGGGTCCTATACTTCCTCCCGTAGAGCGTCTCGAAAGGAGTTCGGTCAATACTAGCGTGATAACTGTTGTTATAAGAAAACTCCGACAATGGAAGATACATATCCCAACTGCCCCCGAAATCTTGGACACATGCCCGAAGCATGTCCTCGGGAGTCTTAATCATCCTCTCGCTCTGCCCGTCCGTCTAAGGGTGGAAAGCGGTGCTAAAATGAAGATGAGTCCCCATTTCATCATGAAACCGCTTCCACAACCTGGAAATGAACCGAACATCTCGATATGATACTACTGATACTAGCACTCCATGTCGTGCTACTATCTCACGCATATAAATATAGGCCAGCTTCTCAACCGATATACTCTCCTGTATTAGTATGAAATGCGCACTCTTTGTCAGTCGATCCACCACAACCCAAATCGAATCAACTCCACGTGCGGTCCTGGGAAGCTTAGTGATGAAATCGATAGTGATATCCTCCCATTTCCACATGGGAATGTCTAATAGTTTCATCTTGCCATGAGGCCTCTGGTGCTTCGCCTTGACCTTCATGTAGGTCAGGCATCTCTCCACGTACCAGGCTACGTCCCGCTTCATGCAGGGCCACAAATAATCAGGTCGAAGATCTCTATACATCTTCGTCTCCCCTGGGTGGATGGAGAAACGAGACTTATGAGCCTCGTCCATCAACACCTGCCATACTTCGCCCCAGTATGGCACCCAAAATCTCCCATGAAGGGTCAACAATCCTCGACTGTCATAATCAAATGAAGCCACTCGGCCCACAATCCTCTCACACTTCTGCCTCTCCTCTTTCAGGCCCTCAACATGTGCTTCCTTGATTCACTCCAACAAGGGAGTAATCACAGTCATCCTCAAACAAATATCCCTGATCAGGGCTGCAACCGCCTTGCGGCTTAGGGCGTCGGCCACTTCATTTGCCTTACCTGGATGATAAAGGATCTCACAATCATAATCTTTTACCACGTCTAACCATCTGCGCTGCCTCATGTTCAAATTCGGCTAATCCATGAGGTACCTCAAACTTTTGTGATCCGTGCAAATGGTACAATGGACCCCATAAAGGTAATGTCTCCAAATCTTGAGGGAAAACACCACTGCCCCCAGCTCTAAATCGTGTGTCAGATAGTTAGCTTCGTGAGGCTTTAAGTGTCTAGAGGCATATGCAATCACATTCCCTCGCTGCATCGACACTGCTCCCATCCCAGTGATCGAAGCATCACAGTAGACTACAAAGTCATCCACTCCCTCTGGCAGGGTAAGAATCGGTACCTCTCACAATCCCTGTCTGAGGGTCTCAAATGTTGCTTGTTTCTCAGTCCCCCAGCGAAACACTACCGACTTCCTATTCAGTTGGGACCTCCCACTACATCACGGCCTCTATCTTGACCGGATCTACCAGTATACCCTTTTGGTTGATGAGGTGTCCAAGGAACTGCACCTTGCGCAACCAGAACTCACACTTGGAGAACTTCCCGAAAAGTCTCTCCCTCCTAAAAATCCCTAGCACCTCCCTCAGGTGCTCCTCATGCTGCTCCTGGGTCTTGGAATAGACCAAGATGTCATCCATAAACACTATCACAGACCGATCCAACAGCGGTATGCATACACGATTCATGAGATCCATGAACGTGGCTGGAGCATTGGTGAGTCCAAATGGCATCACTACAAACTCATAATGACCATAGCGGGTCCTAAAAGCAGTCTTTTGCACATCCTCACCTCTGACCTGCATCTGATGATATTCGGAGTGAAAATCAATCTTTGAGAACCAAGACGCTCCCTGAAGCTGATCAAATAGGTCGTCTATCCTTGGAAGTGGGTAACGATTCTTCACCGTCACCTTATTCAACTCCCCGTAGTCTATGCACATACGGTGCGACCTGTCCTTCTTCTTCACAAACAAGATCGGGGATCCCTAAGGTGAACTGCTCAGCCTGATAAAACCCTTGTCTAGCAGCTCCTGCATCTATGTAGACAACTCCTGCATCTCTGGAGGCGCCAACCGATATGGTGCCTTGGCTATCGGAGCCGTACCAGGAACCAGATCAGTCCTGAACTCAACCTGTCTCTCCGGAGGTATCCCAGGCAAATCCTCCAGGAATACGTCCGGGTAGTCTCATACTACCAGTACATCATCAACTGTCGCCTTTCCCTTCTCCCGAGCATCTAAAACATATGCGACAAACCCCGCGCAACCCTGCTGGAAGTAGCGCCTCGCTCTCGCTGCTAAACAAAGAATCGGTCTGCGTTGCAGGCTCTCGCCCTGAATCACTAACTCTCCCCCACTGGGAGTGTGAACCCTCACTAATTGCAGCTCACAATCAATCACTTCCCATTGGGGCTCAAACAATCCATGCCTACTATAACCATGTTCCCTCGCAAGGGAATAGGAACCAGCTCTACCAAAAATTGCTCATCGAATAACCGAAGCGAACACCCCTTATACACTCTCGCGACCCTGACGGTCCTATCATCAGCTATCTCAACCTCAAGTGGACAGTCCAGCTCCCTCGGAGGTCTCTAAACCTCTTGCTAAGCGTAAGCGAAGCAAATGATCGGGTAGCCCCCGAATCAAACAAGATTGTAGCTGAAATGTCGTTCACTAAGAACGGCCCTATATAAAACACATAACCATAAGAAACAATTCATAACAATAGAAATATGAAAGGAAAATACATACCCGTCACCACATCAGGATTCGCTCGCGCCTCCTCTGTCGTCATCTGAAAAGCTCTACTCATCGCCACCGGTGCCTCACTCCGGCCGTGACGGCCATCTGTAATCCTCAATGTTGCAGAGGCAGGTGCTACCACCTTCCCTGATGCTGACAAACTTGGACACTGGGACTTTTTATGTCCCCTCTGATTCCAATCGAAGCAAATCATATCAAATGATGTAGTGGTGGTAGTAGTAATTGTACAATCTATGCTCATATGTCCGATCCGGCCACACTTGTAGCAACTGGGACTCCCTGCCTTGCACGCCCCATCGTGCAATCTCTCACACTTTCCACATCGAATGTGGCCCTACTGTCCTCTAGATCTGTGATCTGATACCTTGGGCTTTTTGCCCGAACTCCCAGTGCCAGGTACCACCTCTGACTTCCTCTTCTTCTCCATCTCTAAATTAATCTCTCTCTCTCTCTCTCTCTCGCCCTAGCAATCATGTCATCAAGTGTTTTACAGCTGGACCGGGTCACAAACTGGCGGATATCACTCCGCAACATCTCATGATAATGAGCCTTCTTCATTTCCTCATCAGCTGCATATTGAGGAACAAGAAGAGCTCTCTCCCTGAACTTGACGGTAATCTCCGCCACTGTCTCTGTAGTCTGAGTAAGATCCTGAAATTCCCTGGCTAACTGTTACACCTCAATAACCGGTGAAAACTCGGCTCTGAACCTAGTAGTAAAATCAGCCCAAGTCATCGCATCAAGAGTTGCGTCATCCCCAATGACATGTCCAATCTCCTCCCACCAATCTTGTGCCATGTCCTTCAGAAGACAGGATGCTAGTCTGACCTTATCCCCTTCGGGACATCTGTTGGTGTGAAATGCATTCGCGACATCTGCCAACCATCTGGTACTCGTAATGGGGTCCCGTGCTCCATGATAGTCAGGAGCTCCACAAGCTCTGAACTCCCCGAAAGTGAGTGTTCGCGACCCCATCATGGTCACCACCTCAGTCGTAATGTGCTCAACCTCTTATCCATCATCTCCAAAATACCCTCCTTGATTGAACCAAAGATCACAGGAGTCTGCTCAAGTATGATACGAGTAATCTCCAAAGAGAAAAACTCCCTCGTCTGCTCATCCAAATGCTCGGCTCCCGAGCCTAATCCTGATCCCTCACCACCAACTGAACTGTCGCCTGCTGGTCTAGGGTGTAAAACCACCATTCTGAAAACACATCAATTCAAACGTAAGAAACACTAATATATCTTGAGGGATCGCTATTACTATAGGTTTCCTGGTCTTGCCTCGGCCTTCCTTGATTCAAGTACGGATCCTATGCTTTCAGTAGTACGGGCTCATAATACATTCCACATCTATCCGTACTTTCATCAAGAACTACCTCGAATCTACCAAGTCACTACTACTGCTACTGATCTCTGCTACTCTCATCCTAGGCTTACCCTAGAAAATCTCTTACCCAAACCAACCCTCAGCTGCTGAAGGCCTCCTTGTAATGCCAATTAGCCATCACCTGAATATCATCACATGTGACGAGGCTCAGATAATCCTTCGAGTAAAAGACTCGTCCCCACAACAGTTAGACTTAGACAAGAGCTGCGCAGTATGGCCAAATCCAGCACTCTGAGATTATTCAACCCCGATCACATGTGACGTGACGTATTCACCTAATGGCTAACTATCATTACTCAGAGTCCCACAAAGCACAAAGCAAGCAACGTTTTGACACAGGAACCACTCAAGAAAATCTATTCTCATAATGAGAAACTATACTAGCATACAATGCTAAGCTCATACTATCAGACATGACCTAAACAGGCTATCCTACTACTGTCTACTCAATACTAGCATGCAATTCTCATCAAGCTGAAACACATATAGCAGGCACATAAGGCATCATCCCTAGATCATTAGTCCAATTCTAACATGTTGTTCTACTAAAACTGAGACTGATAATCACAACATAAACTTGTATGGGTAATTTGGGAGTACTTACTTGAGCTCGGTTGATCGCATTCACCACACCCATTTCTCTTTTAAAGATAACTCTTTTTCTTTCTAAGTTCTTTTCAAAAAAATTCTTTTTGAAAACGTTTCTCTTTTGAAAATCTTTTACCATTTCCTTAGTTTGAGTTCATACACACTCGAAAGCGTGCCCAAATCCTTAAAACCAAGGCTCTTATACCAGCTTGTAACATCCAGATTTTACAACCCAAAATTTTTTGTTTTAGTATTACTAAAATTCACATCATCGAATGTCATGAATATAATAAGAGCCATAGAATAAGTAACTCAAAAGTCATAATAACTGTGTAAAAACAAAAACTATATCAGTCATATCAAAATATCCGAATAAAAGCCCCAAGATAAAACTAAAATTGTGGTGTGTGCGATGCCATCAACTAGAGATCTTCCTTTTGCTTGCGGAAGTACCTGAAACCAAAACCAAAAATGTAAGCACAAAACTTAGTGAGCTCCCCTAAACTACCACATACCATACAATAAAAAATAAACAACTATTGGGCCATTCCCACTACATCGGACCGAAGTCCGGAACTGACTGGGACCTTGTCCCCTGCATCGGACTAAAGTCCGGAACTAGCTGCATTGGACCGAAGTCCAGAACTGACTGAACATAGCATAGCATAACATATCAACTAGCATGAACACATATACTGCATACTACATCGGGCCAAAGTCCAGAACACATAAAACAATGACATGCTTGAATCACAAAGACATCAAGAACACTGAACTACTGCAACTAGACGGGCCGATATTGTGGCCGTAGAACTGTTCCTGCTAGAAGGAAACTTACCTCGTAACATTGGCTGCTGAGATACTGACTCTAAAACTGGCTGACTAGTGCTCCGGAACTCCCCAGAGACAAATCCCAAAAACACTAAATCAGGTACTGATAAATTCCCTCAGGGTAAAATAACTATTTTACCACTGGTCAAAGTCAACTTCCAGTTGACCGGACTCGCCAAGTCGGGGCGTAGACTCGCCGAGTCCCTCCCTCACTAGATCTGAATTCTAACTCACCGAGTCCATTCCCACTCACTTATTTACCCTAAACTCTAAAATCGGGGAAAACGGGGACTTACGACTTGACTCGTCGAGTCTAAAGAACAACTCGCCTAGTCCCAAGCATGTCATTACTATACATTCGATTTTGCTTGATTCCAGTGCATCCAATACATAGATCTGGGTTCCTAGGACTGATTTCACACGTAAAGTTTCTAATTTTATGCTCATGCATGCACATAAGAAGCTAATATGCCCAATAAGAAGCTAAAAGAGGAGATCTAGGTTTGGAATGTGTGTTTAGCTTAATAAAGGTGGCAACCTTGATCTCAAGGAGTCCAGAAATGCTTAGATTTGAAACCCATTCATCTTAACTTCCCATAAAACAACCTTAATGTCTAGAAAATGGCAAAAGAAGCAACACTAGCAAGCTTTTAAGAAGATCTATATGATGACAAGCCAAAATTCGAGCTTTATACCTTAATGGAGGCTGGAATGACACAAGAAACTCAGATCTCCTTTGCTCCTCTTGAGAACCTCTCTTCTCTCTTCTTCTTCTAACTTTAAAATGCACCAAAAATCCTTCACATTATGAGAAATACTCCAAAAGCTTAAAGGGTGGCTAGGGTTTGGTAAGGGATGCTCTAAGGGTGATGGAGGTTGGTTTGGGATGCATAAATGTGTTTAAATAGGGTGTAAACCCTTGAAATTAGGGCTTCATCCAGACCGGCAGACTCACTGAGTCCCAACATATGGACTCGTCGAGTAACCAACTTAAATCGCGTGATCATCCCGTCTCTACTCGATGAGTCGGGCTACAGACTCGTCGAGTACCCCTTAAGAAGTGAAAATGCTTTATTTAAATTACATACCAGAAATGAGGTGTTACAACAACATAGTAGAACACTGCCTTCATTTCATGTTCATCCAATCATCTCCAATTCTCATTCCCGCAAACCAACAGTCAAAACAATCAATCAACATCACTTTAATTATTTATAAAAAAGATTATATATTTAGATATACTCATCTCAGCATCAGAACTTTTTGGAGGAGGTGACCAATCTTTCTGAATAAGCCTTGTCGGACTTCTGCTTCTTAAAAGTGTTCTTCTTAGAGATACACTCCTACTCCTTCGAGGGCTCACACTATTTCGGGTAGGGAAGCACTTTTACATAATTCGATTACACACTATCTAGTGTCATCCTATAAACATTTTATCTAACTGCTGCATAGAAATAGAAAGATTTGTATATACCTTATCGGAGATCGGCTTCTGATGGGAGATCGACTTCAACTTCTACTCTTTTCATCTTCATACCTTCCTCTTCTACTACATTCTTTTCGATAATCATGGCTTCTTCTTCGGCTTCGACTTCTGCTTCTGTAATGATCCGCTATATATTTAACATTTGGGGCTTCTTCCTCGGGAAGCCTTTTTCTTCATTGTGTAGACAATTAGGAAAAATCATCAACATAAGCAGCATATAAGGGGACCACATAATATATTGTCTTAAGTGGAGATGAAAAGAAACTAGAAAAAGAGGTAGAATGAAGAACACACTCTCTGGATTGAGTGGGTTTAAAACTTTGATTGAGCATACTGAACATATATGAGTACTGACTGACCAGAGAATGATGAGAGTGACAATGAATGGCATTGATGTCGGGCGAATGACGATTGAGAGTGGCAACGTTGTGGTATTTTTGGTTAATCGGTAATCGGAGCAACGAGTAGACGACGATGACTGGTTTGAGACTTGAGAGGGGAGAGTGACGAGAAGAAGAGAGTGTATGGTGTCGGCATTTTTTATTTGTAAGAATGAATAGAAACCCTAAAACGCTTAGGTCTATTCTTTTTCACTATTTTTTAGAACAAAAATACTAAAATATAAAAATTATATATATATATATATATATATATATATATATATATATATATATATATGAAAAAGGTAGGTACCCGTCGGTACCGGTTCCGGGTACTCGGTATTAAAGCCGGAACCGGTGGGTAACCAGTGGGTATCAGTTTTGTAAAAATAAGAATCGGAACTGGAACTGCTTAAGGCAGTTCCGAAACTTTAGGAACCGAAACTGGAACCGCTTAAGGCAGTTCCGGTTCCGAAAGTAGGTACCCGCTTCCGCTACTCATCCCTACTGCCATCAGCTGCTAAAGAACTCCTCATAATGTTAGTTAGCTACTGCATGAACACAATCACATGTAATAAAGCTCAGACAATCCTTCAAGTAAAAGAATCGTCCCTACAATAGTTAGACTCAGATGAGAGTTGCACAATAGGGTCAAACCCATCACTCTGAGATTATTCAAGCTTGATTACATGTGACCTAACATATTCACTTAACAGCTAACTCACATCACTTAAGAGTCCCACAAAGCATAAAGCAAGCAGGATTTGAGCAGTGGAGTTGACCGACACTAAAATCAGACGGATTCTCATACGCAATTCCGATCCCTATCTCCCAGCATCTCGGATACACGTTAGCATACTCATGCACTCTATCCTCACTCCCTAGAGGAAGGCTAATCATATCGCGACTGGCTGGCTGACTCCACATAACTTATCCTACCACCAATTGCCCAACAACCCTCCATTGGGGCCAGATAACTATCTCATGAACACTATCACATACAGCATAACCTAAAAAATATTAGGCTAAGAGATTCAATCCTACAACAGTTGGAATCAGAAAAGAGCTGTGTCGTAGGACCAAATCCCTTACCCTAAGGCCATTTAACTCATGCAGTATGTGACTTAGCGCATTTACTCAATAGTTAGTTCACACACGAAAGAGCCACACAACAATCAATAATGTATTCTACAAGAGATAAGGCATCATATATTAGGCAGTTCTATCATACGATTCCTGAAGATCCTTATCCTATTACTAGCATGTTGTTCTAACATAACATAACGTAATCTCAAATAATTGTGTGGTAATTTGGGGTTAACTTAAGGGCTCTAGCTGATCGTACACATTGCATCCTCCGTGATCATTTTAAAAACCATTTGAAAACCATTTTGAAATATTTTTCCTTAGTTTGAGACCGGATTCACACGAGTGTTCCTCTGATTCACTCAAACCAAGGCTCTGATACCAACTTGTAACATCCCAAAAATTCAACAAATTTAAAACTTTTCAAAACAACCCTTTTGTCTAATAGAGGTGTTACAAAACCATTGTTTCAAAACATTATTTAAAATCAGAGTCTCCCAATATCCAATTAGTTGTAAAACCAAGGATGTGTACGGTCATGCTTTCACCTTGCCATAGTCCACTAAAGTACCTGAAACAATAAAACAAAACAATAAGCACGAAGCTTAGTGAGTTCCCCCAAAATACCACCACACGAACATATAACATATACTAACCAACAACAACATGCATACAAAGCCTTCAGCCTAACTGGAACGCCCTGTCGGCCTACAGTCTATCTGGTACACTCACAGAACCTAGAGCGTGACTAGTATGCCACACTAGGTCTTAAGCCCATTTTGAACATTATTTGCGCCTTCATCCTGACTAGTACGCACTATTGGCCTTCAGTCTATCTGAAACGCCTTGGGTCTGTTGGCCTTCAGCACAAAGCGCGACCACCTCAACCCAACCACACAAAAACCATGTCGACACACATATGTGATAGACAAGCATATAAATAATCGACCAATAATCAAACAAAGCTTTCAACCTGACTAGTATGCCTCATCGGCCTATAGTCTATCTGGTATGCTTGTATAACCTACAACATGACTAGTATGATGCATCGGGACTTCAGCCTACCTGGAATGTTCTCCAGGCCTTTGAATTGACTGGTACGCCCTACTGGCCTTTAGTCTATTCGGGACTCCCTAAGTCTCTTGGCCTTCAGCACATAGCGGGACCACCTCAACGCAAACTCACATAACATGTCAATGTATACATTTCCAAACACATATAAGCCTAGTAAATCCTAACAACATATCGATATAAACATTATCGGGTTTGTTGACAAATAGCACAAAGCAGTACAGTCTCAACCCACCTATATTACGACGACATATACAAAGCTAAACATATAACCAACCAACAGATAAACATGTAGATCTTTCAGAGCACCAAGCATAACATCATCCTATATACCATGATACTAATCTAACATATCACTAAAGCATACCAACATTCGATAAACCACAATTCAATGGGCCGACCTTGCTGCCTTCGACCCAAAAATACAATAAGGAAGACTCGCCTCTTAATCTGATCCATATCTAATGAGGATCAAATCTAATCTCAGTTATTTAACCGATACCTGTTTCCACCGAGTGACCAATTCCATCAAAATCCCAAAATACCCTCAAGGTCCAACTTGGTCAAAGTCAAAGTCAACAACCCATGTTGACCAAACACGCTGTGTTCCCCTTTGTACACGTCGTATTCTTCCATCATTCTATTAATCGGAAAAATTCCATCCAACACGTCGTATTGGCTTGTAAACACGTCGTGTTTGCCTGAGATTTAACAAATTAATACAATAAACTATATTCTCCGATACAAAGAGCTCCAAAGCTCAGATCTAGCCTCTCATGTGGTCCATAGGGATAAAGTTTCCAACTTTATCCATTGGGACTACTAAAAAAGGTTCAAAAATCAATCTATAAGCTTAATAGTGCAAGGGATTAACCAATAATCACTTAATCCATTATGACCTAGTCCCAAAACATATACATGGCTTCCTTGAGCTGGAAAACCACGTAAAGTTGCCAACATTACGTTCATGAATGTATAAATGAAACTCTTAAGCTTAAAAAGGACTTAATAATTGACTTAATGCATGCATGACACCAAAACTCTCATAAAGCTTGCACATTTATGCTAAAGGACACCGAAACAAACTCAGATATGAAAGAACAAGCCCTAAAACGATCTAACTCATCCATTAACCCAAAAGGGACCAAAAGCACACCAAACTAACTATGAAGAGATCTAAACATATACAACATCAGATGCAAACTTGATACCTCAGAAAGCTTCCCCACAATATGATGATTATGGATCCAAATCCTTTTCCCTAAGCAAAACAACATTAAGATCTCCTTTTCCTTCACAAAGACCATAAATGAGCACCAAGAACTTCTTACTAGCTCACGAACACCACCAAACGACTTAAAGATCGATTTTAGGGTTTTAGTGGCAATGGAGGCTAGTAAGGAGGCCAACCATGATGACTTAAGGCCTTTATATAAGGTGTAACACCCTAAAAATTAGGGTTTTCTCCACCAGCCACCAGCACATTGTGTTAGGGCACAAACACGTTGTGTTAGCCTTAATAAAAGACGCACTTTTTCTTATCTAGACATGCTGTGTTGGTGCCTCCAACACGCCGTGTTGAATCTTCCAGAAGGTGATTATACCCAAAGTTGCTCCTCAAATTTCTGGGTGTTACAGATATGTTTTCATTCTTCATGTGTGTCAATAGCTTCTTATACAAAACTGCATGGCTTTCAGAAGTTTAAGGTTATTTCTTCTCTTTACAATCTCTGGCAACGTGATCAGGACCTCTACAATTGAAGCAATTTCCTACATTCTTTCTTTTAGAACTGCTTCCTTTCGTTGAACTATTCACCTTGTGTTGAAATCCTCTGGTTCCATTGGACTTATTTTCTTCATATCGTTTAACAATAAGTGCATCAGTAGCAACCAATTCATATGGAGATTCATCATCATGCATTTCACCCTGATCAGATTCATTAGAGTCGTTCAAAACATTGGATTTTTCTTTCCTAGAGATTGAAGGCACAAATGTTTATTTGTTGGAGTCCCTCGTGATGTCTTTACGAAGAGCCTTAGTTTCTTTGTAGTTTCATAGATTTCCAAACATAGAATTGAGATCCATAAAGTTGATTTTCTCTCTATTTTTTAGAACATCAGTGTGATGTTCCGATCTTTTCCAAGAGAATTCAAAAACTTCATAACAAACAGAGAGAATGTAGGAATCGGACCACTCATAACTAAGATTATGGATCATATATCTATTTTATAAATACAAAGTTATCTATTATTACAATATATCTAACCGAATAATATACAAAATAATCGGACCATTATACAAAATATCAGACTGTCGCTGAGATTGTGTAGACGCTGACGCTTATGATGGCGTTGGAGTTGATGCTTAAGTTGGCGTCGGCACTGGTACAGATGTTGGTGGACAACATGTGAATTATGTTTGGCTCATCAGATCATAATTTGTGACCTTACAAACTTTTTCTAAAGATTAAGTAATTAGCAAATTAGTTCTGACTTATTAGTTTCCTAAACTTCCATTTGAACGAATATTAATTTCACAAATTAATGTATATTATTATTAACAAATCATTTATAAAACATAACATATTTTTTTATTATAAATAAAGGAATAATAGTTATTGTTAAATTTAGGAAGAGAATTATGGACTAATTACTCTCTTATTATTGGTTGATCACTTCAAACTTTCTATGTTTCTCTTATATATCATTGTGGGTGTTCATGTTGATATTCCCTTGATTTCGATGTTCCCTAAAAACATTGAATAAAGGCTCATACTTTTTTGCATAAGGAACTTTAAGTCATAAAACAGGGGGAATTTTGTTTGATTGCAAGAATGACTAATAATCATAAGCAATAGAATGTAAGAAACCAAATTAATGTTTCCAAATGATCTCCCAAATATTAATAGGCAAAACCCTTGATAAAAATCACCCTTGAGTTACATATAAATTAGATAATGAGAAAAATGGCTCAAAGGTACCAAAATAAGGCATCAGTGGAAACTGCTAAAAAGCAGTTATGCATCTGACACGACCTTGTGTCAGTTTTTCCTTAGGTGATAGGTGTGTATGGGACGGTTTGGTTCGGTTATTGGTCAAAACCAAACCATAATCATTACAATTGGTTAATGTATTTCAATAACCATTGGGTAACGGTTAATATTGGTTTTGGATAATGGTTTTAGTCGGTTAATGGTTATGGTTAACGGTTAATATCGGTTAACCATAATGGTCCAAAAATGACATAAAAATAAAAATATTTTTCTATAAAAATTGAAAAACATAAATCCGTTGTTATAAAAAATGAATGATTGTGTATATATAATTATATTGATAGGAGATTACTTATCATATCCAATTCCAATTAATTTCCCTTTAAATTTTCAATTCTCAATATATTACATACATTATACTCCACATGTCCTCTATTTATTATCCACTTTTGACCTTTTTAGTATTTATTATTTAACTTTGACCTTAAATATTTTTATTTGTGTTATAAATTACTCGATGAAACTTATAAAAATAAAAATACATTTAAAACACAATTCATTCATATATTTTGTGTCAAGTACTATATATCAAAAACATAAATGTTTAAGGTCAAAGTAGAAGAATAAATACGACAAAAGTGAAAAGTGGATAATAAATATGGGATGGAGGAGTATTTAAGATTATATTAAATTAAAAATATTTATTAATATTATTGGTTCGGTTCGGTTAATAGTGGTTCAGTTTTTGATGAAAACCATAACCGAACCATATGTATTCGGTTAATCAAGATTAAAAACCGCACCATATATTTTAGTAATGGTTCGATTATATTGATTAATTTGGTTATGATTCGTTTTTTGGTTAATATTCTCACCCTTAGGTGATACGACCCTATCTTACTTGAAAGTACAATGCCCTCTTCTGAATAGTCTTCAAATTACAATGCTTAAAAAACGGTCAAGTCTTAATGTGACACATCCCAGGTCTAGTTTGCCTAAGATGACACGACCCATGTCATATTTAGTGTAATTCAATGTAAAAGTATTTACTAATCATGCTAAAAATGTGCATAAAATACACTTAATAATAACTTACCTAGTAATAATCACCGTCTAACACGCCTCCATACTGTCATTCAAGGTTTACATACCTCCATGCTCATATTGAGTTGTTGGTACCAAATTTTACAATGTTGATTTAAAAAGAGTGAACCTTGAATGACAATATGGATGTGTGTTAGGTTAAATACAATTATGGAACCTCCATATTGTGATTCAAGAGTGAAAAGTGAAAAATGAATATTGAATAATAATAATATGTAGGTATTTTAGCGGATGGTTCTTAGTTGTTGGAACCAATATCCATATGAGAGTCAAAAAGACCTTTGAATGACAATATGGAGATATGTTGGTCAATTGTCGTTACCATGTAAGATATGGATGTGCATTAACACTGATTATATTTTCTTTATTTATAATAAAAAAAATATTATATTTATAAATAACTTGTTAATAATAAAATACAATAATTTATAATTTGACAATATGGAGATGTGTTAGTCATTGGTTGTTACCACGTATGTGATAATGTGCACCACACCATATATTGTTCATGCAGTGGGAGTTATGAGGCGATTTATGTCTAAACCATAGAGAAAGCATTAGGAAGGTATCAAGTGGTTGTTATACTACTTGAAATGGATTTTTGAGGCTGCTTTATGCTTCAAAAGAAAATGGTTAGTTTTGGAAGGCCTTGATCATGTCGATTTAGGGGTTGCATAGATTTGGGAAAGAGCAATACGAGATATATGCTCACCATCGGAGGTACAACAATCAGTTGGTTGTCCATTTTATAGAAGAATGTTGCTCTTACAAAAAGAAAAACATAGTACATGGAGATTGCATATGTAAACAAGGATTTATATTGTTGAACAGCTTCGTACCGAAACTTAGTCTTAGAAGTAGAGATTAATGCATTCACCTTAAAAAACAAGGATTGTTTCAAAGAGTTATATGTTCCTAAATTTATTCCTATTTATATTCATTTTTTTCTATGATGTTTCATAGTATCTCCGATGACAAACCCTTTAAAGGCTTTGATATTTTACCACATTAGGCTTTAAGGTATACATACAATGCCCTCACGGAGCACCTTACGGCACCTTAACAACGCCTTTACACCATGTTATGAGGGGGAGAGGGGGGGGGGGTCATCACCCAGAAAAGAGAGGGAAGAATAAGAGAAAAAGAAGGATGAAAGAGCATTCACACATTACAACCTATGACAATGACCATGACTTATCACGCCACGAAACACATGGGTAGAGTATGCACGTTATTAATACATGTTGCGTAGGCAACATGCTCCCGACTTTACTAGTACAACGTATACTATACAATGGATGACCATTGATATTTTCTTACAAGAAATTGAACTCTACAAAGTTCATTGAAACATTATAAAAAAACTAATATATGATATTTATTTAAGACTTAAACACTTTCATTTTTTCTATTGAAAAATCCAATGAATGGCCATTGAATTTTAAATTCATTGAAGGGTCAAAGTGACAATTTACAATGATAGAGTTATATGTATCGAATGATAAATAAATTTGTCACGTCACTCAATTTTTTCATTCAACCCACAACTATGTATCATATAGAACTTGAATCTTCGATCTTAAAGAGAATGACAACATCTAATACCGTTAAAGTAGAAGTTGTTTGGTTGTTAGTGACAAATAAACTTTCATAGTAGTTCTTTCTTTTTATAAAAATAGGTTGTAATAAATTATCGTACTTTTCAAAAGTATTTTATAAAAAGACTCTTCGTAATTAATATGTCTCCAATTTTTTATTGTTAAAAACCCTATTTTAGGTATGATGTTTTTACTTTTTAGGCCATTTCATTTTTTTCTTGAAAATGAACCTTAACTAACTTTAACATAAAAAGGGTAAATATTTAGGGTGCGTTTCTATGAAAGTATCTTTAGAAAATAGAGTTGAGTTTTCAATGAAAACGCGTTTGGTTGAAACTGGTAAAGTTTTTATTTTCTGTCTTAGAAATCTGAAAAACTATAAAAATTACTTTCCTAATTTGCATACAACTTGGAAAACTGAAAATTTTCGTTTTCTTAGAAAACTGAATGAACCAAACGCGTTTTCAAAATTTCCGTTTTTCTTGGAAAATTTTCCATAAATTTTCCTAAAAAAATAGAAATTTTTCCACAACCAAACATACCTTTAGAGATATAGTTTCGTGAAAAAGAAAGAACCAAAACTAATATTTACCTTTTTTTTTTTTTTTTTGACACTGAATAGTGACGCCATTTAACTGTTCTCAATGTTTTCCTTCGGTAAAAAACATACATTTTTCAATTTCTAATAAATTCTATGAATTCAATTAGTCATGCGTTATAATACAAATCAAAATTATAAAAGAAAAGGGGAGCGGGGTTATAAATAAATAAATAATTCATCCTTTTGAGGTTATATAACTAAAAGACGTGTCTGTTGTCCAAAAAAGAAATAAAACTGGTTTTTCTCACATGACAAAAACCTTTTAGAAAGAGTGTTGATTCCAAGATGTTGCAATCGTAGCGGAAATCTTTCCAAAAGATACGAAAGGATTAAAGCCGAACCATCTTAATCCTCAAATATCCTCCAATTCCATCAATCATGTCAATATATGTCATTGTTTTTTCACTTTGCACGTTACTACCCTTTTTTTCTATCATACAAATTAATATATACACATATATAATATTATAAAAGCAAAGTCAAATTGGTCAAATAGCAATTGTAGTAGATATAAAATAAGTTTGTATGTACAAACTACTAACTACTAACTAATGCCTATTAGGGAACAAATGGATGCAAGTGTAAACCAATCACCTAACCTAAATAATTACCCATCAATCCATTTCCCCTTCTTTTCTATCTGTGTGTAATGTGGCCCCCTTTCATCTCATCAACCCAAACCTAACATATGTATGTGTCCACCTACCAATCACCAACCTTCACCAATAATATTTCTTTCATTTCTTCTGTACAAAATACAAATCCTTTTTGTTTTTTTTTTTTTAATTCTCAAGAATACGACTTTATGAGCCCTAAATTATAAAGATTCTTTTTAACTAAACTCCCAAGCGACAACAAAACCGCCCCACCAAGTCCACTTCCACCTCCATGTTGTTCTTCATTCTCTCCTTTTTGTTGATTCCTAAACGGTAGTTCCTTTACCCTTAGGCAATCCGACCCGATTCCTTGTCGGACCGATTCTATCATTCTTGAATCCACGTCATTCCCAAGTGCATCCGTCACATAAAATATGTTTAAAGCCGTTCCCATTGTTGTTGATATTTCGGCCCTTGTCACATTTAATGCGTTTTCCCTAAATGTTCGTGTCACTTCTGCTAATAGCCCCGGTCTATCCATCGTACATAGCTCAAGCCTCACACCCTACAAAACAAAAATATATATATATATATATATATATATATATATATATATATATATATATATATATATATATATATATATATATATTAGTCAAACTCACCTTCTGATTCTTTTTTACTTAATGGTTCAGTTAAACAAACAGTGTAGTGTAATACCTCGGATGCTCTTCTCTCAATGGCGGCTCGCAAGCAAAGTGTCACGCGTTGCTTTTCGGCTTCCGAACTAATCGGGGATCCATCCGTATGTCGAATAAAGAATTCCTAAACCATAAGAGTTTAACACGAAATATTTAGCATAATAAATAAAAACCGATTCTATGCCAAAATGGTATAAGAATATATACCAAATATGCTCCGGTTTCTGTGGTGTTAATGGTTGCGTGAAACACGACATATTGCATATCGGTTAAAGTGCAAAGAACATCGAATAAAAGCTTGGGACGATCTTTGCACTGAATGTTTAGAACCGAATACCCTTTCTCCAAACAATTTTGAACAGAAACCAGTGGCGAATGATCGCATTCGCCACTGGTTTTTATGTTTGCAGACCGCTCGTAATCGCGGTCTGCAAACATCATTTGGTGTAAGCGTCTCTCGGTGTGAGTGATTGCCATTGAAACCGAAGTTTTTGCACTTCGGATATCGTTATCGCCTTTAAGTACGTTTCTTAACCTCGCTTCTATTTTCTCAATTTTTTGAGAATCTTCAATCGAGCATCCGGAATCACAATCTTTTAAGTAAATGAGAGCTGCAATCCGGCCATTGTGTGTCCATACTTTGGATTCTACCACATCACATTTGAGTTCTGAAAGAACCGCAAAAACTTCGGATAGAAGGCCGACTCGGTCGGTCCCGGTTAACTCGATTGCTGTCATTCCATCGATCGATTTGGATCTTGTGTTGCGAATTGTACCGAGTGACTGTGAAAAGAAATAAAATTATGGTAAACTTAAATATTTTTAAATAAGAAATAAATCTTAAAAGGAAAAAAGTAAATTACATGTTGAATGCAATTGATGATGTTGTTGTCCGTCAATTTGTTACCAGATAAATCGGTTACATGAAAAACTGTAGATAACGAGATGAAAACAGTTAATTATCAATGTTTAATTCTACATGAACAAAATTATCGAAAAAAATAAATAAATATAAAAGCGTAATTACCATCCATGTTCCACCTTCCATCGGATGAGACATAGCCTTTTTTAATTAGAAGATTCAAATCTGTAAGCACTTGAACAGCCTCTAGAAGAATTCTATCTTTTCTGGCACTATCAATCTAAATATTATTAAAAAAAGGATTAGTTTAATTGCCAATTGTAAATTGATTTAACATGGAAATTAGTCAACTCTAAGAATTCAAACTTACCATGACTAGGGTTGCGTTTACACAACCGGCATTGTCGATCATGACCCTGAGATTGACAGAAAAAAGTTGATTAAGACTTGTCGTGGGAAAGCATAGCGTGAAAGAAAATTCGAACTTTGAACTGGAAATTAGAGACAGGAAAAGGAATTGGTCTTTGAAAAGTCAAAATTGGATTGTGAAACAAATTAGAACTAATTTTATCTTTACAATTTTGGGAGGCTTAGAAAAAAAAAAACCAGAAATCAATTTTATATTATTATTATTATAATAATCACCAAAATAACAAATCGTTGTTTCCCTTCAAACATACCGTGATTAGAACACTAAGCTTGTAGTAGCAGTTGAAGAAAGTGAATTAAAAATTTCCGGTCGGAAAAACGCAGATATATCATATATGTCGACAAAATTTGAAAAATTACTCTAGGTCATCAGATTACACATACAGAACTTAATATCTAAGAAGCAACAGAGGAGATGCTGACCTTGGAGTGTTCATTCGCACAAGTAGCTTTTCGAACTCATCCATGTAAGGTCTCCTGTCCATCTGCATCATCTTGGCTTCGTCTTCCTTACAGGAGGTAGATATTATTATTACGCAGATCAGAAATAAGAGATGAAATAGGTCTTGATTCCACGTCTTGTTGCTTTGGGAACGATTTAAACAAAGGAGATAGCGGTTTACAGCTAACAGAGAACCCAAAATCGAAGAAATTCTTGACTAAATCGCCATGGAAAATAGAGCTGTTACTTTCTCTCTCTAGGATCAGAACCACGCCTTTGGGTATTATGGCATCCGTTACCCTGGTATTTATATTATCAGTTTTTTTTATTAATGGTATAAAAAGGAAATATTTACTCTTTAAGCATGAAACAGGCACATGGCGTAACATACGCTGCCCGAATCCGAGTGCCCGTTTTTCGAATTTCTTTCTTTACAAGTCAACTTGACACCTCAAAGAAAAAGCCTGGGAATTGCCATTTTTCAAAAAAATTAAATTAAATAATTCATTTTAGGTTAAAATTGGGCCCCGTGCCAGCTAGGATGGATGACGCGGCCATTTAAATCGACCACATCCTTTGCTTTACTTCGACTCTAAACACATTATATGGTGTGACGTGGCACCAGCAGTTATAAAGAAGCAAGTTTTAGTTTATTATTTTAGTTAAATTTATGTTTAAGTTTAGTTTATAATTATAATAAATAAATTATAATCACTAGTTACAATGGAGTGGAATTGCCGACCGAAATAATGACGGCAACACGGCCCGCATTTAAGTAACAAACACCGCCTCAATTGGCTTTTTCATTGTCTAACATTTACGCCGGTTGGTTTTACATTTATTTCTATTAATTCTATTTCATCAAACAATATTTATGGTTACCAAGAAAATGGGCGTCTATGGAATTGGAATTTACCAAAAATATCTATACATCATGTAAATCTTTATTTTATTTCTTTATACCATAAAAAGGAATGAGAATGGCGTATATGGTAATTATTTATTTATTTATTTATTTTTTGGGTTGGGGGGAATGCCTATTTACCCTTTATATTATACCATAACAGGAAAAGGAAAATCAATTAAAGATTATTCTCATTACCATTTTCTTGCATAAGGATCTCCTAGTAATATGGTATGTTATATAGTGTGAATTCGGAATCAATAAATGGTGAATCAAGCATTGAGGGCTATAGAATAATAGAATCATAAATAGCACTAACGAACATATGATATTTGATGGAGATTGTTTATTTTAAAAATATATATATCTTCTCGTTATTGAATAATACATAGAAATAGAAGAATGATACTTGGGCTACACACATGGCCATGGGCCAATAATGCATACATAAACACATAACATTATCTACTAACAAATTCATGTAGTTGGGACAGAAGATTACTAACAAATTCATGTAGTTGGGACGGAAGATGGCCGGATGAAAGTTTTGAAATTGGATATGCGTACCAAGGTGATGCGGGGATATCCCCGACATGTCCCATAACTACTTTGTCTCGGACAAAATGTATATTGATCTTATTGTGTTTGGTGTGTAGATATCGGATATGGTTGTAGTCTAGTTCCACATTGCTAATGTTGTCACAATAAATGATTGTGGCTTTAGTTAGAGAATAGTGTCGCTCATGTAGTAGATTACGTCACCAACAAATTCCATCAACGATATTGGCAACACTTGGTATTTGCCTTCAGCATTGAAGCGATAAATAATGTCTTGTCATTTGGATGACCAAGATATCATGTTGTCGCCAAAAAATACACAATATCCTGGTGTTGAAGGATTTGTAGTGGGACAACCCACCCAATATGCATCTGAATAAGTTGTATTATCGCATTGCGATGGTGAGGCAAAGATTTGAGTCTCGTAATCGAGAATGCCATGGATATACCACAAAATACGCTTGAGAACATTAAGGTGATGTTTCTAAGGATCATGCATAAACAAACATATTTATTGCATGATATATGAGATGTCCTGCCTAGTGAATGTGAGATATTGTGAAGCACCGGATATACCGTTGTACAATGTGGGATCGACAAATAAAAGTCTTATATCATCAATTTTTTCAAGAGTATCAGCTGTTATATCAACTACATACTTTCAACGGGACAAAACATGTCGTTTTTGTCACAAGATACAACGATAGCAAAGAAATAGCTAAGATTGACAAGGTATGACAAAGCAAACTCCTGAGCGAGTGAGACAACAATCTACTTAATGAGACTAGGAGGGGATGTAATAATAACAATGTTATTGATATACAAAAAAAAAATATATGTTGTATCAATTCTTCTATAATAAATGAATAGTGATAAGTTTCATATGCTATAAGTCAAGGTGAACCATGAATAGAGTAAAATGATAAAGTCATGCTTGTGGTGCTATTATAAAACATATAAAGGCCATTTTAGTAGACAAATATTATTAGATATCGATGATGACAATAACTTGGAGGTTGAAGTATGTAAATTTTCTATTGTATATGACAGTGTATGAAGTATTTTTCACATCAATCCGGTGAACTAGCCAATGATGTGAAACCGTGAAGTTGAGAACTACGTGTATAATTGTTGCTTTTACAAGCGGTCTTAATGTCTCATCATAGTCAATGTGTGGTTGATGACTATTTCAATTAGCTACATATTGTGATTTATAGAAAGCAAGAGACTTGTGTTGCAATTCCTTTTTAATATGGAGATATAACTACCAACATTAGTTTTCATGGTCGAGGAATGAGCACCCACATGTAAGTAGTAAAGCATTAAATTACTCTTTCATTTCATTAAACCAGTGAGGATCTTAAATGTTTATAAGTAAGAACGAGGGACTGTAAAAAGAGAAGTTGACATGAAGGTTGGGTTTTTGGATAGTTTTGGAGATCCTGTGCTTAGCCCCCACAGGCATAGAATGAATAGTGTAAGGTGAACAACAATCTTGATGGTACCGAACCGAAATGGTATCATATATGCACATACGAGTCGGTACTTGGTTTGTTCAAATGAAGCAAAATAGTTCTCGGGACTTTCAGTATTTGGTGCTTTAGGTTTGAGATTTTACTAGAACCAAACCAGTACCATATTCTGACTCTTGTAACTCTTTTGTATGAGCTCTAAATGAGTTGGTTTTCCTTGCTTCATTTTCTTATTTGTCTTGGACAAATGTTAAGCTCGAGAATTAAATGATTTGAATAATTATAACATGAGTTACAAATCCATAAACATCAGTAATTAAATTTGTTAGTTTTCCAGGCCTAGTTTTTTTTATGACCACAAAATGTGTATAACTTTTCTTCAGCTTTGAGCAATCATAACTCTCACATATGAACTTAGATTAGGTTACTTCTTCAACATGTATCTTTGTACGTGCCATGGCTAATTGTTAGAATCAACAATCGATTATTTTGATAAGTATATATTTAGTTAGTATAATGTCCATCTTTAGGGCCTAGTAACTTTAACCACTTTTAGTAGAAAAATTAAATTTTGGAAAATATGAATAAATAAATAAATAAATAATATGAGAAAATAATAAAAACAATGAATGATAATCAAAGGAAAACAATACAATAATAAAGTAATAAAATATGATTAAGGTAAAAATTATAAGAAAATAGGTCAAACTTGGCAATTTGATAAAGTTAAGTTTGACCAAAATCATTGACTAAATGTTTAGGTATGACCTAGATGTTATGTATGATAGAGAGGAATGATCATAGGTGTAATATCTTAAGTGACTATCTTGTATAGTGGCCAATATGAAAAGAGTAGAAATATGTGGGACAAAATATGCAAATTTGAAAGTATTAGACGAAAGATAGTTGAGTCTCTTCCCCATTTTGAAGATAGAAATATTTTAAGAAGGGGAAGAGATCTATGGGGTGATTTTCGTGAAGTTGGAGGATCTAGAGTTGATTAATTGAAGAGTAAGCTAGGTTTTGATGTTATAAGTGGAAATGTAGCTAAAGAGATACTAAGTCTCCACTCTCTTAGCATCATATCGATCTAGGGTTTACAAACTCATTCAAATACAAATATGTCAGTATGATGATGATTAAGTTATACCTCTTCAACCATTTCTAGAATGAACTTCACAAATCTTATTAGAATCTACATCTATTAGATTGATATGGAACTTAGGGAAAGTTAATGAACTTGATGCGTCTATAATGGTGGATCTCAATTGCGGTTTGAATAAATGAGATTGAATCCTATTATAAGTTCATTTCAATGTTTTAAATTTGTTTTCAAGCTCGGAACTCATTAAACCACATTGAGATTGATCGATTAAATCAGTGGTGACCTACAATTTTGACGTAGGGTTCCTATGGTGATTTTTAATATTAGTCATAGAAAAAACTCATCCTTGAATCATTTGAATTGTAAAAAGATACTTAGAAGGAATGGCTCGAAGGCAAAGGAAATCCATACCAATCTAGAAAGTTTTCTCAAGAGGAAATCAGGTATGTTTATGAAAGCTACTTGAACGAGTCATAAACTGGGAGTTCTTCATTAAATGAATCGAGTCCTTCAATTTGAAAATGGAAAGAAGTTCCTAAAGCAAAAGTTGAGGTAAAACAAACTGCTGATGAAAAAAGGAAATTTAGTGTTGAACCTAAACCAA
Organism: Lactuca saligna; assembly: GCF_052625555.1. Classification (NCBI taxonomy): domain Eukaryota; kingdom Viridiplantae; phylum Streptophyta; class Magnoliopsida; order Asterales; family Asteraceae; genus Lactuca; species Lactuca saligna. Next base: position 3,967,720 of record NC_136419.1, read on the forward strand.
TGAAGGATTTCATTTTGATACCTAATTCTTTAGAAGTTGACTTAATTGATAGTTTGAAATCAAAGGTTCGAAGTTGGGTGTTAGGATCCTCATTTCATAATGCATTTCAACCTAATAAACAAGGACCCAAAAAGCCTTGGGGACCTAAATTCTTTAACTGATTACAGGTATTATGTGACGAACAATACGATGAACATTGGTACATCGGCAGTGGTTGCTCTCCTCATATGACAGGGCGGAAGGAAAACTGATGGGTTTTAGCCATAAGAACTTTCCTATGTGCGCATGCAAAACCCTAATGCTTGGATCTAGGCTTTCTAATTAAACATGCTTTGAATCCAAGACTTCTAATGGCTAATTAGGTTAAATAACAACATTGAAATAGATCTAGAATCATACCTTTGAATTCCTTGTTGATCTTGTTGTCTTGGAGCTTCTAGAGTCACAAATGTCACTCCTCTAATGGCTTACAAACACCAATAGCAAGAAGGCTGATTTAGGAGAGAGGAGAGGGAAGGAATTCGACCAGAGTATCTCTACTTTAGATGGTGTGTCGAATTCCCTCACCCCTAGGGTCTATTTATACTTGTAGACTCCTTAAGGATTACAGCTTTAACCCTAATTGGATAACTTAGACTTTAAGTTGATCCATATCCTTTCCTTGATAACCGTATGGACGATTTTGGCTTATCCAAGCCCTAGAAATCGTCCAACCTATCTTGAATAAGGATTTATAGTCTAAAGTGTAACTATCAAACAATTGACAGTTTATACCCTCTTATTTAATTAATCTCTTTAAGTCACCAAATTAATTCCAATTAATCTATGACTTATATTAATCAAATAACCAAATATTATTCCTTATAATATTTACTCTCTCTTAACAAATCATCCATCAAGTTGCTCTGGTGAAGGCAACCCAAAAGGACCATGCACAACCGGATCAAATACTTGCCTAATATAGTTGCAGCCTTAGACACTATTCCAACAGTCTCCCACTTGGATAAGTCTAGTAACTATACAAGTACAATTCGGTTTGCAATCGTAGCTCTCAAAGACGCTATCAAACTTTGATCTAATCAATCTTGTCCTTTAGATAAGGGATCGTACAGTCCTCTGTTAGATATCATGCTGAAAATCCTATGGAATGGTTAGTCTAGCATTTGATTTCTCGATCTCCAATTTATTCGACATAGAACTTAATCAAACACATCAATTCAGTTCTGACCGGGCCCGACACATAAGTCAAATCAAATCATCGAGTGGCCAAGATATCTCTTCTACCCTCTTAGGATAAAATTTACAGATAAACTTCGACTTATATGCATTTACTTATTCATTAACCAACTATACACAACAATGCGTTTTATAACACCAAGTTACTGATGCGTTTTCGCATTATCAATGTACAATCAATTAACAAATAATAAACCATATATCTAGGTTTTAAGACTATATGATATTATCATCTTGTGATCACCTTTTATATCGTATTCCATAAGGTGATTCCAGCAAGCGCGGGTTTGTTCTAATGCTCAAAACCAGTTCATAAGCACTCATGAACGTTGCAGCAAGCCTTGCTATGTCTAACACCATTTAGACAATCTACACACCAATTCATGACAATCTTCATTCATATCTACTTCCAACATACGAACGATTGTGGACAATTTGAATAATTCGATTATTCCTAATAAATTCAATTATTCTGGAAGTCAAAACATGCAAAGTGAAACAATAGTTAAACAATTAACATATGACATTAACTTTACTTATAAATAAAACTCCTTTATTTAATCATCAAATGTCAATTACATTTATCTATTATACGTTTTTAAATACTATCTAATCTATATTAATATCATCCTTCAGCCCAATACTCCTAGCATGTTGCAAGTGCTTAACCCTACTCAGTCCCTTCGTAAGCGGATCTGCTGGGTTATCTTCTGATGATATCCTCTTAACTATGAGTTGTCCTTCTTCTACACGATGTCTAATGAAGTGATATTTTCTGTCGATATGTCGAGATCTACCATGATCCCTCGGTTCCTTGGTCAAGGCAACCGCACCTTCGTTATCACAGAAAATCTCCATGGGCTCCTTTATGGCAGGCACAACTCCAAGATCACCAATGAAGTTCTTTAGCCATATCGCCTCCTTCGACGCTTCGCTCGCTGCGATGTACTCTGATTCGCACGTTGAATCAGCTACAGTTTCTTGCTTGGAACTCTTCCAAGTTACTGCTCCTCCGTTTAGGGTAAAGACCCAGCCCGACTGCAAACGGTAGTTGTCCCTATCGGTCTGAAAACTGGCATCACTATACCCTCGCACCTTCAAGTCATCACTCCCTCCAAGGACTAAGAACCATTCTTTCGTCCTCCGAAGGTACTTAAGGATGTTCTTCACCGCAATCCAATGTGCTTTGCCAGGGTTCCCTTGATATCTGCTAACCATGCTCAAAGCGAAGGCTACATCAGGGCGAGTACAAGTCATAGCGTACATGATTGAGCCAACTGCGGAAGCATATGGTATTCGGCTCATTTCTGCTATTTCAGCTTCAGTACTCGGACTTTGAGTCTTACTCAACTTGGCATTTCCTTGTATCGGTAGTTCTCCCTTCTTTGAGTTTTCCATACTAAAATGTTTTAGTACTTTATCTAAGTAAGTATTCTGACTAAGTCCAATTAGTCTCTTACTTCTTTCTCTTACTATCCTTATTCCCAAAATGTAAGAAGCCTCTCCGAGGTCCTTCATAGCGAAACACTTCCCGAGCCAGGATTTGACTTCCTGCAGAGTCGGGATGTCGTTTCCTATGAGTAATATGTCATCGACATACAGAACGAGGAAGCTTACCATACTCCCACTGGCTTTGACATATACACAAGATTCATCTTCGCTTCGTACAAATCCAAACTCTTTGACTTTCTCATCGAAGCAAAGATTCCATCTACGAGATGCTTGCTTAAGTCCATAAATGGACTTCTCAAGCTTACTCACTCTATTTGGATGCTTCGGATCCACAAACCCCTCTGGCTGAGCCATGTAAAAATCCTCAGCCAACTTTCCGTTAAGGAAGGCGGTTTTGACATCCATTTGCCAAATTTCATAATCATGAAATGCAGCAATTGCTAGCATCACTCTAATAGATTTAATCTTCGCAACTGGTGAGAAGGTCTCATCATAGTCAACTCCTGGAGTTTGAGTAAAGCCCTTCGCAACCAATCGTGCTTTATACGTGTGTACTTTCCCATCCATGTCGGTCTTCTTCTTGAAGATCCACTTGCACCCAACGGTCTTACGTCCGGGCACATAATCAACCAAATTCCAAACTTGGTTATCGTACATGGATTGGATCTCGCTATCCATTGCCTCTTTCCATTTCGCAGACTCCGGGCCTGCCATGGCTTCCTTATAGCTATTAGGTTCATCAAGATTTACTAGTGTACCATCACTAATATACGTGTCCCCTTCGGTAGTAATATGAAAACCATAAAACTGGGGATGAACTCTAACTCTATCGGAACGTCTAAGAGGTAAGGATTCGTCAATCGGTTCAACCGGAGTTTCCTCCTCGGGTTGAATGCCAGCGGTAGAGGTTCCTTCATCTATCGACTCTTGAATCTCTTCAAGTTCGATTTGCCTCCCACTGTCTCCTTGGCTTATGAGTTCTCGCTCTTGGAAAACTCCTCTCCTCGCAACAAAAACAACATTGTCTTTCGGTCAATAGAAGAGATATCCAAAGGATGTCTGCGGGTAGCCGATGAAAATACATCGCTCACTTCGAGGTTCAAGCTTGTCGTGAGTATCTCGTCTTACGAAAGCCTCGCAACCCCAAACCTTGATATGTGCCAACGAGGGAGCTTTCCCCGTCCACATCTCGTGAGGTGTTTTGGCAACCTTCTTAGTAGGGACTCGGTTAAGGATATGGGCGGCAGTCTCTAAGGCATACCCCCAAAAGAAGATAGGTAGTGAAGCACGACTCATCATAGAGCGAACCATATCCAATAAGGTTCGATTACGCCTTTCAGCCACACCATTCAACTGCGGTGTCCTAGGAGGCGTCAATTGCGAAACTATTCCACACTCCTTGAGATAATCGTGGAATTCAAGACTTAGGTACTCTCCTCCTCGATCGGATCGAAGCATCTTGATTTTCCTGCCCAATTGATTCTCCACTTCATTCCTGAATTCTTTGAACTTTTCAAGGGTTTCTGACTTTTGCTTGATTAAATAGATATATCCATATCTACTATAATCATCGGTAAAAGTCACATAGAAGCGGTTCCCATCCTTCGTGGTTGATCTAAAGGGTCCACATACATCGGTATGTATTAGGTCCAATAGTCCCTCACCCCTTTCACAAGTACTCGTGAAGGGTGACTTAGTCATCTTTCCAAGTAAACAAGACTCGCATGTGTCATCTTCCCTAAGGTCGAATGACTCCAACACTCCATCCTTTTGGAGTTGGGCTATGCGTTTCTTGTTGACATGTCCAAGACGGCAATGCCACAAGGATGCTTTATCCAAACTAGTGGAAGAATCAATATTCAAAACATCATTTCCTAAGTTATCAACAATCATAACAGTTTCATATATTCCATTACATGGTATAGCTTCAAAGTAAAAGACACTATTTAGATAAGCCATAATAGAACCATTCTCATTATTAAAAGAAAATCTAAATCCTTGTCTATATAAACCATGAAATGAAATGATGTTTCTAGCCATTTCTGGCGAATAACAACAATTGTTCAAATCTAAACATAAATTATTCCTAAGCACTAAAGAATACACTCCAATCTTGGTAACAGGCGACGATCTTCTGTTCCCCATGATTAGATTGATCCTTCCTTGCTCCACATCCCTACTTCTTCTTAGTCCCTGCACATTTGAACAAATGTGATAACCACACCCGGTGTCAAGAACCCAAGAAATAGCATGATTAGAATCGTTAGATTTAATTGTGTATATACCCGCGAAAGATGGCTTGATCTTTCCTTCTTTGATTGCTTGCAGGTATTTTGGGCAGCTTCTTTTCCAATGTCCTATCTTGTGACAGTGGTGGCACTCTGCCTCCTTCGGGTTAGGATAGGGCTTAGAGGGATCAACTTTGGTCCCACTAGAAGAGGCACCATCTCGGGCTTTAACCTTGCGATAGTTCTTTGATGAAGCCTTCCAATTCTTTCCCTTTCCTTGACAAATTGCCAAGACAGGAGCAGCAGACGAATTGGGAGTAGGTGCAACAGACTTGTCTTTGAAGTTGCTCTCAGCGACTCTCAAAAGACCTTAGAGGTTGCTTAGGGTGACCTCCTCTTTGTTCATGTGGTAGGTCATCCTAAATTGATTGTACATCGGAGGCAAAGAGTGAAGCACCATGTCGATCGCCAAGTCTTCCCTAAAGTCAACATTTAACTTGCGAAGGCGATCGACATACCTTTGCATCTTTTGCAGGTGCACGGCAAGAGATTCTCCATGACCCATCTTAGCGGAGATCATGTTAGTGAAAATCTCATAATGCTCTTGTCTCGCGTTTTGGTGGTATCTCTCCAATAAGTCTTGATGCATCCCGTATGGATACATGTCCTCGTAGGACTTTTGGAATTCGGAGTTCCTGGTGGCAATCATGATGCAATGTACCTTCGTTGCATCTCGCTCATGAGTCTCAAAAGCGGTGATTTCGGCCGGAGTGGCGATTTCGGGGTTGATCTTCTCAAGCTTTTCATCGAGGACATACTCCTTATCCTCGTAGCGAGCAATGGTGCGAATGTATCTTATCCATTCGCTAAAGTTCGTTCCATCGAAGGTGACCTTTTAGCAAAGGCTCATCAACATGAAAGAACTAGCAGCAGCGTTGTTTGTGTTCGACATCTATAGAAAGGAAAAAGATAGATTAGAATAAGAATCCCTAATTATCACCCAATAAGAAAAATTAGGGTTAGGATCCAACAATAACATTTACATATTAGAAAAGGGATGCCGTAATCTAACATGAAAATAAATTGAAGGTAAGTGAATGACAATTCACTAATTCTCCATTACAAAACCTAGACTATTAGTCCTAAGTGTATTGAGAATTCCTAGGTTCGGATGAGATTCATTGAAACTATTCAATGGCATGTTTAAATCTCGATATGCCCCTCTTGTTTGTGACTGGGATGCCGTGGATCACAAAGCGGGTGTGAATTACCATGCAAATTCACATGGTGCCTTCATTGTAATGATCACCTATTCGATGTGCCGGTAAACCACACACGCTCCATCGAACTATGATAAACAATGAATCACCCTTTGCCACCTTTGCTTAGAACCAATTAGTGTGCCGGTAAACCACACACGCTCCACTAACTTCTTAGCAAGGGTGCAAAGTGTAATTTCATGGGATTGCATCAATTCACTTTTCCTAAAGTAACTAAGATTGGGAAAATTTTAAAACGTGTAGTTACTTTGTATTTCTTATTATACTTTTAATGAGAGGATGATGTTGCCCTATCCTACCCGTTCGGCTAACGACCCTCCACCAATCAAGCAAGCGGTGGGTGTGAGTGTACACCCATTAAGCGCCATTTTATAGGCCGCAACCTTATACCCACCTTATAGATCGGCTTCGTGAATGAGGCCTACTAACGGTAAGACTAGCATTTAGTTATACATATATATATTATTCTAGTAATATCATATTAGTATAAGGTTGTGTTTTAAACCTTTTAAAACATAGGGTTTGAAATTTAAGTTGTCTAAATTAAAACCTTTTAATCACAAATATAAATTTCAAAACTTGAGGGTAAGTTTTAAACATTTAAAACATGGAGGAGCAAATAAAAAATAATTCCAATTAACAATTAATATCCTAATTATCTTTATTTGATTTATCCAAGATTTCTTTTAAGATAATTATCAAAATAATTAATCAATTATCATATAAGTAAATTAAATATTTTATTAGATGATAAGTATCTTTAATTAGATCAAGATTATAGTCATATATATCAAAAAAACGGATTAGGGTTGATCTAATATGATTAAGGTAAGTTTCCATAAGATAAACATGAAAAAATCCCGGTTTTGCCTAATCCTGACGCCCGGACTCGCCGAGTACACAAAGGGACTCGCCGAGTCAGGCCTACTCTCCGAGTCCACTTTGGAACTCGCCGAGTCCATGACTCAAAAACCAAAAATCGAATTTTGCAGGTTTGTTTCAGTTAATCAAGCAACAATTTAAGGAAAACCAAGTTAGGCTTTGATACCACTGATGGGTTTTAGCCATAAGAACTTTCCTATGTGCGCATGCAAAACCCTAATGCTTGGATCTAGGCTTTCTAATTAAACATGCTTTGAATCCAAGACTTCTAATGGCTAATTAGGTTAAATAACAACATTGAAATAGATCTAGAATCATACCTTTGAATTCCTTGTTGATCTTGTTGTCTTGGAGCTTCTAGAGTCACAAATATCACTCCTCTAATGGCTTACAAACACCAGTAGCAAGAAGGCTGATTTAGGAGAGAGGAGAGGGGAGGAATTCGACCAGAGTATCTCTACTTTAGATGGTGCGTCGAATTCCCTCACCCCTAGGATCTATTTATACTTGTAGACTCCTTAAGGATTACAACTTTAACCCTAATTGGATAACTTAGACTTTAAGTTGATCCATATCCTTTCCTTGATAACCCTATGGACGATTTTGGCTTATCCAAGCCCTAGAAATCGTCTAACCTATCTTGAATAAGGATTTATAGTCTAAAGTGTAACTATCAAACAATTGACAGTTTATACCCTCTTATTTAATTAATCTCTTTATGTCACCAAATTAATTCCAATTAATCTATGACTTATATTAATCAAATAACCAAATATTATTCCTTATAATATTTACTCTCTCTTAACAAATCATCCATCAAGTTGCTCTGGTGAAGGCAACCCAAAAGGACCATGCACAACCGGATCAAATACTTGCCTAATATAGTTGCAGCCTTAGACACTATTCCAACAAAAACTTGCTTCATTATAGAAGTTTAGAAAATGTTGGAGTTGTGAAGTTCAGAAATAACCAAAAATGCATGGTTAAAGGCTATGGGAAAGTTGTGAATGGAAAGTTTACAGTTAATCGAGTGGCATACGTTGAAGGTCTTCAACACAACTTGATAAGTGTTTCACAACTTGTTGTGGGCACTGGTAATCAAGTAGTCTTCGATGAGGAAGGTAGTGTCATTTCGAAAAAAGAAACAAAAGAAGGCTTGCTTAAGTCTAAGAGGAAAGGTGATATGTTCACACTCGACATCAAGCCAATTGTTGGTGTCTCCTCTGTTTTCTTACTTTCGAAGGCTTCATCTGAACTAAGTTGGTTGTGGTATCGAAGACTCTCCCATCTGAATTTTAAAAATCTTAACAAATTGGTTTTACATGATCTTGTACATGGTCTTCATGTTTTAAAATTTGATAACGACCCATTATTTGCAACTTGTGAACAGGAGAAGCAACACTGTCAAGTTTATCCTATTGTCATCGATTTCAAGATCATCCAACCGCTGAAACTTCTTCATATTGACCTTTGTGAACCTTCGACTGTTGAGACTCTCAATAAGAAGAAGTACATTTTGGTAATTGTTGATGATTTTTCAAGGTTCACTTGGGTTTTATTTCTTCTTTAGAAGTATGAAACTGCCCAAGTGATGATTGATTTTATCAAAAACATAGAGCTCAGTCTACGAAAGAAAGTTCGAAATATCAAAAGTGATAATGACTAAGAATTCAAGAATCATGTTATGGATTCATTTTTGGTTGAACTAGGGATTTTGCATAATTTTTCATCTCATTACACACCACAATAAAATGGAGATGTCGAACAAGAAACAGGTCTCTATGTGAAGCAGCAAGGACGATGCTCACCTATACAAATCTACCTCAGTATCTCTGGGTAGAAACAATTTTGACAATGTGTTTCACTCAAAACCAATCATTTATTCATTTTCGTTTTAATATCACCTTGTATGAAATCATTAATAATCAAAAACCAAATGTGAAAACTTTCCATGTTTTTGGTTACAGGTGCTTCATTATGAATCTCAAAGATAACCTTTCGAAATTTCAATCCAAAGCCTATGAGGGGATATTTTTGGGATATTTGCATAACTTTGTTGCATATAGGGTGTTGAATGAGCGAATAAGGACGATTGAAGAAACTTTCAATCTAACTTTCTATGATTACCATGTCAAACATGTCGAAAAGACTTTTGAACAGAAACCTATCATTACATAAAGAAATGATGAGTCAGCAATTGCTAATTCTTTTGATTTTGATTATTATTTAATTTGTGGTGTTCCTGACAAGGCAATAGATGTAGAAGTTCAAGTTGATGATAATCAGATTCCGGAAGCATCAAAACTTTCTAATGATTCGACAATAACGCGGGAAGATGATGATTCACATTCTACCTCAAACTCTCAAATACATGTCGAAAGTCACCTAGTGTTGCAATGTGATCAAATAGAGGGGGAGCACTTGAATTTAATATCACAAAATCATTTCAATGAGTCTAATGTGGAGGGGGAGTATGGTCCAACTAACCATTCTAACGTCTATAAAAACTCACAAAAATTTTAAACTTTTCAAAATCAACCCAAGTTCAAAAATTGTTTGCAAAATCATCCAAAACCAGTAATGTTCACAAATTGTTTTCAAAATAAATCAATATCAGAGTTTTCCTAGAAATCATAATAAAAAAACGAGGAAACGTATGGTCACGCCTTCGCCTTCCCGTGATCATCCGAAGTACCTGAAACAAAATCCAAAACTGTAAGCCCAAAGATTAGCGATTTCCCCCAAAATACACGCATAATAAATAACAAACATACAATAACAACATATTATGGGCCCAATCAACCATCGGGTTGGAATGCCCCATGCCCTCAACCATCGAGTTGGAATGCCAACATACTATGGGTCAAATCATCCTCGGGATGGTATCCTCTCGGCCCACAACCATAGGGTTGGAATGCCCACATACTATGAGTCCAATCATTCTCGGTATGGAATACTCTCGACCCACAACCATCGGGTTGGAATACTCTGGTCTATTGGCTCTCGCATAAAGCAGATAAGCCTTAACCACCAATCAAACATGTGCATATATATATATATATATATATATATATATATATATATATATATATATATCATATAATCATATAAAAGTCTACAAACAGACAAACCGATCTACAGATCGCTAAGCATAACAACATCCTACCTACCAGGATGTCGATCTAACTGATCATAACCACATAGAACCATACTATCTATTGGGATAACGATCTAACAAATCATACTAATGATAAAGCAGGATAATAATCCACAGGACCGGCCTTGGTGCCTTCGACCCATAAGTATAGTGAGGAAAACTCACCTCACAATATCGAACTATACTGAACTAAAAAAGGTTAAACTCTCGAAGCACAGATTCAGACTCGAACACCTATAACCACCATTGATCCAATTCCATAAATTCCCAAATTACCAAAATACCCTCAAAACTCAAACTTGGTCAACCCTTGGTTAAAGTCAAAGTCAACGATCAAGGTCAACAGTCCATGTTGACCCAACTTGTCGAGTTCATCCACTGACTCGTCGAGTTCATCTAGAACTCAAAAAACGAAAAACTAGTGCCAACTCGCCGAGTTACCTGAGTAACTCGTCGAGTTTCATTAGAACTTCAAAACCGAAAACTCTAGTCGACTTGCCAAGTTACCTGAGTAACTCGTCGAGTTCTTTAGTGTCCAGAAGATGGGTAAACCCTAACCAACTCGTCGAGTTATCTCACTAACTCGTCGATTTCATACAGAATCTAGAAAGCGGGAAACCCTCTTTGAACTCGTCAAGTTGATTATGAAACTCCTCGAGTTCCTTTAGTCATTTTCTCATTCAGACATTTATAAGCGACACCAAAGCTCCAAACTGTAGATCTAGCCTCCTAAGGTGAAGTTACCATGTAAAGTTGTCAAATTTATGTGCATGCAAGGTCTTATGAGGTTAAAACACTCAAAACTAGCCTTAGGAAAAGGTTCAGGGCGTGGAAAAAGACTAGGGATAGATAAATGTGAGAACTTTATGTTCAAGAGGGCCTAGAGGAGTCCAAATCTGAGACCATGTTCTCATGAAAATCTTAAACCCGAGAATGATCCCATTTTGCAACAAAATGCCCATAAACTTGTATAACAGGAGAGCTAAGGAATGGAAAGCCAAGGTAAAGACATTTTACCTCCAAATGGATGCCAACACGATGTAGATGTTGGATCTTCATGTTGGATTAGGTGTCTAAGACCATAACTATTTTGGTATGTACTTGACCCGATTATGAGCATGGTCCTTTTGGGTTGTCTTCACCATAGCAACTGATAGGATGAATTATGGAGAAAGATGATTAATTGTGATTTATTAATATATTATGTAAATAATAAATTAAAAGATAAATCATATTGTTTAATTAATATTGATCAAGAATTAATTTAGAATTAATTTTGTGATCAAAAGAGATTAATTAAATCAAGGGGACTGATACTGTAATTATAAGATAATTGCAATTGGGATGATGGATGACATTGGAATAAAGGTTGGATGAGTTCTATGGGAAGCCCAAAAGGAATTCGTCCAAGGGATATTCTATAAGGAGTCCATGGACTGCTTAAGGCTTAAGCAGTCATATTATGGTTTCCACCTAAAAACCCTAGCAACCACAAGTATAAATAGACCCCCTAACATAAGGATTTTGGCCCTATGCTTCTTGGTGTTGCTCTAGCCGATTCATCTTGTTGCTAGTGTTGTTTGTGATTCCATTAGAGGTGCAACACTTGGGGCACTAAGCTTTCAAGAGTCAAGGACCAGTGTCGGCCCAATACCCGGGCGAGTGGGGCAAAGGCCCAGGGCAGCAGAGATAATAGGGGCATAAGTTTAACCGGATCGTAGTGTGTGTGTGTATACACACACACACACACACATATATATATATATATATATATATATATATATATATATATATATCATTCAGGCCCAAAACAGTTTACAACCTTGATTTATGACTTAGCGTGGATGTGAAAAAATTGAAGAGGTGGTTGCTACCTTTCGTGAATCAACACCTAGGGCAATGAAATGTCAAGTTGTAGCCTGTAGAATATGAGGATGAAGATTCGAATGTCTACGCTCCTGTCGATAAATTTCCATAGATCGGAGAAACCAAGAAACAAAGAACCGATTACCCCTAGATAAGTAGATAAAGCTCTTTAATCTTATTTCCAATTTCTCAGTCTCTCTTATCGGTCCATGTGATTTTTTGAAACAAGAAGACAAAAAGGTGTTTCGAATTTCTCAGTTATCTAATCTCTCTTATTCCTGATTTTTGGATTTAGAATCGGTGATATATTTCTCTAATTCCTAAGTTAGAGTTCAAAGTTTGCTTCACTAGGTGTTTTTTGTAGTTTTGATTGCCAAAAATATGGAGTTCTTATATTCAATCTAAGTACTTTTTTGGAGGTATAATGATTAATCTGATTTCTTATTTTCAGCCATCCATGAAGTACAATTCCCAACCATTCAACACTCCTAATTTACATATATTCATTCATTGGGAGGTTATAATATTTAAGGTTTTCGTGAGAAATTTGGTGTTGAAAATGCAACAATGTATTAAAAAGAGTAACACTAAAAATGGTATGTGTAGTCTATATATGGAAATGACTATTGGTCTTGCAAGTTGGCTATATATTTTATTTGAGAAAAATGTTCCTTTTTAACATAAGGGTGTGTTTCGGTTGAGTTAGGGATAATTTTTATTTTATTTTCTATTCAACAAAGAGGATATCAAATTTGACTTGGGCTTGAATTTAAGGAGGTTTTGATTTCAACTCAATTAAATATGTTTTTATGCTTTACAATTGCATTAGAATCTTTAGTGTCATATGTTTGAGGAATCTTAATGTTAGCTATTTAAATTCATTATTATGTTGCATTCATTAATTTTTGATTAAATATTAATGAATAATATGATTCCAAATTAATATATTATACATATAATATATTTAAAATATCATATTTATACCCCAATTTATTATTCTTAGCAATAAATCAGCTTCTCTCCTCAACAGTCATCTTGTCTAGTCACCAGTGTAAAGGCAACCCAAACGGACAATACTACAATCGGGTCAAGTACATACCAAATATAGTTATGAACTTAGACATTAATCCAACAGTAAGCAATAACTTTTCCCCGCTGCATAAGTACACAGCCTAGCCCCTGATTGGATGCATCGCAGTATACAACGGAATCTTATGTCCCTTTTGGAAGATACAAGATAGGTGCAGTACATAGGACTCGCTTCAGTATATGGAAAGTAGTGTCTTTTTTTCCTCCCCAACTAAAAGTCACACCCTTCTGAGTCAAGGTAGTAAGCGGTTTAGCGATTCTGGAGAAATTTTGAATGAAATTGTGATAGTAGCCAACAAGACCCAAGAATTGATAGATTTCTGTGGGCGTTCTCGATGCTGACCAATTCTCGATTGCCTTTATTTTGGAAGGGTCAACATGTATGCCTTCTTCGCTAACCACGTGACCAAGGAAAGTTACTTTCCTAATCCAAAATTTGCACTTACAGAATTTCGCATATAGCTTCTCCCCGACAACGTCTCTAGAACTTGCCTCAAGTGATGACTATGTTTTTCCTCGCTTCGTGAATAGATAATTATATCATCTATGAACACTATTATGAATTTGTCTAGAAAAGGGCGACACACCCGATTCATTAAGTCTATGAACACGGGGGTGCGTTGGTTAGACCAAAGGGCATCACTATAAATTCATAGTGACCATATCGGGTTTGGAATGATGTCTTGGGAACATCACTCTCTTGGACTCGTAATTGGTGATAGCCTGATCGCAGGTCTATCTTTGAGAAGTAGCTTGCTCCTTGGAATTGGTCAAATAGGTCATCTATTTTGGGTAGTGGGTAGCAATTCATAATAGTGAGTTTGTTTTGCTTGCGGTAGTCTATGCACATTCGGAAAGATCCATCATTCTTCTTCACAAACAAGATCGATTCTCCATAGGGTGAGAAGCTTGGTCTAATGAATCCCTTACTGAGCAGTTCGTTTAATTGGCTGGATAATTCCTGCATTTCTGTTGGTGCTAGATGGTATAGGGATTTGGCTACAGTGGTCGCTCTGTGGATCAAGTCGATTCGGAACTCGACTTGGCATTCAGGAGGAACTCCTGGAAGATCTTCGAGGAAAATATCAGGAACGTTACAGACTTTGGGGATGCTCTCGAGGTCTTTAACTTCTTTTTTTTCGTTAACTACATGAGCTAGGAATGTGTGGCACTCCTTTCGCAGTTATTTTTGGGCTTTGATGCACGAAATGATGCGAAGGTTCATGTTGAGTTTGTCACCATAGATAACGTGGGCTTCGCCGTTTGGCAGATTACGGTGAATGGATTTTTCATAGAAAAGGATATCATCACGATTAGGACTTAGCTAGTCTATGTCGATGATGCATCAAAGCTTTTTATGGAGATCGGCATAAGATCGATAGGAAGGGAATAATCATTTAGAGTGAGGGTACAAATTATGAATATGTCGTTTGTGCTTTCTTTCTTCCCGTTAGCCATCTCAACAGTGAATGTTTCGTTTAGTTGTTGGAGTTTGAGTAAGTGTTTGAATTTATGACTAACAAAACTTCATCGCCACTATTAAAGAGAATTCATGCATAAGAGTTGTCGAGGAGGAACGTACCCGTGACTACGATAGGATCTGCTACTGCCTCCTCTTGGCCCATTGTTAGCACTCTCCCCGTGTTACCAACATTTGTTGCCTTAGGGCAGTCCCTCTTGTAGTGACCTGTTTCGCCACATCCATAGCAAGCTTGGCTTACCCCTCTACTAGTGGCCTCGTTGGTTGGATGCATTGACGTCCTATAGAAAAGGGCGGTGTGCCCCTTTTTGTTGCAGTTCTTGCAAAGCATTTCTCTGCAAACTCCCGTGTGGTGGTAGTTACATTTGTTACATAATGGGAGGTTTACAGGATATCATCTGGGAGGGGTCGGAGTAGTGGGAACAACAGCAGGAATGGTAGCAACATGGACTGTCACAATTTTCTGTTTCTTTGAGGGCTCTTGCGAAGATTGGCCCTTTGCTTTTTCCAAGATTTCTTTTTACTGCCACTCTCCTTGGGCTATTCTGGAATAATTGTCATGGAGTCTTGGTGATCTCCGTAATATATCAGTGTATGTGCCAGACGTTTGGCACTATCAAAGGTAAGGGGATTGGCAGCTAGGACATTTCCTTGAGTCAGGGGAGTTAATCACCATATATACCTCTCCGCCTTCTTACTCTCCGGGGTGACCATCCTGGGACACCGAAGAGCCAGGTCACTGAATCTAGCGGTGTAAGCAGCGACATTGGACCCTTTCATCTTTAGACTCCAAAGCTCTTGCTCTAGTTTTTGCATTTCACCCCGCTAGCAATATTCGGCTAACATCAGTTCCTTCAAATCACCCCAGCTCATAACATTGGATATTGGGAGAGTCAGGGACTTAACTTGGATGTTCCACCAAGTGATAGCTTATTTTATGAAGGTGCATGCTGCAATTTCACTTTGTTGGTCTCGGGGCACACACATATCTTGAATATTGATTCGGTCTTCTGGAACCAACACATCAAGGCAATGACACCTCTGGTGCATAGAATGATCGAGGTTTGGCATTTGTGAAGTCCTTGTATCAACACTCGCTCGGGTGTCCATAACTATCTTCTTGATTAGAAAGGTATGCGCCACTACCGGCCCGACAAGTGCCACTCGCGTTTATTTGTGTCATAACTGCTGCCACTGCAGTAGTTACTGCTGCTTGGAACACAACAGGGTTGTACTGAGGAGATGGCAGCGGTGGTGGATTCGATGGAGGTTTGTTATTCTTTCTGTTGGACTTCTTCGAAGGCATCTTTCTCTAAAATAATTTAAGAGAAAAATGATGATAAGTCCTTTATGGTGGTTATGAGTCAGGTGATATTGAATAGGGTATATCTTATCCTAACAGTTACAATGCTCTATTATGTGAGTTACAGTGGAAGTCTACTAATACAAGTAAACAATCGCCATTAATTAATAGCTACACTTGGAATGAAATTGTACGATGTGATTTGTGGTTGATCCCTCTATAATCACATAGTGTACACAAATTATATATAAATAAGACCAAATAGACCTT
This sequence comes from Lactuca saligna, assembly GCF_052625555.1. Classification (NCBI taxonomy): domain Eukaryota; kingdom Viridiplantae; phylum Streptophyta; class Magnoliopsida; order Asterales; family Asteraceae; genus Lactuca; species Lactuca saligna. The sequence goes on from NC_136419.1 coordinate 3,983,963, forward strand.
CGATTAAGTGATCCTACTCTAAGTCCACCAGCAAACAAGAAACAGGAAGTAAAGTTAAATCACCTATTCTAAGTCTATAAAATATTATTTATATATAACTTATATGTATACACTTAGCAATTATATATCTATCAGTAAGAGTTCTTTGTTTTCATGTATTTGGCTCTAGTGTTATATTGTTATAAAATACTCATATAGTTCGGTTCTAGTGTTTCCTTTGTATGAAGTTTGTATGTTTTAGAATTGTTGCAACATCATTATCACTCCCAAACACATGTTGGTTGTATCTCAAATAAATATAGTTGACCAGGTTATATTTATCCCATATATGATTACATAACTGCCCAGGTTTAACCATAGTGTCCAACATCTAAATACTTTTGTTTCGTTCCTCTTGTGATACTGTTTTTGGTATGTATGTATACTTGTATACTTTTTATAAAATACTTAGATTTTAAAAGTGTACTTTTAGTTTAGAGCGCTTTGGCCCCTTAGTGTTTATAGTTGTATATCATGTAAGGTTTGATATACTTAGTTCACTATAAGCACTGCTCTGATACTAATTTGTCACACCCCAAACCAGAACGACGGAAACGTTCGGGGGCGGAGGACATCATGTACAGTATCACAAAAATTGTATAATAGGAATCAAAGGAACATAACCATTACATTGATAAACTAAAGTATTTACATATGTTCAATACATAGTTTGCATGACATCAAAAATGTGTATCAAAAGTATTAAATGATGCGACTCTAAAAGCTCCGTCTTCTCAAAATTTGCGGGTGTACCTATCTTATCGGTTCCCTGAGAATAAAATTGATTTTGAAAGTGTATCAACATTTAAATTGTTGAGTTAATAAGCATGTTTGTAATTGAAAATAATCAATTTGTTCCTTGAAAATGTAAGCATGTTTTCCCAGAAAAGCGTATATTTTCTGTTGTAATTTGTTGAACTCAAAATGGGTAAATGTTATAGTACTCTATAAAAGTAAAAAGGTAGTTTTAATTTACATAAAACTATGAATATATGTTTTCTCTGTACTAGAATAATCTTCTATATTCGTACTTATGTTAAAACTCTCTGGATTCACCAATGGTACTTGTAAAATAATGTTTTATAGCCTTATTATTTAAATAAAACTATGTGAAGTGGTTACTTATTCATACACTAATCGTGTTGTTCAATACCAAATTGTGAGTTCTAATAACCATACAAATACGATGGATGGCCTAAAACGACATTCTTCAGGCGTAAGAATCGTTCATGATATTTCACCCCAGGCCTACCGGCCTAACTATAGCTAACAGTTAATGTGCGGGATTGTCAGTCCCGTATAGATCTATACACAAACTCAAGCTCTCCGTCCAGGAGACTCTAGTTATTAAGGTCAGGATTTTTGTTGACACTTAAATAAGTACTTGAAGATGTTATCTCACAAAGCTATATCGACGGTTAAGCGTAGAATAACTAGAAATCCTTTGAAATGAATAATTGTTTATGTGTTCCATAAACTATACCTAATATAGTTTATATTTTCGTTAATGTGATAAAACCTGTGCTTAGTAAGATAGTACTTATGTTCCATAAACTATACCAATTATAGTTTATATGTTCGTCTTTTTTGTATCTATGTATTTTGTAAATATGATATCAGTGTTTCATAAACTATACATATTGTAGTTTATAAATATGTTCTATTTGAATTATGATTATTCTGAAAATTTTCCTTTGCTCAACATGTTACAAAGGTTTAAAGATTTGTACTCGTATTTGTATATCATATATATATATATATATATATATATATATATATATATATATATATATATATATATATATATATATATATATATATATATATATACATACATACAAAAATATGTTTCTGTAAGAACAATGATTGCACTGACTGAAACAGTCTAAAGTCATTTGAAATTGTTTGTAACCGTTTGAAATCATTTGAATGTTTACACAAAATTAATAATGTTGTACTTGTATCCCCCCCTCTCTAAAAACACGGAAAAATATTGAAAACGTAGGGGCATGAACTCACATTGAATGTGCGTTTGTGTTTGAATTAACGAGCTGTAGAAACGATCCTCAGGTAAGTGTACGTGCGAATAACGTTCTCAAATTTAAATGGAATTATTTGGAAATGTCGTAAAGTGTTTTCGATTGGCAAAATGGGTTTATGGTTGGATTTATGCGTTTACGGTTGGATCTTAATGAGTTTACGATGTGTTATTGGGAATTATGAAGATTTGAAGATCATATGAAGATTTGAAGGTGGGTTTGAGTGTTCTTGATGGAAATATGAAGATTTTAAGGAATCTCGGCGTAATCTCTTGAAGATTGAGAGAAAAAGGGGGTGTTCATGGATAGGGTCGGCTTTACCTTTATGTTAACTAAGCCCTTTCTTAGGGCCTCCAATTTTAAAGGGCCCCTTTTAACCCTAAGAAAATCTCAATTAGTCTTCCTTATCAATTCGCATACGCCAAAAAAATCATCAGCAAGTGATCAACGATTATTCATCTTCCTTCAACTCTTTGATTCTTGATTCTCAGCAATCGATTGAATATTGATCGATTATTGATTATTCGATTCTCAATTCTGTTATTCTTCCCCTGATTCTCCATTGTTGATTATTGAAAAACTAAAAGTCAAAACTGAAAACTTCTCAGCTGTGAAGAAGACAAGAACTAAAAGTCTGAAACGGTATGTTCTTCTTCCTCTTATTCTCCATTTTTTATTCTTCTTTCCCGATTAGTCTATTAAGCTTATGTAGGATATTTGATGTGGAGAAACTCTAATTTTAGGTGGAAATTTTATGGAGAGACTTATTCTACAATCTGTCATTAATGAGTCTCTTCTTTCCCGAGGAATTGAGTGTGATTTTTACTCATTTTGTGCTTGGAGTTTGCTTGTGAAAATTAATTTAACTTTCCTTTAAGGTAATCAAGTGGATAAATGTTGAAACAAAGTGATTTCAGAGGATTAAACCAACTTTTCCTTTGATTAAGATTTAAATTAAGAGTTAAATTTGTTCAGATAAGGTCTGGGTTAAAGGCTTATTGATTATTTACTAGGTGTTGTGTTAGCCAAACCACTAAATGGCACTAATAAGTTTCAAGTTCTGCATCAGAACCTTGATTTTCGAGTAAATAGTATAGACTTGATTATTGATAAATATGTAGTATAGGATTAGATTTTGACGATCGACCTCCATTTTATATTGTTATTTTCTTTTATTGGTCAAATCATACCTAATATGCATGTCTTACTATGTTGTTTGTAGCTTATGCTTCATCATTATTGACAACAGAAGCTGGAAATTGATGTGTTAAAAGCGTTATCTCATATTATTGATGTAGACTTTGGGATTGACATTCTCATGTGGATTTGTGAAGGACTTACATGTCGATTATGCTTTAGGAGAGGTGTTTTAGAATAGAATGTAATGAGTTCTATAGAGACTATACATAAAGTTTTTTAAACCTTACTCAATATTCAATTTTATATCTCATGTTTCATTTCGTTTGGAGCTCACAACACCAACATGTCCATTTAAGTTAAGGGTATGGTAATTGAATCACAAACATCATTCTTTTGTGAAAACATAATGCATGTTAAATTTGTGAAATACTATGTTTCTGTTGACTTGTAATGAAGTGAATTTGAAAACATTCTTAAGAACAAAGATTAGATCTATTATTACCTAGGCACATTAATTGTATCTAATATTCTAAATAAAAGTTAACTAACTCGAAATAAGTATTTTAAAAAAATGAACATAATTTAATGTACATAATTATTTAATTAGGTGTTATAAACTGGAAGATGCTAAATTTTAGTTTAAGGTTAATAATCTGTACACTAAATATATTGATTGTGTTTAAGTCCTCGTTGAAAAGTCAATAAGGTTACAAAGTTACGACTAGGATAACTTTTAATACAGTAAAATGTGAGTAAAAATGGCCCCAAAATTTTGGTTCGCTTAGGGCCCTCAAATTGGTTAAGCCGCCCCTGTTCATGGATGGTAGTTGAGAGGATTTTGGGGGTGTTTACAGATGGGGGTTGGGGGGAGAATGTGTGAAATGAAAGTATTTTTGCTAAAACACTTATATATAAGGGTGGTTTACATTTCATAATGGGCCATGAGGTTGTGTTTTCGGATCCATATTGGGCCTTTATTGAGTTTTCGTCCCTAAAGTCAACAAGGGAGAAGAGTTTATGGTTAGAGTCAAGGGAAAGAAGTGTTCACGGTTTTGAGTCAAAAATGGGATTGAATTTTTGGATTCTAGTCACGGTGAAAAGGGTTTACAGTTAAGGCTTGCTAGTATAAGGGTGTTTTCAGATTTGGTTATTCCCAAATAGGTGTTTACGATTTGGGTTTTCAGATTTCAATCCCAAAACCATAAACACTTTACACCCATTTCAAACCTTTAATTTCCTTTATTTTAATTAAGTGTTGGACTTGTATTTGCTTGTATTAAACCTGTTTTGCATTTATTCTTTTATATAGGTTAAATAAGCATGAACACTAGGCATCCAAAGTTCTTATAACGACAATATAGGCGGTGGGTTTACTTGAACATGCTTGTAGTCTAGAGTGTTATTGACATGAAATAACATGTTGTTACAAACCATTACCTCCCTAATATAGATATCGGCTAACTTCTCGACAGATATACTGTCTGCAATAGGAATGAAATGAGCACTCTTGGTCAACCTATCAACATTGACCCAGATAGACCATGCGTATCGTCACTAGCAACTTCGAGATAAAATCAATAGTAATCTCTTCCTCTTTACACATGGGAATGAGTAATGGTTGCATGTTGTCATGGGATCTCTAATGTTATGCCTTGATTTTCGGACAAGTCAAGGACAACTCTACAAACCATGTTATCTGGTCCTAAATCGAACGTGTTACACTATTGAATGCAAAGTTTCATGTTAGAACTTATAAAATGATTAGTTTTTCTAAAAATAACTTCTATTTACAACTATATGTTTTATTAAATCACCCTAACAAGACATTGTTTGGTTTTGGGAAATATTCTAGCGGTTATAATTGAATTGATGCTAACTGATGTTGATTTAAAGTATTTTCGTCTTAAATGAAAATTTTCTAAAATTTTGTAATGCTTTGTTTGGTGGTTAATGTTTAGGACAAGTACGATTTCATAATATATTATATTTTATATGTGTCATGGACCAATGAAATAAGAAATTTAAAACGCAAAGAAAAATATATACAATGGTAGTTGTCTTCAAAACGAATTTGGTACAACTTGTTGCTCGTTAACCGCTATGTCTGTAAATCTTTCTTATGAATTTGATAATGATTATTTAATATTAGATAAAAAAAAATATGAACTATTTATGAAATTATTATTATTATTATTATTATTATTATTATTATTGTTATTATTATTCGTTTATAAAATATAATAGAAACAAAAACAATTATATTTAATTAGAAGTTATTTTATTATTAGATACATATTTTAGAGGAGTATCTTGAAACAAGATGTTATATATTTGGTGTGGGATATTGTTTTCATATATTTTGGTTTCAATATCCGTACACATGAGAAGTGAATTGGGTAGTGGACGACAACTTCGTACGCATAACTCACCATTTGCATGATCATGGGCGAACACCCCTATTACCCCATTTTTAATATTCTGTCGTCTTAATTTTAAAATACATATAAAGATATAGGTGTGATACCACGACCTTAAAATTAAATTATTCATTTAATTAATTAAATAAACTAAGCTTCATCTTTCGTTTACTTCTATTATATAATTATTCATCCCCGTTATTAAATAACAAATATTTTGATAACATGTAGCGAAATCTTTATTACAGAGGTTTGATAATAAATCGGAGAAAAATAATTGTTGAGTGCATGTTTGCAATAAACACATAAAATAACGGCTATGTAAATATGTTATACTAATAAAATTATAGTGATGATATTTGATATTCGGTCTTTGGGCCTTTAACTAAGCTATTTAAAGAGATTATTAGCTTATTAATGGTTTCATACCGTTATAAGTTAAAAAATGTTTGAATAAAAATAAATTATTACGATGGAAACAGCTAATAAATCATTATTTCAAGTTACTACACTCTAACTTATTAACTTATAAGTTATTAAGTTAATAAGTTTTTGGGAAAATGATGCAATGACCCTATTATGTATTTTGATTTTACCCTTTCAGTCACTAAACTTTTTTTTCTTGCCTTTAGGGAACAAAATGTTTTTTGTCGGTCGACTTGGTCATTTCTAAATACTTAAAGGGGTCATCCGGTAACATCCTTGCCACATCATTTAAAATTTCCACGTGTGATGGCTAACTATGTTTAGTTAGGGTTTTTTAATGAGGTACTGACAACCACTCTTTCCGTCTTCATCAACTTACTGCATCCATTTCATATCCTCCAATATCTTGCTTCAACCATGGCTATCTACATCGTTGTCGATGTGGATTTTCAAGGAATATTTGAAAGTTACCCCATACGATACATCGATGATACTACATAGAGACTAGAGAACATTGATTTCGCAGGCATGGACAATAATAAGTGCTACAAGTTCATGGAAAGATTCACAAGAGAAAAATGTGAGAAACTATACTACTGTCTTCTTGATATCGATTTTCCAAAAGGTTTGAGGTTAATTAGGAATGAACTTGATTATTCCACTTTTATAGCCATTGCGTATGAATGTGGTGTCGTACTCCCATTGTAAGTAGACCATTTTGGTACTACTAACATTCAGGAGTTGTTGGATGAAGAAAAAGAGGAAGTTGTTGATGCTAATTATGAAGAAGTTGTTGATGCCCACGATGATGGTGAAACAGATGAGATAGGGCATATAAATGATAATGGCAACCCTCATTTTTTTTTTCTAAAAAGATAATGAGGCAGAGTGTGAGATGAGTGACAATGTGGGTGAAATAGGGGAGAATGAAGATGAGGAGGCTGATGTTGATACTGATTTGTAAAATATATTCAATAAAGAGAAACCTTGGAAGGATCAGCAACCTATGTTAGGTAGGAGGTTTGAGAATCCTAAACAACTCAAACACATTTTATGTAACTATGCACTTGCTAATGGTTATCAACTATGTTTAAAGAAAAATGATAGTAGAAAGTTGTTAGTTAAATGTTGTGATGAAAGTCGTACATTTAGGATTTGGGGGTCATGGATGAGTGATGATAAGTCTTTCCAGATAAAGTCTTTGATAATTAACCATAATTGTTCCAGGAATTTCAAATTTGGGTCAATTGTCACTTACAAATAGTTAGGAAGCCATTTCACCCAAAATTTTTTAAACAATCAGAAGATGAGTTTTATGGTGCTTAGAGAGGAGGTCAAAAACACATTTAACATTAAAGTGAGTATGAGTCAATGTAGGAGAACCAATAAATTTGCTTTTACTCTAGTTGAAGGTACACTTGCAGACAACTATACCAAGTTATGGTCACATGGTGAGGAGATTAAAAGATCAAATCCATGTTCAACTATAAAAATTTCTATTGATTCAATGCCTAATGGAAAAAACTACTTCAGTAGGATTTACATATCCTTTTAGGGAGTGAAAGCGGGTTGGAGGGGTGGGTATGGAAGGATAATTAACCTCGATGGTTGTTTTATGAAAATTTATTGCCAGGGTAAGTTACTTTGTGCTGTGGGTAGGGACGCTAACAATGACATATTCTCAGTTGCTTGACTTGTTGTATGTGTTGCGAACAAAGACAATAGGAAGTGGTTTATTGATAATCTTACAGAAGACTTGAACCTACAACATGGAGGATTTGGGGTTGTACTAATATCTTATCAACATAAGGTATGGTACTTTTTTGTTAATGTGTTACAAACAATATAAGGAAAATATATGGTATGTCATTCTAAATTACTATATTATTGATACTTATTTAGGGATTGATTGAGGCGGTGAAAGAGGTACTTTTAGAAGAAAAATATAGACAGTGTGCAAGGCATATATATGCTAACTTTAGAAAGAAATTTCCTGGAGCACAATTTGAAAATATTTTCTAGAGGGCCAGTAAAGCAACTATGGAAGCACATTTCAATGCAGCGATGAAGGATGTTCAAGAACTAAATCTTGTTGCCTTTGTGCGTCTTATGGAGAGGGATCCTAGGAAATGATATTTGGCTTTCTACAAATTTCATCAAGCTTGTGAATTTTTGGAGAATGGATACTTTGAAAGCTTCAACAGTGTTATAATGGATGCTAGGAAAAACCTATTATCAGTATGTTAGAGGATATTCATATTTATGTCATGTAAAGGATGGTACAAATGCAATTTAAGGGACAAGAGATCGTTTAAATATATATCCTGATATCAGGGACATGTTGAATTTGGTAAAAATAAAGCAAAGGTATGTCACTAAATTTATTATTCAATGAACAATTTCACAACTTAGAATTATAGTTAAATGTTTTTGCTAAACTTAGGTATTGGCAAGTTATTTCTTATGGAGTTATGAAGTTAGAAACAAGAAGCCTAGATCAATATTATGTTGATGTCCAAAAGAGGGAATGTACATACAGGTTGTGGTAATTGAATGGATATGGTTGTCTGTACTCAGTTGCAACATTATCATTCTTAAATACTACACATTATCAGGCACAGGTGGAAAAAATGTCCTTTGCAACATTATACCACAATACTTACAAAGAGCCCATACATGAGATGAATGGAATGAACATGTGGCCATCTATAGACAAAGTCCCTCCTTTTCCCCAAATTAAAAGAAGAATGCGTGATAGACCTATTATGAAGAGAAAAAGAGATGGTTCCGAAAGGTCTGGCAGACACACAATATTAAAGGCTAGGAAATCTGTATGTAGTGGTGTATGTAAACAGAAATGACACAACAAGACCACTTGTCCTCAATCTGAAAGGCTACCTAAGACTAATGGTAGGAAACCAAAAAGTGCGAGACAAACACAAGAGTCAGTGAACATGGAAAGGGCTAGCGAAGATGTTGCAATGGGTGATGTTGGTGGGGAAGATGTTGCAATGGGTGATTTCGATAGCGAAGATGTTGAAAAAATTGATGTTGGTGGTCAATATAATAGGGTTAATGAGCATGAAGTGCATTTTTGGTAAAGTGGAAAAGCCAAGGAAGAGGAAAAAAATCTAAAAGAATCCTTAAATTGAAGCTGGGAAAACAATTAATCAAAGCAAATGGATGTGGAGTAGTGTGGGTGTAGTGTATGGTGGAGGGGTAATTACGTAATTTCCTTTGCTTTTAATGGAATATGTTGAAAGCCAGTTGTACACAATGGTGTTTATGTACTTTGAATTGATTTTAAATGCTTGTGTACTTTGAATTGGTTTTTAAATGTTTATGTAATTTGTATTGCATTTTAATTGTTATTCTTAGATGTTGGTTTAAACAGTTTCCATAATTTCCCCTTCATTTACCAATCAAGAATAAGTTCATGTCACATTTTTGGTCCATGCAGGATTTTTTTTCGATATTTGGTCCTACCAAAGTTGTCACACTTGGTAACTTTCTATTTATATAACTGGTTACCTTATTCAGTAAATTGTATATGCAAGTCTAGGGGATTGAGGGGCCTCATATCCAATGTGGCATATAAAACAAAAACCTTTTTCCTAAATACCTTTACAACATGTGAGCATACAAAAACAAACCTTTTTCCTTTAAAGCATGCGGTCCCAAATATGTATATAGAACAAGAATCTTTTCCTTAAAATATAGCAACATACATGAACAAGTTCAAGCTTTAGGTCCTACAACATGCGTTGACATATACTAAAATAAAGGCATAATATGTATAATGCCATAATAGTCATTTTCATTCATATGGGTTTTGTACATAATCCTACATAATATCATTGACATCCAAAAGAGTGGCTTCCATATTTTCCATCCACAAAAAACGTAATATCTACCATACCAAAAGAAGAAAGCCATAACTATACTATCGACTTCCACCAAACAGTAACACTTAACACTCAAAAATCAAAACCCAAAAGAACAAAGCCACGACCCTTCATCAGAAACACTTGTAAGCTACCACCACTCCTGTAACAACGACCAATACGAATAAACTTGTAACAACAAACATCTTCTTCATCTTAGTTATGTCATTTGATGCCCTGATATACACTGGCTGGAATGAATAAAAATGGTTCCTCGGGTTATCGATCAAATGGGACATCTCCAACACACCTTCCCTTACATTATCAACCTTACGATTCATGGAATCCATCACCCACATAGACTTTCCTTGAGCTAACGTTGTTCTGCATTCACTTCATCCGTGATTAGTGAAACCTCAAGCTGAAGTTGGACAAGAGTGATCAGGATGTCCTGTGGCTTGCCTGCAATAGAGCCGCGCAGACTTTCCTTGAGCTAACACATATCTTTGAAGGATCAGCTGTTGCGCGGCGACGTCACACAAGGCATTTTTGGATTAGTTATGGCACGATTTGCTTGGAGAATTTAGGGCAACAAAGTTAGTGGTTTTGGTCATTTTAAGGCACTAACATCCATTTTATAACCACTTAGGGTAATAAACAGTCTGAAACTTACTTCTTAAGGGTTATACTCTAAACGACGTCGTATGGTCTAAGTTAATTGTGTATTGGTTCATGTTGTATCATGTCCAAAATGGTGTCGTTTCCTCCAAGTCATAATTGAGTTGGTTTAACTTGCTTACGTGAAATTTGTAATCGGTTAAATTAAGTTAAAGGAACTAAATGAACAGGGCTCAACAAATTTTGTTCTCTTAAAAGGCAAGAAAAAAATTAGTGACTGAAAGGGTAAATTTGAAATAGATAATAGGGTCGTTGTGTGATAAATTATTTAAAAGTTAGTTTTAACTAAAAACTAGTTTTTGTCCAATAAAATAGCATGAGAAATTAAATATTTTCCTACTTATTTTTTCTACGCATCCTCCTATAACTTTTAGATGATGACAAGTGTAACAAAAATTTATTTGTTTTATTAAATATGACATCTAGGCGAATGCTCGCGCGTTGCGTAGAAACACCTATATAGTTGAAGTGTTTATAAACATACGTTTTTTAATATAACAATAATGTTGTTGTTAAATTTGATATAATAATTCGTATACTACATTGATATAAGATATTGATTATTTTGAATTATATGATAATATATACATCTATTATAACTGTATAATGTCAATCGTTTGAATGACTTCTACCCGCGAGATACACATGAATAAAATTAAATATAATATATGGTTTAATGTTATTTATAGTTGTTGTTATCTTTAATTAATTTTTTAAAATTTATTTCCTTAATGTTTTAATTTCTATTATTATAATTATGAAAAACATCAAACATTGTTTTTTGATTTTAAAGGTAACAATATAATCATTTATATAGAGTTATTTTTAACTATTGTTACTGAAGTTATTTTAAACTATTTATTTAAAAACTTTTAACGATTATAAAAATATCTTTATGAAATATTTTAGTTAAACTGAGATTACAATTTAGTTTTTGCATCTATCATTTTTAACTATTTACAAAATATTTTTTGATTTCTTAGGTGAAACTGAAATTTATATTTAATTAGAATTGTAATGTTATATTTAAATTAATAATTTAAATATTTTGTCAAAACTGTTCAAAAAATGTAGCTTTAAATTGATAATGGTTTGCAATAACATATTAAATTTAATAAATTAAGTATAATATGTTAAAAATTACAGATATAATTTTATAAGTAGAAGTAAATATATTATTTTAACATTGAAATTTAGTTTATTTATGATTACACTTTAGGTTTGCTATTTATTAACCAACTTATAATCATTATTCGAAAGACACTACAATTTATCACTTTTAACTATTTACAAAGTATTCTTTGAGTTGTTTAAGTTAAACAAAAATTTATATTTAAGTTGACCTATAATGTTATATTTAAATTTATAATTTAAGTATTTTATACAAATTGTTAAAAAATTGTATCTTTAAAATGATAATGTTTTGCATCCAACAATATATTAAAACTAATAAATTAAGTATAATATGTTAAAAATTAAAAACATAACTTTATAAGTAGAAATAAATATATTATTTTAATATTGAAATTTAGTTTATATACGATTACACTTTAGCGTTAATATTTATTTAACTTTATTAACCAACTTATAATTATTATTAGAAAGAAATTGTAAAGTCATAGGAGTTTCAAATGAATGTGGTGAAAGGAAAAATGCTTCCTTTATAAGTATACAAGGCGATGCCTGAGCGTTGCGCAGAAACACCTGTATAGTTGAAATTTTTACAAATATATGTTTTTTTTAATATAACAATATCATTGTAGTAAATTTTGATATAATAATTCTTATACTAAATTGATATAATATATTGATTATTTTGAATTATATGATAGTATATATACATCTATTAAAATTGCATAATATCAATAGTTTAAATGACTTTAACGCCCGGGTTTATTCGCTGAATGCTCTAATTTTTATCATTATAATTATTTAAAACATCAAACATTGTTTTTTTTTTTTTTATTATTATTTTAAAGCTAACAATATAATCATTTATATAGAGTTATTTTTAACTATTGTTATTGTAAGTTATTTTAAGTTACTTATTTGAAAACTCTTCACGATTATAAAAATATATTTAGAAAATATTTTAGTTAGATTGAGAATTTAGTTTTTGTATTTATCAATACAATTTATCACTTTTAACTATTTACAAAATATTTTTTGGTTTATTAAGTGGAACCGAAATTTATATTTAAGTTGACACTATAATGTTATATTTAAATTAACAGTTTAAGTATTTTGTCAAACTGTTCAAAAGTTGTTGCTTTAAACTAATAACGGTTTACATACAACAACATTTTAATTCTAATAAATTAAGTGTAATATGTTAAAAGTTAAAACATAACTTTATACATAGAACTAAAGATATTATTTTAAAATTAAAATTTAATTTAATTATGATTACACTTTAGGTTCCATATTTATTTAATTTTATTAACCAACTTATAATTATTATTAAAAAGACATTACAATTTATCACTTTTAACTATATACAAAATATTTTTTTGGGTTGTTTAAGTTGAAATTAAATTTATATTTAAGTTAACCCTATAATGTTATATTTAAATTAATAATTTAAGTATTTATACAAACTGCTCCAAAAATGTATCTTTAAAATGATAATGGTTTACATCCAACAATATATTAAAACTAATAAATTAAGTATAATATGTTTAAAGTTAAAAAGCATAACTTTATAAGTAGAAGTAAATATATTATTTTAATATTAAAATTTAGTTTATATGTAATTACACTTTAGGTTTGATATTTATTTAACCTTATTAACCAACTTATAATTATTATTATAAAGAAATTAAAAAGTAATGGGAGTTTCAAATGAATGTGGTGAAAGATAGAAATGCTTCATTTATAAATATATATATATATATATATATATATATATATATATATATATATATTGTCACAATCTTAAACGTATAGGAAGATGGGTATGAAGAATAACATAGGAGAATATTTAATTTCTCAAATAACATTTAGTAAAAATTAGCTATTAAAGTACATGATAAAGGTAAAACAATATAAAAGGATATATATATATATATATATATATATATATATATATATATATATATATATATTAAAGCCAGTTGTGCCTTATGAACAATAATGCTTTAAGGTTGACACATTTTCCATGACAGTTTGTTATATTGGTGATCCCAGCTTTGAAACCTAAAAATCTAGTCTCCACAAGTCACGGTTCCTTTTTCTATTAACAAGGTTTCAGACGTCGAGACATTCTATATGCCTCAATCAATTTGAGGCATAATAAACCTCTAATTGAGAAAACTTAATTTTAATCGACTAAATCCTTGGTTTTCTCAATTGGCTCGTTTGGTGCAGATCAAATGACAAACTTGAAATTTTCGAATAATCACAACATTGCTGCTTTCTTGTTTGATCCTCCAGCAGCACACCAAGAATTCAAGTCCATGATTCATGGAATTAAGAGATGCTGCCTTGCATATGCCTTCACGACAAATCCCGTAATTTATCAAGACTTGGTGAAGCAGTTTTGGAATAAGGCTTCTGTGAGTAAAGGAGAAGATGAAGAAGACATTGTGGAATCTGTTGTTCAAGGAAAGAAAATTATCGTGTCTGAGCGAACTATTTGTGAAGTGCTGCAAATCAATGACCAGCCAGAGTTTTAAGCTGAGATTTCTATGGAACAAACTGAAGAGATTCTCGAAAGAATGGGTTATGAAGGAGTGTTTCCACCTACCTGGAAGAAGTATTTGCCTCTTTATTGGTGATTTCTTGCTCACTCCTTCATAGTTTGCATCTCAGGTAGGAAATTTGGTGCTGATGAGATTTCCTTATTGAACATTGGTGTTATTACCAGGGTTCTAAAAAACTCGCCATGGCTCCACTATGCCGCACCACGGCTCCAAGGCTTGCATCTGCCGCCAAGCTTTGCCGAAACGCCGCCTTAACTCATATATGTTTATAAAAATGAATAATAGTTGAAAATACATATAAAAATATTAATTATGCAGAAAAAATTCGCCTTAAGTCACGCATTGAAAAAGTCATGACTCGCCAAGGCTCGGAAAAGCTTGAGGCTTGACATTGACACCAATTCACGCCTTACGGTATTTAGAACCTTGGTTATTACTGCTCTTGTTGTGGGTCTTGAGTTTAACTTTTCAAGATACATTTTGAATGAGATGATGAGCAATCTAGAAGGAAAAAGGAAGGACAAATGTCTGATGTTCCCAAGGTTTCTCTAGATGATATTTAACAGGAAATATCCAGAGTTAGAAAGAAAAATTGAAACTTTGGACTTGAAATCTTTGGGTGCTAATACTTTGGTCTCATGAAACAAAATCGCAAGGGTACAAAATTTGTATTCCAAGGAAAGTATCCACTGGAGAAGTTTGGCCAATTTGCGGAGATCAGTGAAGCATCCAAGTCAGAAAGCTCCTCAGACCATGAAGATGATGTTATTACTGCTTCTAAGAATGAAGAAGACCATGTTCCTCCCATTGCAATTGTTGCCAAGGAACACGTAACGATGACTAATATGAAGGTAAATGATGTTGATGATGCGAATGATGATGATGAAGGTGAATATGTGATGAATCTGGGGGATAATGTTCTTGATATTGATGAAGATGAGGATGATGTTGATGCCATTAATAAGGATCAAGGTAGTGATCTATCCGGATTTGATGGTGATAAATTATTCTTCGACTTCGATTAGGGTGATGATTTCAGGCCAAGTAATGAGGAACCAAATGCATTCTTTGATGATGTCCATGATGTTGTACAACCTATAACAGATATTGAGGGGTTTAGTAATGTTCTCAAGGTGATGCCTCCAACTACAGACTTCAGCTACTCTGGATTCAACTAGAAGGACTCCTCCCCCTTTAGTTGCAACTCCAACCACTTTTCCATCTGAAGGTATTCTTATCATGACACAATCTGCCCAACCTCCAATCAAAAGGAGAAGAGTCGATCCGAGGCCGGGAGTGCTGATTAGGGAACAAGCTTCGCCGAACCAACAATCTTTTACAACTGCTACACCGACCCAATAAGCCTGTGGTTTGAAGAAGGACCAAGTGATATTCGATCTTCGTTTGAAACCGGCGGGAGTTCTTCAAATCCTGATACCTATTCAACTCCTCTACCCTCACACGATGTAGCCTCCGTGCGGCTGGCAAGATTTTTGGCTCGTGAGGATGTTGATCCTGTACCAAAGGGCAAGGGTATATCAATAGGTGCAGGGATCTCAGACAAAGAAGACACAACAATTTTTTAGCTCAAGGAGGAGATCGGAATTCTAAATCAAAAGCTTATCGAGAAGGATGTTTTGATTGGAAAACTTGACGTCAGAGTTTCCAAGCTTGAAGAAGAAAATACTCTAAAATCAAAATAGATCTCTGACTTGCAGCTAAACCTTGGTGCCTTGTCTACTGGGTACTTCGACTTGAAAAACAAGCTAATCTGTGAATTTGGTGACAAATTCAAGACACTGGTCGCTGAACCAAATGTAGCAGAATCTTCTCATTTTGCTCCTTCCCAGGCTGTTCAATATCCTCTAGTTAATCCTCCTCCTTTCAGAACCACAAGAATTGTTGACCAATTTGAGAGTGAACCAGCTCAAGCCAATCCAAGATTTATTCTTAAACGAGTTCAGAAACATATATCTTCACAAAAAAAAAAGGGAAGTGGCTCTTCATGAAAAATTCAGATCAAAATGTTCGTGGAGACCAACCCCAACTAACTGTGACTGAGCTTGAAAAGAAGTTGTTCCAAGACAAGTATGGTGACCGGTTAGGAATTCTTATGTGGGGTTTTCATGACAAATTAAATTGCTTGTTGGTGAAGCGCAAGAGCGGAAACGTGGAGTATTACAGGCACAAGAGTGATTTTTCTTCTTGGACGAAGGTGGACCTCACCGAAATTTCCGATGCTCCATTAACCCATCTAATGATCCACGAGGAACAGATTTCAAAATTTTCTTAGAAAATAAAGAGAAAATTTGATGGAATGAAGACAGCCGAATCCATCGTGAAAAGAGCCATATATGTTTTTGATCCTAAGACCAACAAGAGCTTCAAAAATATATTGTGGCCTCCTATCAAGCAGATGACACAAATTCCTATTGTTACGCATTTTTATGATGGATCACTGAACAATATGGAATATTGTGTTTTGATGAAGCTACAGCCTCTACTGTCATCAAATTCCCGGATGGTTTTTTTCATATCGTTGATAAGAAGGATTTGCTACACTTTGGTGAATGGGATATAAACACTTTGGCTCAACATCAAATCATATGCAAGCATGAGATTCTAGAGGCTGCTGATAAAGAATTCACAAGCATGATCGCGAAAATTATTGAAAAGAAGATGTAGCTAGGAGCAATGGGAAGGTCTGACATGATAGTCATTTAGAAAGACTGAACTTATGCTAGCCTCAAACATTAGGGAGACCGTAAGGTAATATTTTGTTGGTTTGGGCTAGGTATTCATTTGCATGAGTCTTGTTAGTCTTTGTTTAGGTGTTTATAGGGTTTGCGGTTGGGTGTACCGAAAACGGGATGTTTTCGGTTCACATGGTGTTTGTGGTTGCGAGTCTCTTTGCAGCCATGAACTGTTTATGGTTCATGTTCCCTATATATATATATATATATATATATATATATATATATATATATATATATGTCAGTCTTGTTAGAATGTACGACGATTGTATGTGTGTGTGTCCATTGTACCAGACGTTTGTGGCTCAATAGAAGCGTGTGCAATTTGGATCATTCTTGCTTCTACTCCTTCTTGTTTTGATTGATTATTGCTTGTTCTTGTGTTTTATCACTAGTTGGTTCCAGATTTGGGGACTTACAATATATGTGGGCCCCTCGATGATTTAGTGATGACAACCTAAGTGCTCAGCTAAGCTTGGACTGATTTGTTTTGTTCAATTAGTCGGTCGTCATAAATCGAAAATTGGGAAAAAACAGATGGATAGAGAGAATGATTATAATCCACGTCTCATGTCCATATGATATCTAGAATGGAGGAATATATGATCCCTTATCAAATGGACACATCATTGACCAAGTCATAGTTTGACAACGACTTTTAAGAGCTACGATTATGAGTCGGGATTTTGAAGTCGTACTTGAAATAATAGTTATTAGACTTATCCAAGTGGGAGACTGTTGGATTAGGTGTCTAATCCTATAACTATAATTGGTATGCACTTAAACCGAGAGTAGCATGGTCCATTTTGGGTTGCATATCACCATGACAATTTGATAGGATGGATTCTTGAGTAAGAAGTTACTTATGATTTATTAATATATTATAAGTTCTAATGTATTAATATGAAATCATATTATTTAATTAGTATTGATCAAGAATTAATTTAGAATTAATTATGTGATTAAAAGAGAGTAATCAAATATATGGGAATTGATTTGATAAATCAATGATTCTTATAGTGTTGGCCAATTGTTATTTAGGATGGGCTAAACCAATATGGTAGTCCATGGATAGTCCATGGAGGTTTAATCCATGGAGCCTAAGTAATAAGAAAGGTCATGGATATTAGGGCTTGCATTGATGTAACCCTATACTTTTCCACATTATAAAAGGACTCCCTTAGCACCCAAAATCGACCACTATAGTTCTTGGAGTTCATTACCGCCGATTTTGGAACTAGCAACATCTCTCTCAAGTTCTCCTTTGTCCTAGGTGTATTGTGAACCGTTTGAGGCACCACACTTGGGGTGCTAAGTTCTTAGAGGCTAAATACAACAAGTTCTAAAAGCTACATAAAGAGGTAAACTATTTTATGTTGTTTATGTCAATTGTATGCTAGTTGTAGGCTTAATGCTTTGGAAATAATATTGCATGTATAATTATAGAAAACATAGATCCAAAGCATTTAGGGTTGTATGTGCACCATAGGATGATGTAGTATACTAAAACCGAACAGATTGGACCCATAGTATTTTGGCATTCCAACCTGACGGTTGAGGGCCTGGGGTATTCCAACCTGATGGTTGATTGGACCCAAAGTAGGTTGTTTGTGATTATATGTGTATAGTTGTGTGTATGGGTATTTTGGGGGAACTCACTAAGATTTGTGCTTACAGGATCTGTTTATTGTTTCAGGTGCTTCAGATTTCTCGGCAAGGCGAGGGTGTGACTGTACAGATCCTCGTGTTTTGGAATTATGGGTTCTGGGATACTCTGATATTAAATTATTTTGAAAACACTTTGTTATAACTAATGTATTTTGGATGTTTGAAAAAGTTTTAAATTGGCTTGATTTTTAATAGGTGTTACAAGTTGGTATCAGAGCCTTGGTTTGAGTGAATTGGAGGAACACTCGTGTGAATCCAGTCTCAAATCAAGGAAAAGATTTTCCAAAATGATTTTCAAAATAATAAAGGAGGATGTAAAAGTACAATCAGCCAGAGCAAGTAAGCAGACCCCAAAATACGATACAGTTATTTGATTTTGTGATATGTTAGAACAACATGCTAGTACAAGGCTAGGGATCTTCAGGAATTGCATGATAGAATTGCCTAATTACATGATACCTCATAGCCTAGGGTTTTCCTTATATGAAATTTACATCATTACTGTAGTTGCTCAGTGTATGCATCATAGGCTATACATAATTATGATCTTATAGCCTAAGAATGTTTGGTTCAACCTTATTTCCTGTTCCTTGTTTGGTTGTGGGCTTAGAGTAGGACTGAGTGTTCGGATGTCTATGGGGTCCAGCGTTCTGTATGACTAGCATACACTAGTGCTGCAGGGTTGGTGGAAGTATTATGGGTACGTTGTGAGAGGCCGGGAGGCGAATTATAGGATATTTAGAATTCCTCTAGGAGTGAGGATTAAATGCTCGCTATTTTTTTGTATATTGTTAGGGTGTTTTCGTGATACTTGAGACAAATATGGGTAGGTGTGGAAGGTAGTATGGGCACGTACTACTGAAAGCACAAGACCTATACGCGTAGCAAGGAAGTCACAACCCCTTGGGTTTAGTTGGGAGTTGGTTCCCTATTATTATATGGATTATCCAAGATCTATCTGGTGTATTATCAGAATGGCGGTTACAAGACGTTTTGAGGCCAGATTCCGGTCAGGATCGGGAGCTGGTAGGCAAGATAAGACAACATTGACATAGGATCATGTCAGGGAGATCATCCGGGAGGAGGTGATTGAGACTGTCTGGGGTCAAATTCCAGAGATGTTTGGGTCTATGAAGACCACCATGGTTGAGTACTTTGATGAGTGCTATGCAACCATTGTTGAGATGGCTGCCGCAACAGCTGTAACAGCGTAAGGGGGAGGAGCTGGTTGAGCTTTCCAGTACCGGGACTTGTTACTGGGACATATTCTGATGAGCAGAGGGATGCAGTTACTTGGGATTGGGGAGATGTTCTGTACTCTTTACATTCTACGGGTTGAGCGGGAGAGGCTAGCACATGAGTTTCTAGATTTGAGGCTTCGGGGGTTTTTCGCGAGGTCGGAATGTGAGTCACGGGGACTCCAAAAAGGAGTGATGATTATGTTGAGCTGGGGTTTTTTAGCTGGAAGTAGAATGGTTAATTAATGGATTGGAATGTCATTTTATAGGGGAAGGATTGTGACCTTTCATTTTACGAGCTCGAAGGAGTGAGCAGACCTGGGACCCCAGGATTAGGTTGTATTCCAGCTCGGGTTCAGTTGTTCCAAGGGTTGGCGGCATTATTTCAGCGTTGGTAAGCGTAGGTGGGTCTATATGGCATGAGTATCTTGTGAGGCGTACGCGATTGCCGTCCCTACCCATAGGAGCTAAGATCCGATTCGCCTTGGATATCTTGTATCGGGCGGTAAGGATTGGTTGTGCGATTTATTGCACTTTTTGGATTAGAGACAATGTATTGGGATTAATTTGTACCCTGGTATAGGGTAGAGGTTGCTTCAGCTACTGCACTTCAACTGTGGACGACTGAGTTGGTGAGTAAGTCAGGGTGCGAGACCCTGAATGATATGATTCCGAGAGCCCAAGAGCGGGATATTTGTCTGGAGCACCTTGGGAAGAGGGGTATTATGTGGGAGGTCTGCGGACAGGGTCCCACAGGATGGTTATTCATCATTTTCAGGATTCAATGGTTTTAGTAATCGTTATTGATTGGCGGATGAGAGCGCCAAGGGAAGTAGCTCGTTGCTGAGATATTAGTTGGAGCACCTATCTTTAGGTCTTCAAGATTTGAGAGTGGGATCCTTCCTGTATTAGGTACTGTTGGTTTCACTAGGATTCAGGAAGAGTTCAGCTAGTTCTTAGAAATGTGGGATTATTTAGGATTGGCTGGTAATGGAGCACTAGTTGGAAAGAGTTGGTTGTCATCGGATCGATCGTTGGAAAGTGAGAACGATTAGGACTTCTCCAACTTTCATCTATTGTGAAGACTTATTCGAACCTAAGTAGGGGAGAATTATCTAGAGATTCAGAAGTGGGAGCGGTTTTGGAATTGGCATAAGTTATGCATCTCCGTCCGGGAGGAAGGCGACCCAAGTGGCTATTTAGTTTGAGGGTTGTGTGAGTCGGGAGTTTGGTAAAACTCCCCAGCATATGTATCGCGTCTTCTCGATGATTGATAGAAGAATTTGGGAAATTGGGTTAGGGTTCTAGTTATGAATTGAGTTCCGTTCGGGTGTTCGGTCGAGTGTATGCTCGACTCTGAGGGTATTTGGATTGATAGATTGAGGGTAAGGTATCGGGCTGCAGTTGTGTTGTGACGAAAGTGTTGTAACACTGTGGGTAGGGGTGAGCAAAAACCGAACCGACTAAAGAAAAACCGACAAAACCGCAACCGAAAAACCGAAACCGATTCAATAACCAATGGTGCGGATTTAATTTTTGCAAAAACCAAAGGTCAACGGTGCGGTGCGGTTTTTATCCTAAAAACCGGTCCATCAAAACCGAACCGCACCGCAAGCGTGTATAGTAATAAATCAATCAATGTATATTATATACATTCTATTTAAAATAGTTATAAACGATAATATATTTATTATATGTTTATTTTGTGTTTGTATAAAACTATATGGGGTGCAAAAGAAATGTTCTATTGTTAGTCAAACGTACTAATCGATTACATGTAATAAGCTTGTAACAAATTAAGTCAAAATCAACCAACCTTCAATCATTAATTAGTTTGTGAGAGTGGTCACAAGTTGTATATTAAGCGACTTACAATTTTTGATTATGTAATTTTGTTTTGAGCTGCAAATGAATGTATTAAAAAAAACAGCACAATACAAGCTTATATGCACATGGTTTTCAGTTCTTACAGTTTTAAAAAACCGCACAAAAAAACATAAAAAAAAAACTGCACCAAATTCTTAACATGGTTTAAAAATCGAAACCGCACCGATACAAACCGAAACCGCATTTAAAAACCGAAAAACCGAACCATTGCAAAACCGCACCCAACGGTTTTAAGAATACAAAAACCGCACCAAACCGCATCATGCTCACCCCTAACTGTGGGGGTAACCGTAGCATTCACGAATTCCCTTAGATGACTAGACCGGGGTGGTGCAGTTCGTAACATTACGGGTAGACCACAACATGATTGGAATAAGGAAACGATAGGTAGTCCAGAACTTGGCATGATGTAAGACTAAAGTATTCTAGCAGCATTCGCTTTTCATATCTGATTCAATGGCGATAGGTTGTCAGGCTGTTATGATCAGATGGATCACAAGGATTGATGGAGCCATGAGTAGCAATCTAGCTAGAGTAGTTATTACTAGCTGAAGTTCCTTTGGGAGTCACGTGTGGCGCTGTGAGATTACTCTTGGCTCAGCAACCGGATAGGACTTCGGTATTCTAGATAGGTTGGGACCAGGGAGGTCCCAGTGGACTTCAGAAGCAACCAGAAGGCAGCCTACTGTTTCGGATTGTTTCTGTGTTTAGGGCGGTACAGATGAATTGGTTTTTCAGGTATATGAGAAGTATCTGATGTTGGAACCCCTAGTTATCAGAACTTGAACAGTTAGATGGGGTTGAGCGGACTGGGTTCAACAACAATCAAATGGTATGAGCGGTCGGCCAGGGAGCCAGACTATCTCAAGACTTCAGATTTTATATTGAGTAATGTGATCCTAACACGGGGAAATTGCCCATTTTTCAGATTTCAGAACCCTGCGAGGGTTGGTTATAGTTTCCTTGGAAAGGTTGGGGTATGCTTGTAATTTTGGCCGTGTTGCTCAAGTTGTCTAGTGTGTAAGGGATGATAAGTAACGATTTCGAGGACGAAATCAAATTTAAGTGGGGGAGAGTTGTAACATACCATTTAAAATAGAGTAATTAAATAATAAATTTGGAAACCCGAGAAGTAATTTTATTATTATTTTATATTATTATAACCCAAAATCAAATAATAAGTATCGGGATGTTAGTTTCGAGGGTAAAAGTGTAATTTCAGGATTTATTTTGAAAAGGATTTTAGAAGTCTGTGGGGGTGTTTGGTACTTGGACTTAATATGTAAGGATTTATGGAAGCAGGGTCTGCTTTGTCAATATTTCGGACTTGATTTGTAAGGGTTTTCAGAAGGAGGGGTTTAAATGGTAATTTTGGGACTTAATTTGAAAGGAAAAGGTGGAGGAGGGACTGGTTTTGTCAATATGGATCATAGTTTGAATGGAGGGGTATATAATTGTTCCATTGCCTCTCAAACCCTAACCCTAGTAGCAGTCGTCACTTTATCAACCAACCGTCACCACCTTATACACCTTCGTCGTCGGTGCCGCTGCCACCCTTATGCCTCCACCACTGGTGTCATTCTACTGCCACCGAAGACATGAGCCACCACCCATACTCTCTACATTCGTCATCATGGAGCCTATCAGCCACCAAAGCCAACCGCCATTGTTGTTGCCGACGAAGCTTGCCGCCGCAGCCCCCAACGACCGGTCAAAGTGCATCGCTCCTCCCCTTCTTCTTCTGACGCTATACAGTCGCTATTGTCTCCATTCCTGACGGCTGTTGCGGTTGGTTTCTTTCCCGGCTTCCTTGTGCCACCATGGGAGTGGCTGAGATCGGAGTGTATTTAGTGTCAAGCTCTCAACAATTAAGTGTTCTATGGACGTGTGTTGCTAACGGGGACTCAAGAAAACTTGCCACCACCTTAAGGTGGTGGCTATCATTGCAAACCCCCAATGCTGTCACCTCGAGATGTCAGATTGGATGTGTTTACGTGTCCAGCTCGTGTTTTTGTGTGTTATATGTGGTGTTGATGGCTGGAAAACGGAGAAGATAACCATCATGGCCGCCAACCATAGTGGCTGCCACCATGTGCCACCGCCAGTAACCACAAGGTGGTTATACGTGTGTGTGTTTAGCTTAGTGTGTGTGTATGTGTGCGTTATTTGAGATTTTGCATTGTAAAATTGTAATCGGAGAGGAATAATCAAAAGAAAACTCAAAACCACCACCGTAGGGTGGTGGTTGCCGCCTCCTGCTGCCGTGTTAGGTGGCAGTGTGCTTTATGTGTGTTAGATTTTGTTTGACAAAAAAATAGTCTAGAACCATAACCATCATCGATCGTGAGCCGCCGTTGACCACCACTACCCGAGGTGGTAGTGGGTGGTGCCCGACTAATGGAACCCTAGTGGGCCTAATGAAACCCTAATAGGCCCTATAATCCCTAATTGACCTAAAAGCCCAACCATGTGACTAATGGGCTAGTATTTTGGTTGGAAATCCTAATTAGGGTTTGGAAAACCCTAATTTTGGGAATTTGATCGGGACCCGCACTTGAGTTATTTAATAAACCTAAAATAATTAATTGATAATTAGTTGCAATTAACCTAATTCAATATTGAACTTAATGGATTCAGCCCTTAATGGGATAAGTAGGAAAACTTAACCCTAATCGTTATTTCATGTGAAAACCCTCATTTCACTTGGGCCTTGAGTTGGCCTTCCTATTGGGCTTTGGCGATTAGACTATTGATAGGCTATCCAAGAATAAGTAAATGGACCAAAATAATTGGATGAGCTTTAGGATAAGGCCCATGTGAAGGACTTGGGCCTAATTTGGAAAATTGGTCCATAGGTGGGCCGTAACTGGGCCTTAATGATTACGTGATATTGGGCCATAGGAATACCAAGAGTTGGACTCGAATAAATAGATGGACCTTAGGGTAAGACCATGTAGAAGTTTGGGCCTAATTTGGAAAATTGGGCCATATGTAGGGCTTCGGTCCATTGCTTGACTCTTAGGCCTATAGGGTGTGAGTTGGACCTTGGGCTTGGAACCCAATTATTAATCGGGTGTTGTTTTGATGTCGACAGCTCGGGAATCTGTCAACCAGCAGCTGGAGTTTTATCCGCGGGACTTCAACAATGTGAGGTGAGTCTTCCTCACTATAATCAAGGGTCGATGGCACCAAGGCCGGCCTTTTTGGATTGATATCCTGATATGTTATATGCTCGAGTATTGTTTGATTTGTTAGATCAGTATCCTGGTAGATAGGGTGTTATATGTTGTTATGATCTGTTAGATTAGTATCCTGGTAGATAGGATGTTATATGTTGCTATGATTCGTTAGATCAGTATCCTGGTAGACAGGATGTTACTATGTTGTTATGATCGGTTAGATCGGTTTGTCTGTTTATAGATTGTTATGTGATTAGCTAATATATGTGCACATATTTGACTAGTGGTTGACGCATATCTGCTTTGTGCGAGAGCCAACAGTCCTAGACATTCCAACCCGATGGCTGTGGGTTGTGAGTATTCCATCACGAGGATGATTGGACTTATAGTATGTGGGCATTCAAACTCGATGATTGTGGGCCAAGGGTATTCTATCCCGAAGATGACTAGACCCGTTGTGTGTATGTGTGTGTGTCTATATATATATATATATATATATATATATATATATATATATATATATATATATATATATATATTTGCATTCCAACCTGGGGTATTCCATCCGGATGGATGACTGGACCTAGAGGTTGATTGGGCCTGGGGTATTCCAACCCGATGGTTGATTGAAACCGACATATTTGTCAGTGTATACGGTGAGACGGGGCTGCTTTGTGCGTTAGTCAAAAAGCTTGGGTTATTTCATCCCGATGGATGATTGGACCTATGGTATGTTGGGATTCCAACATGATGGTTGAGGGCCTGGCCTGGGTATTCCATCTCGATGGATTATTGGACCCATGGTATGTTGACATTCCAACCCGACGGTTGAGGGCCTGGGGTACTCCAACCCGATGGTTGATTGGACCCATAGTATGATGTTTGTGATTATATGTGTATTGTTGTGTGTATGGATATTTTGGGGGAACTCACTAAGTTTTGTGCTTACGATTTCAGTTAATGTTTTCAGGTGGTTCAGATGTCTCGGCAGGGAAAAGGCATGACCGTACACATCCACATGTTTTGGACTTATGGTTTCTGGGATACTCTGATATTAAACTATTTTGAAAACACTTTGTAATAACTAATGGCTTTTGGATGTTTGAAAAAGTTTTAAATTGGCTTGATTTTTAATGGGTGTTACACCAGTACTAAAATGTAGTATCGTACTTAGTTCCTCATGGAACTTATCCCAGAAACGGAAAGTGAACCGAACATATCAGACTGAAACAATGGAGACCAGAACCCCATGACAAGCAACAAACTCCTGGGCATACACATCGACAACCGTTTTAACCGTTGAGCTCTCCCGGATGGCCAAAAAGTGAGCAGTCTTGGTCAATCAGTCCATGATGACCCATATAGCATCAAAACCCTTGGCTGTCTTCGCGCAACTTGGTGATAAAATCCATGGTGATCTATTTCCACTTCCACAAGGAAACCTCCAAAGGTTGTAGCTTTCCATGCTACCTTTGATGCTCAGCCTTGACCATCCTATAGTTCAAGAACCTCTCAACGTACCAAACTATCTCCTTCTTTATACACTGATACCAATAACTCAATATCAAATCCTGATACATCTTGGTGGCTCTTGGGTGTATGGAAAAGCAAGAGTTATGAGCCTCCTCCAGTACTATCTGTCTGATCCCATCAGAAACTGGAACCCAAACCCGACCGCATCGGGTAAAAACGCCCGACTATCGGTGACAAACCTTTCACTCTCGCCCCTACTCCTTTCTGTTGGAATAGTGTCTAAGGCTATAACTAGATTCGGTTGTGCATGGTCCTTTTGGGTTGCCTTCACCATAGCAATTTGAAGGATGATTTGTTAAGAGAGAGTAAATATTATAAGGAATAATATTTGGCTATTTGATTAATATAAGTCATAAATTAATTGGTATTAATTTGGTGACTTAAAGAGATTAATTAAATAAGAGGGTATAAACTGTCAATTGTTTGATAGTTAGACTTTGGACTGTAAATCCATTAGGATATACTTTGGACGGATTCTTAGAGCTTTAGGATAGCTCAAATCGTCCATAGGGTTATCTATGGAATGGATTTGGATAGCCTTAAGAGAAGATTATCCAATTAGGGTTTAGGGTGAAACCCTTAAGGAATCTAATAGTATAAATAGACCCTATGGGTGAGGGAATTTGACACACAACCTTAAGCAAGGAACCTCTGGCCGAATTCCTCCCCTCTCCTCTCTCCTAAATCATCTTGCTTGCTATTGGTGTTTGTAAACCATTAGAGGAGTGACAATTGTGACTCTAGAAGCTCCAAGACAAACAAGATCAACAAGGAATTCAAAGGTATGATTCTAGATCTGTTTCAATATTGTTGTTTAACCTAATTAGCCATTGGAAGTCTTGGATTCAAAAGCATGTTTATTAGAAAGCCTAGATCCAAGCATTAGGGTTTTGCATGCGCACATAGGAAAGTTCTTATGGCTAAAACCCATCAGTGGTATCAGAGCCAGGTTTGGTTTTCTTTAAATTGTTGCTTGATTAACTGAAACAAACCTGCAAAATTCGATTTTTTTTTAGGTTTTGAGTCACTGACTCGTCGAGTTCCAAGGTGGACTCGTCGAGTAGGCCTGACTCGGCGAGTCCCCTTGTGACTCGGCGAGTCCAGGCGTCAGGAATGGCCAGATTCAGGATTTTTTCATAATTATCTTATGGAAACTTACCTTAATCATATTAGATCAATATAAATCCGATTTTTTGATAAATATGACTATTATCTTGATCTAATTAAAGATATTTATCATCTAATAAAATATTTAATTTCCTTATATGATAATGATTAATTATTTTGGTAATTATCTTCAAAGAAATCAAGATAAATCAAATAAAGATAATTAGAATATTAATTGTTAATTGGAATTATTTGTTATTTGATCCTCTATGTTTTTAAGTGTTTAAAACCTACCCTAAAGTTTTGAAATTTATATTTGTGATTAAAAGTTTTAATTTAGACAACTTAAATTTCAAACCCTAGATTTTGAAAAGTTTAAAATGCAACCCTATACTTATATGATATTACTAGAATAATATATATATGTATAACTAAATGCTAGTCTTACCGCTAGTAGGCCTCATTCACGAAGCCGATCTATAAGGTGGGTATAAGGTTGCGGCCTATAAAATGGCGCTTAATGGGTGTACACTCACACCCACCGCTTGCTTGATTGGTGGAGGGTCGTTAGCCGAACGGGTAGGATAGGGAAACCTCATCCTCTCATTAAAAGTATAATAAGAAATACGAAGTAACTAAATTTTTTTCTTTAAAATCCCAATCTTAGTTACTTTAGGAAAAGTGAATTGATGCAATCCCATGAAATTACACTTTGCACCTTGCTAAGATGTTAGTGGAGCGTGTGTGGTTTACCGGCACACTAATTGGTTCTAAGCGAAGGTGGCAAAGGGTGATTCATTGTTCATCATAGTTCGATGGAGCGTGTGTGGTTTACCGGCACATCGAATAGGTGATCGTTACAATGAAGGCACCATGTGAATTTGCATGGTAATTCACACCCGCTTTGTGATCCTCGGCATCCCAGTCACAAACAAGAGGGGCATATCGAGATTTAAACATGCCATTGAATAGTTCAATGAATCTCATCCGAATCTAGGAATTCTCAAAAACACTTAGGACTAATAGTTTAAGTTTTGTAATGGAGAATTAGTGAATCGTCATTCACTTACCTTCAATTTATTTGCATATTGGATTACGGCATCCCTTTTCTAGTATGTAAATGTTATTGTTGGATCCTAGCCCTAATTTTTCTTATTGGGTGATAATTAGGGATTCTTGTTCCAATCTATCTTTGTCCTTTCTATAGATGTCAAACGCAAACAACGCTGCTGCTAGTTCTTTCACGTTGATGAGCCTTTGCCAAAAGGTCACCTTCGATGGAACGAACTTTAGCGAATGGATAAGATACATTCGCACCATTGCTCGCTATGAGGATAAAGAGTATGTCCTCGATGAGAAGCTCGAGAAAATCAACCCCGAAGTTGCTACTCCCGAAGAAATCACCGCCTTTGAAACTCATGAGCGAGATGCAACGAAGTTACATTGCATCATGATCGCCACCATGAACTCCGAATTCCAAAAGTCCTACGAGGACATGTATCCATACGAGATGCATCAAGACTTGTTGGAGAGGTACCACCAAAACGCGAGACAAGAGCGTTACGAGATTTTCACTAACATGATTTCCGCTAAGATGGGTCATGGAGAATCTCTTACCATGCACTTGCAAAAGATGTAAAGGTATGTCGACCGCCTTCGCAAGTTAAATGTTGACTTCGGTGAAGACTTGGCGATCGACATGGTGCTTCACTCTTTGCCTCCGATGTACAATCAATTTAGGATGACCTACCACATGAACAAAGAGGAGGTCACCCTAAGTAAACTCCAAGGTCTCTTGAAGGTTGCTGAGAGCAATTTCAAGGACAAGTCTGTTGCACCAACTCCCAATCCATCCGCTGCTCCTGTCTTGGCTATTGGTCAAGGGAAGGGAAAGAAGAGGAAAGCTTCTTCGAACAACTATCGCAAGGTGAAAGCCCGAGATGGTTCCTCTTCTAGTGGGACCAAAGTTGATCCCTCTAAGCCCTGCTCTAACCCGAAGGAGGCAGAGTGCCACCACTGTCACAAGATAGGACATTGGAAGAGAAGCTGCCCGGATTACCTGCAAGCCATCAAGGAAGGAAAGATCAAGCCATCTTTCGTAGGTATATATGCAATCAAATCTAACGATTCTAATCATGCTATTTCTTGGGTTCTTGACACCGGGTGTGGTTATCACATTTGTTCAAATGTGCAGGGACTAAGAAGAAGTAGGGATGTGGAGCAAGGAAGGATCAATCTAATCATGGGGAACAGAAGATCGTCGCCTGTTACCAAGATTGGAGTGTATTCTTTAGTGCTTAGGAATAATTTATGTTTAGATTTGAACAATTGTTGCTATTCGCCAGAAATGGCTAGAAACATCATTTCATTTCATGGTTTATATAGACAAGGATTTAGATTTTCTTTTAATAATGAGAATGGTTCTATTATGGCTTATCTAAATAGTGTCTTTTACTTTGAAGCTATACCATGTAATGGAATATATGAAACTGTTATGATTGTTGATAACTTAGGAAATGATGTTTTGAATGTTGATTCTTCCACTAGTTTGGATAAAGCATCCTTGTGGCATTGCCGTCTTGGACATGTCAACAAGAAACGCATAGCCCAACTCCAAAAGGATGGAGTGTTGGAGTCATTCGACCTTAGGGAAGATGACACATGCGAGTCATGTTTACTTGGAAAGATGACTAAGTCACCCTTCACGAGTACTTGTGAAAGGGGTGAGGGGCTATTGGACCTAATACATACCGATGTATGTGGACCCTTTAGATCAACCACGAAGGATGGGAACCGCTTCTATGTGACTTTTACCGATGATTATAGTAGATATGGGTATATCTATTTAATCAAGCAAAAGTCAGAAACCTTTGAAAAGTTCAAAGAGTTCAAGAATGAAGTGGAGAATCAATTGGGCAGGAAAATCAAGATGCTTTGATCCGATCGAGGAGGAGAGTACCTAAGTCTTGAATTCCACGATTATCTCAAGGAGTGTGGAATAGTTTCGCAATTGATGCCTCCTAGGACACCGCAGTTGAATGGTGTGGCAGAAAGGCGTAATCGAACCTTATTGGATATGGTTCGCTCTATGATGAGTCGTGCTTCACTACCTATCTTCTTTTGGGGGTATGCCTTAGAGACTGCCGCCCATATCCTTAACCGAGTCCCTACTAAGAAGGTTGCCAAAACACCTCACGAGATGTGGACGGGGAAAGCTACCTCGTTGGCACATATCAAGGTTTGGGGTTGCGAGGCTTTCGTAAGACGAGATACTCACGACAAGCTTGAACCTCGAAGTGAGCGATGTATTTTCATCGGCTACCCGCAAACTTCCTTTGGATATCTCTTCTATAGACCGAAAGATAATGTTATCTTTGTTGCAAGGAGAGGAGTTTTCCGAGAGCGAGAACTCATAAGCCAAGGAGACAGTGGGAGGCAAATCGAACTTGAAGAGATTCAAGAATCGATAGATGAAGGAACCTCTACCGCTGGCATTCAACCCGAGGAGGAAACTCCGGTTGAACCGATTGACGAATCCTTACCTCTTAGACGTTCCGATAGAGTTAGAGTTCAACCCCAGTTTTATGGTTTTCATATTACCACCGAAACGGACACGTATATTAGTGATGGTACACTAGTAAATCTTGATGAACCTAATAGCTATAAGGAAGCCATGGCAGGCCCGGAGTCTGCGAAATGGAAAGAGGCGATGGATAGCGAGATCCAATCCATGTACGATAACCAAGTTTGGAATTTGGTTGATTATGTGCCCGAACGTAAGACCGTAGTGTGCAAGTGGATCTTCAAGAAGAAGACCGACGTGGATGGGAACGTACACACATATAAAGCGCGATTGGTTGCGAAGGGCTTTACTCAAACTCCTGGAGTTGACTATGATGAGACCTTCTCACCAGTTGCGAAGATTAAATCTATTAGAGTAATGCTAGCAATTGCCACATTTCATGATTATGAGATTTGGCAAATGGATGTCAAGACCGCTTTCCTTAACGGAAAGTTGGTTGAGGATGTTTACATGGCTCAGCCAGAAGGGTTTGTGGATCCGAAGCATCCGAATAGAGTGTGTAAGCTTGAGAAGTCCATTTATGGACTTAAGCAAGCGTCTCGCAGATGGAATCTTTGCTTCGATGAGAAAGTCAAAGAGTTTGGATTTGTACGAAGCGAAGACGAATCTTGTGTATATATCAAAGCCAGTGGGAGTATAGTAAGCTTCCTCGTTCTATATGTCGATGACATATTACTCATAGGAAACGACATCCTGACTCTGCAGGAAGTGCTTCGCTATGAAGGACCTCGGAGAGGCTTCTTACATTTTGGGAATAAGGATAGTAAGAGAAAGAAGTAAGAGACCAATTGGACTTAGTCAGAATACTTACTTGGAGAAGGTACTAAAACGTTTTAGTATGGAAAACTCAAAGAAGGGAGAACTACCGATACAAGGAAATGCCAAGTTGAGTAAGACTCAAAGTCCGAGTACCGAAGCTGAGATAGCAGAAATGAGCCAAGTACCATACGCTTCCGCAGTTGGCTCAATCATGTACGCTATGACTTGTACTCGCCCTGATGTAGCCTTCGGTTTGAGCATGGTTAGCAGATATCAAGGGAACCCTGGCAAAGCACATTGGATTGCGGTGAAGAACATCCTTAAGTACCTTCGGAGGACGAAAGAATGGTTCTTAGTCCTTGGAGGGAGTGATGACTTGATGGTGCGAGGGTATAGTGACGCCAGCTTTCAGACCGACAGGGACAACTACCGTTCGCAGTCGGGCTGGGTCTTTACCCTAAATGGAGGAGCAGTGACATGGAAAAGTTCCAAGCAGGAAACCGTAGCTGATTCAACGTGCGAATCAGAGTACATCGCAGCGAGCGAAGCGTCGAAGGAGGCAATATGGCTGAAGAACTTCATCGGTGATCATGGAGTTGTGCTGGCCATAAAGGAGCCCATGGAGATTTTCTGTGATAACGAAGGTGCGGTTGCCTTGACCAAGGAACCGAGGGATCATGGTAGATCTCGACATATCGACAGAAAATATCACTTCATTAGACATCGTATAGAAGAAGGAAAACTCGTAGTGAAGAGGATATCATCAGAAGATAACCCAGCAGATCCGCTTACGAAGGGACTGAGTAGGGTTAAGCACTTGCAACATGCTAGGAGCATTGGGCTGAAGGATGATATTAGTATAGATTAGATAGTATTAGAAACGCATAATAGATAAATGTAATTAACATTTGATGATTAAATAAAGGAGTGTTATTTATGAGTAAAGTTACTGTCACATGTTAGTTGTTTAACTATTGTCTCACTTTGCATGTTTTGACTTCCAGAATAATTGAGTTTATTAGGAATAATCGAATTATCCAAATGGTCCACAATCGTTCATATGTTGGGAGTAGATATGAATGAAGATTGTCATGAATTGGTGTGTAGAGTGTCTAAATGGTGTTAGACATAGCAAGAGTTGCTGCAATGTTCATGAGTGCTTATGAACTAGTTTTGAGCATTGGAATAAACCCGCGCTTGCTGGAATCACCTTATGGAATACGATATAAAAGGTGATCGCAAGACGATAATATCATATGGTCTTAAAACCTAGATATATGGTTTATTATTTGTTAATTGATTGTGCATTGATAATGCGAAAACGCATCAGTAACTTGATGTTATAAAACGCATTGTTGTGTATATTTGGTTAATAAATAAGTAAATGCATATAAGTCGAAGTTTATCTGTAAATTTTATCCTAAGAGGATAGAAGAGATATCTTGGCCACTCGATGATTTGATTTGACTTATGTGCCGGGCCCGGTCAGAACTGAATTGATGTGTTCGATTAAGTTCTATGTCAAATAAATCGGAGATCGAGAAATCTAAATGCTAGACTAACCGTTCCATAGGATTATCAGCATGATATCTAACAGAGGACTGTACGATCCCTTATCTAAAAGGACAAGTTTGATTAGATCAGAGTTGACAGCGTCTTTGAGAGCTACGATTGCAAACCGTATTGTACTTGTATAGTTACTAGACTTATCCAAGTGGGAGACTGTTGGAATAGTGTCTAAGGCTATAACTATATTCGGTTGTGCATGGTCCTTTTGGGTTGACTTCGCCATAGCAATTTGAAGGATGATTTATTAAGAGAGAGTAAATATTATAAGGAATAATATTTGGCTATTTGATTAATATAAGTCATAAATTAATTGGTATTAATTTGGTGACTTAAAGAGATTAATTAAATAAGAGGGTATAAACTGTCAATTGTTTGATAGTTAGACTTTGGACTGTAAATCCATTAGGATATACTTTGGACGGATTCTTAGAGCTTTAGGATAGCTCAAATCGTCCATAGGGTTATCTATGGAATGGATTTGGATAGCCTTAAGAGAAGATTATCCAATTAAGGTTTAGGGTGAAACCCTTAAGGAATCTAATAGTATAAATAGACCCTATGGGTGAGGGAATTCGACACACAACCTTAAGCAAGGAACCTCTGGCCGAATTCCTCCCCTCTCCTCTCTCCTAAATCATCTTGCTTGCTATTGGTGTTTGTAAACCATTAGAGGAGTGACAATTGTGACTCTAGA
The DNA here is from genome assembly GCF_052625555.1 of Lactuca saligna. Classification (NCBI taxonomy): domain Eukaryota; kingdom Viridiplantae; phylum Streptophyta; class Magnoliopsida; order Asterales; family Asteraceae; genus Lactuca; species Lactuca saligna. Next base: position 4,018,257 of record NC_136419.1, read on the forward strand.
AGCTCCAAGACAAACAAGATCAACAAGGAATTCAAAGGTATGATTCTAGATCTGTTTCAATATTGTTGTTTAACCTAATTAGCCATTGGAAGTCTTGGATTCAAAAGCATGTTTATTAGAAAGCCTAGATCCAAGCATTAGGGTTTTGCATGCGCACATAGGAAAGTTCTTATGGCTAAAACCCATCACTTTCATGTTTCCAGTTTTCTTTCCAAAATCCCACTTCTTGAGCCTCTGATCTTAAATACCAGCTCCACCGAAGTCCTTGATGGGTTTTGAGCAATACATCAATCCTATGGTGTACATGAAAACCCTAATGGCTTTGGATATAGTTTGTCTAATGAACATGCAATTGATTATCCAAATCCATAAACCCTAGATCTAATAAACTATAACTGAAATTAGGGTTTAGATCTTACCTATGATTGTTATATAGCAATAACAATCAATCCTTGGCTTCAGAAATCTTAGTGCCTCAAGTGTTTCACCTCTAATGGAGTCACAAACACCACTAAGCAACTTGGATGAAGAGGGAAGAGAAGGGAGGCACCAAAAACGGCTGGAAACCCTAAAGGATGTGTTAGCCACGTTTTTGGTGCCTAAGGGCTCCTTATATACTTAGTCTATTAGGGTTATCAAGCTAGGAAACCCTAATTTGACTGCTTAAGCCCTAAATAAGCCATTGACTCCTTCTTTAGAAGCCTTGGACGATTTCTAATGGGTTTGCCCATAGAATTCATCCACTCCACCTTCTATTGAGTCCATAAGCCCATCTATGTAATTATCTTATAATTACATAATAAGTCCCTTAAGTTTAATTAATCTCTTTTAGCCACAAAATTAATGTTTAATTAATTCTTGACTAATATTAATTAAACAATATGGTTTTTCCTTTAATATATTATTCTTATAATATGTTAATAAATCATAATTAAACATTTCTCTCCTTAATTCATCCTACATATTTCTATGGTGAAGGCAACCCTAAAGGATCATGCTCATAATCGGGTCAAATACATACCAAAATAGTTTAGATTTAGACACTAATCCAACAGTTCTAATGTCCAAACATTTCCCATTAATAAAATAACCAAAAATTCATATATTACCCTTGGTCAAACTTAATCTGAACTACAACCCAACCGATTCGACATAGAACACATACTCGGGGCGCACTTAATTTTTTATTGCAGACGAGACGATTGACCACGTACGCGCTACGTACCCAAGTTATGCACCCAAACTTCTCCAGACTTCATTAAGAGCTTAATCCCTAAAGCTCTTACGTCCAACTTTAAGATCTAAGGCTAAATCATCCTCAAGAATCATAAAGTTTCCAACTTTATGACTTTGCATGACAATTAAGTGCCCAATACCGCAAAGTACAACATCTTAATCCATTAAGTGTAACGCCCGTGTTTCTAGGCTAAAGCATTAAAGATGATGTAATAGTTTAGGTCAACCTTTATAACTCGTTTTAGAGTAATAAGAATGAATTATGGAATTTATATGTTTTATACTTAATTATTATGATATAATAAATTAAGGATAAAAATAAGCATCAAAAATAAAATGTTAGATAAACCCGATATATATGAAGAAAGTTGTAATGGTCGATACAAGGATTCCAGAGATATAAAGAACACCGAAATCCAATTTATAACGAAGAAGTTATGACTTGCCGAAATTTCCGGACAGATCAGGCATGACGCTGTGTGATGTAAAAAGTGAGTTTATGACAAAGTGCTTTTTAGCCTTAGCGATCTAAATGAAATTCATAGTACACGTTAAACCGATAGAGTGCATAAAATGAATGTCCAAATCTGACTTCGTATGAGGAAGTTGTGAATTTCATAAGATTTGACATAGCAGGGTGCAACCCATAATTCGAATTATAGATTGAGCGAATTTTAGTTGACACAACCTAAACGAGAATCGTAGATCTTGTCGATAGTAGTTTAACGGTAAAAAGACAGACAAAAATAGACGTCGAATGAAGAAGTTATGAATTTCTAACGAACTTTTCCTGTCTTAGGTTTTAAAACATAACTTTAAAAATTAAGTTAGAATTAGCCGACGGAGTCTGAACAAAAGTTGTAGAGCACGGTCTTACCTACATGTGCATATAAAGATCATGGAAAACGGAGCTCTTATGCGAAAGTTATGAATTTTTGAAGTTCGAGGCACAAACTTCAAGGCTGGAAGAACGCCCAGTGTACGAAGGGGTACACTAAGTGTACCGGAGTACGCCCAACGTACAATATATGTATGCCCAATGTTCACATATTTTCCTTGTCCGAATTACCCACGACACACCCTATGCATGCTCGACATGTCAACGAACACGTAGCTTCTACGCCCAGCGTACGAGAGTACGCCCAACGTAGAGCTGCATACAAGAGTACGCCGTGTGTACCAATAAGTTACGCCCATCATAATGAGGGGCTTCGGCCAACTATAAAAGGGTTGCGAGGCTGCCCCGATTTATTTCACAAAAAATTCATTCTTTAACCCTCTACTTTCTTCTAAACTACACTAAAACCCCAAGCCTAGGGTACCTTCCTAGCACCATAAGAAAGCCCCGGAGAGCCCGAAGTCTCCACGAATAAGAGTTTTTCGAGTCAAAACTCTGCCTGCGCGGAGTTTGGTTTTTTTAGCAAACCTCCTGGTTTTATCAAAGAAGATTATTTTAAGAAGCGAAGTGATGTCCGAATCACCACCTTATCAGGTGAGTGCATAGTTACTTTCATCTTACACATAAATATGAAGTATTTTATATAATTTACGTGCTGAGATCTATATTGGACGAAAGATTTAAACTTTGTTTTTTAGATCTGAACCGTATATGTATTTTCTTTTCAGATCTAGATTTTTTTTTCCAGATCTGAACTTTATATGTATTTTATATCTACAAATATGTTGGGTAGAACATGGGTAGATGAAATAGCTGGTGTGTGAAGAAAGATGAGTTTGAGGATGAGACGAAAGGTGATATAGAATATGAGATGAGGGTGAGGGGTGAAAAATAAGAGAATCCCTTACCCAAACATTGGCCTCGTCATCTAGTAGAGTATGGATGCCAACCATGGACTATTCTAGACGGTCCGTGGAACACTAGAAGGTTCGCAACCTGTAGGTGTTGTGAACGATATGTTCACCCGGTGTACTATAAAAACCCATTGACATTTATTGTACGTGGACTCCCACAAATAATAATGTCGATAAATGAGAGCTATGGACTTAGCACTTGTTAGATGAACCCTGGTAACTATGGATTTAGTGCATGTTGTATAAACCATGGCGATGATGGACTTCATGCCTATTCCTTTGGAAGAATTCTTACGAATGAGTGATAAATGATTCTTAGGGTAGATCCTTAAGAAATAAAGAAGATAATAGGGATGGGTAATTGGATTAATTGTTTGATGATAAAACATAATAACTTTATTATTGTGGGTTGAAAACCCTAGGTACTCACCAGGTTTCCCAACCTGACCCACTCAGTTTATTTGTATCACAAGTGTCTATATAAAGCCACACTACACCGAGAGATTTAAAGAGATGTAGATCACTAGTGTAAATTAATGTAAGTTCTGTTTATGCTTATGTTTCTATATTAAGGATGGCATTTCAAAGTTTTAAAATGAATAAAATACTTTTCTTTGGAAAAAGCCTTGATAACATATTTATCATGTTTTTCTGGGAACAAATTCCGCAATACTTTTCTTTAAAAAAAGATACTCTGATTTAGAAATAAAGCATAAACAAATCAGTCTTTTTTAGCCAAGAAAATGAGGATGACATGAACTTATCCTACTTTGGATAAAAGGAACGGATAAACTTTGACTCAATGCTCGCTTGCACTCACTTACCGAATTACACACAACAATATGTTTTATAACACCAAGTTACTGGTGCGTTTACATATTATCAATGTGCAATCGACTCGTCAGATACAACTCGCACATCTCGGTTTCAAGAATATAAGATGTTATCGTCTCACCAATCACTCGTGATACAATTCATGAAGTGATCCAAGTGAGCGTGGGTTTAATCCAATGCTCAAATCATATTCATAAGCACTCATGAACGTTGCAGCAAACAATTGCTTATGTCTAATACACTTTACACAATCCACACACCAATTCACGACATTCTTCATTCATACTTACTTCCAACATATGAACGACTGTGGTCCGTTCGAATAATTTGATTGTTCTGAACTAATTAAATTATTCAGGAAGTCAAAACATGCAAAGTGAAACATAAGAAAAATACTAATCTCATATGGCCTCAAACCTTTGAGTATAAATAAAACACCTTTTATTTATCACCATATCGATTACTCATTATTTGTTGTTTCGGGTAATCAACTTCTTACTTGAATTATTACTACACTTGTCCCATGCTCTCAGCATGCACACAATGTTTACCTACAGTCCTTACTTTGTGAAATAGATCAAATGAACACATTTCCTATCATACTTATTTCACAACTCCTAATCCTTTTTCACAAGTGAAAGAATATCAAATTCTTGCCACTTATAGTATATGTTAGATTCTAACATTTTATGGAATGATCCTTTTGTAATGTCACTGCACTAAGGTCACAATGACTATTTCCAATGAATTACAAAGGTCTCTATCGGAAATTATTACAAGATAATTCTGTAGATGTGATGTCTCTCACTCAAAGTACGTTCCTTTGAACATCCTTCTTGCATAAAAGTTTCTAATCTAGACATAGATTATTAATATCCAACTCCCAATATGGAAACCTTTCCATACTTACCATATGACAACTCATTCTTAATATAATCTTATGTATTCATAATAATGTTGATATGCTCCATCCAATATCATACTTCCAACTACTCACAAGCGACCAATCCTTAGCAAGCTTTGGATCGTCCTTTGATAGTTGTTTAATTATCTTAGTCAAAACCGATTCTAGTCCTTTTTCCCTCCAAATGCGCTAGACATTTGGAAAATTTTAGAATGGTCAAACATAAAGATTTGATACTTTGCCATAATATTTTATGTGTCTCGTTCTTACAATTCGAACTATGAAGAGGGATACCGTAATTATAATCAAAATTCAAGAACACACTATGTATCCTTGACTAAATATATTAACATTCCACAACCTAATCCTTTGGCATACTATTCTCTCCCTTAATTATAGCAAAACAAATATTCAACCCTTACAACTTTGCAAGGTATGATTCTTGTTTTCTATAATTAATATTGCTAACTTGCAATACTTGCCTTAATAATCATACAAGCATAACATTTATACTGCCACTATCACGATGATTATTATAAACATAACACTTATGCTCCCACTAGCTTTGACATGTATTCAGAAACAACTTAACTTCCAAAAAAACAATACCTATTGAATTTCTTAAGTTCATATTTCTAATACCTAATGCTTTGATAATATTTTATCTAAGCTTCTTAATCTCATATACCATTGCCTTAGATAGCTCATATGTGTGTCTTAAACAATTCAGACTACTTGCCAAATCTCACAATTCGAATTATGGAAAGGGATACCGTAACCATAATCAAATTTGAGAATACAATTTTACAATCGCTATCTTCTTAAAATCTCTCTTAGTGAAAGCATTTCCTCACAATCATTTTCATGAAGGAGGGAATCTTATGACACTTAGATTTTAATGGTGTATGTGTTCCTATCCATGTGAATTTTTCAAAACCAAAGTTTACGACAAATTCAAACTCATATGGATTGAACTTTCTTAATCTTGATTTCTTGCCTTATGGTAACACGACTGCCCACCATGTCTTCCAAGTAGTTAAGCAGCTCACCCTTTCCTATCAATGTACTTTTCATTGATCAAGGTCCTTGCCTTTTATGCATTCAAATGAGAACTCATAGAACTCACATGCATAATTAACTCAAATGGATCCACACAAAAACAAGATAGTGTCAACATGATAGGTTGTAGACCTCAACTCGTGTGCTAGTGATGATCGATAAGGTTTATTCTTGATTAGTTCTTGAAACTTTTCGAGACCATTAAGACTCCCACTGACTCCTTGACATATAAGATTCTTTGGTCAATTAACATTTATTGACAAACGAATATTCAAGAGTTAGTGTAGCTTTTATCAAGACAAAACACATCATAAAATTGGTCCTAGTTGGTCTTTATCTTATCCAAGACGTCACAACTTTCCAATTTCAAATGTGAAAGAATAATAAAACCCTTTTCCAAATTCTAGATTTGATGAATGTTATAAACCTTCTTAAGACTTTTCACTCAATGTCACAATCTTAACTTTAAGACTTGTTTTGGAACGAAGTATGATTGACTTCTTGATTTAACCATTTCTTCAATTCTTGATTCCTCTTCTTAGACATACAATTGCACAAAGACTCACTTAGAGGATCAATTGAGATATGGTTCTTAATCATTAAGATTTATCATAAAACATAATAAAAGGCACTCTCCCTTCTTCTTAGAATAGAGGAACTTTTATCCTACTGCCTACTTGATTCTTCTTATTTGTTCTGCTATTGATTTAAGCTCTTTCATTCAATTCAGAATTGCACTTACTCTTATAAGTATAATCATATTTACTAGACCTTTAGTAAATCATGACGAATATCTTTGTTACTCTTGTGGTGGACTTGATCAATACACAACTTTGTGTACTCGATCTCCTAGTCCTTCACTTGACACTTTGTCAGCGAATTAGTCTAATTTCCAAATATGAAATTTCTCATTCATCGTGCAACCAAGTTGCATGATTCCAAGTTTCTGTCCAATCGAAACTTGGGCGATGAGAAACTCTCCCTATTTGGTAAATTCTTGACATTTCCATAAATAACCTAATTAAGAATCACATCCATTTGTTGTAGAAATATGCAAACATCAATTTTTCATAACGATTTCATTGCAAGGAAATAAATAAATAAATGAGTCAAACCAAAATTTATTTTATTCATACAAGCAGCAGAAAACATTTGTCCTTACAATGCAAAATCAACTGAAAAACTATGTAGACAAATATTTCTAACAATTATATCATAACTTTCTAAGCTCAAAATCTAATCTTCGAATCCATGTGATCGAGATCCATCTCTTCGTGATTAGACTCATCTTGCTTTTCCATCAGGCTTCCTCTCTTTTCACTGATCCTGCAAAACATTCAAATGCAATCTTATTACATTATGTATTAAGAATCAATGAATTGGAACTTAATGGAGTTAGATAGTGGATTTTACCTGAAGCACAACTATACTCTTTAACTCTCCCATCTTCTGGACTCTTCAGGCTCTTAGGGCAGACTTGTATCCAACACCCTTTCTCTTGGCAGCAAACGCAGGTTGGTTCTCCTCGAACGTCCTTGGAAGCATGGTTGGTTGACTTTCCCAACAAATATGCCCCATTGCCTTGCCAAATCATTTCTGATTCAGCAGCAATGAGCATGTAAGTTAAGTCAATGAGGTTTGCGTCATGATCCATCATATGATACTTTCTTTTGAACTCATTATATGATTCAGGGAGCGATTGTAGAACCCAGTCCACAACCAACTTATCAGGGAATGACGCACCCAACATTATCAACCTATCGATGTGTGATTTCATTCCTAACGTGGGCACACACGGGTTTACCATCTTCATGTTTCATTTCGAATAGGGCTTTAGTGACATTGAACCTTTCAATTCTTCGATCTTGTGGGTTAGGGAGAATAATTGGAGGAGGTGGAGGAAGTGAAGCATGATTTCTTGTTCCTCGATCGAATCGTGGAATATCATCTTTATGTGGAATGCTTGTTCCACGAGATTTGGGAAGACCATAGTTGTCGTACTTTGACATCTACAAAACAGGAGAAAACAAATTCAAGTTAGTTAATTGATTGAGTCCTTAATAAATCACCCAAATGAGATACTAAGGCTAGGACCCAACACAATATTCTACAACTTGGGAGAGGGATGTCGTAACCCAAATTGCAGAACATTTAAAGGTAAGTGAATGACGATTCACTAATTTTCCACCATGAAAACTGAAAACCCGATTAAGTTTTAAATTCTTTGAAAACTCCTAGATCTTTTGAGATTCATTGAACATTTCAATGGCATGTTCAAATCTTGATATACCCTTCTAGTTTGTGACTGGGATACCGAGGATCACAAAGCGGGTGTGAATAACCATGCAAACTTACATGGTGCCCCCACATGTTACAGTCACCTATTCGATGTGTCGGTTAACCATACATGCTCCACCGAACTATGACAAACATTGAGTCACCCTTTGCTACCTTTGCTTAGAACCATTTAGTGTGCCGGTTAACCACACACGCTCCACTAACTTCTTCGCAAGGGCACAAAGTGTAATTTCATGGAATTGCATTAATTCACTTTTACCTAAAGTAACTAAGATTGAGAATTTGTAAAAGCATTTAGTTACTTTTGTACTTCATTATTACTTATAATGGAAAGTTTCTGTCCTATCCTACCCGTTCGGCTAACGACCCTCCACTAGTCAAGAGTGTGGTGGGTAAAGGTGGATACCCATTCAATTGCCATTTTATAGGCAATTTCCTTAAACACCCCTTATAGACCAGCTTCGTGAATGAGGCCTACTAACGGTAAGACTGACTTTTACTCATACATATATATATATATATATATATATATATATATATATATATATATATATATATATATATAACGTTAGAGTTTTATATAGTATAGGGTGTATTTTATACTTTTAAAATACTATGTGATCTAATTTAATAGATTACACTTTTAATTTAATTAAATTGTAAACCAAAAACTATATGGATTTATTAAATCTCTTTTAATTATACACCTTAATTATTTAATAAAACCATAAGGGTGTGATTTGAACTTTTCAAAACAATACTAGGGTTTTAGAATTTAACATTCCTAAATTAAACTTTTAATCAACTTTTAAATTCCAAAACTTGAAGGCAAGTTTTGAAACATTTCAAAACATTAGGGTTTAGAATTTAAATATTTCAAAATAAACCTTTTAATCAAAATTTAAATTCCAAAACTTGAGGGCAAGTTTTGAAACTAATCAAAACACAAGGATCAAATAGCAAATAACTTAAATTAAACAATTAATCTAATTATTATCTAATTTGACCTAAAATTAATTTCTTGGAAGATAAGTTACCCAATTAATATAAATAATCAAACTTTAATCAAATAAGGAAGTTATTATCTAATCAATTGGTAATTATCTTTTGTTTAATCAAGGATACACTCAAAATATGATTAAAATTCGAATTTTAATGACCCATAACAGTTAAGGCAAGTATCTTTGAGTAAAACAGCAAGAAATCTCGAAACTGCCTCCTTCTGACGCTCGAACTCGCCAAGTTCCTCTATGGACTCGCCGAGTAGGAGCCAACTCGCCGAGTTCACCAGTCAGAAAGCCAAAATTTCAATTTTGTAACAAGAATGAACATGCTATGCATCAATACAATAGAAACCAATCAAGGCTCTGATACCACTGATGGGTTTTAGCCATAAGAACATCCTATGTGCTTATGCAAACCCTAATGCTTGGATCTAGGTTTGTCTATTGTACATGCAATTCATCCAAGACTTTAAACCCTAGATCTAGCATATGATAATCAATATTATATATAATAATAGGTTTAAGATATTACCTTGATTTTTATGTAGCAATAACAATCACAAATCCTCCTTGTAATGACTTTAGAAAGCTTAGAGTCACAAATGTCACTCCTCTAATGGCTCACAAACACCAAGAGAAAGAGGATGAAGAATAAGGAGAGAAGAGGCTACCCAAAACGTGTGGAAACCCTAAGGAACAAGTTCTTCACGTTTTTGGGACTTAAAGGTTCTTTAATTAGTGAGGCTATTAGGGTTATCTAACAAGGAAACCCTAATTTGGATGCTTAGGCCCTAAGCAACCCATAGACTCCTTCCTTAAAGGCCTAGGACGATTTCTAATGGGTTTCCCCATAGAATTCGTCCACCCCCTTAATATAGAGTACATTAGCTCAATATTCAACTATCATACAATTGACAGTTCTAATCCCTTAAGTTTAATTAATGTCTTTTAGCCACAAACTTAATTCTTATTAATTCTTGACTAATATTAATTAAACAATATGATTTCTTCTTTAATATATTATTCTCATAATATATTAATAAATCATAATTAATCCTTTCTCTCCATAATTCATCATATCAAGTTGCTTTGGTGAAGGTAACCCAAAAGGACCATGCACCATCGGGTCAAGCACATACCAAAATAGTTATGGACTTAGACACTAATCCAACAGAAACTCTGCCCGTGCAAAGCCCGTTTTTTATCAAACCTCCCGGTTTCATCAAAGTAGATTATTTTAAGAAGCGAAGTGATGTCCGAATCACCACCTTATCAGGTGAGTGCATAGTTACTTTCATCTTACACATAGATATGAAGTATTTTATATAATTTACGTGTTATGTGTGCATACTATCTGTTTACTTGAGATCTATAATGGACGAAAGATTTAAACTTTGTTTTTCATATCTGAACCGTATATGTATTTTCTTTTCAGATCTAAATTTTTTTCTTCAGATCTGAACTGTATATGTATTTTATATCTACAAATATGTTGGGTAGAACATGGGTAGATGAAATAGTTGGTGTGTAAAGAAAGATGAGTTAGAGAATGAGATGAAAGGTGATATAGAATATGAGATGAGGGTGAGGGGTGAAAAATAAGAGAATCCCTTACCCAAACATTGGCCTCGTCATCTAGTAGAGTATGGATGCCAACCATGGACTATTCTAGACGGTCCGTGGAACACTAGAAGGTTCGCAACCTGTAGGTGTTGTGAACGATATGTTCACCCGGTGTACTATAAAAACCCATTGACATTTATTGTACGTGGACTCCCACAAATAATAATGTCGATAAATGAGAGCTATGGACTTAGCACTTATTGGATGAACCCTGGTAACTATGGATTTAGTGCATGTTGTATAAACCATGGCGATGATGGACTTCATGCCTATTCCTTTGGAAGAATTCTTAGGAATGAGTGATAGATGATTCTTAGGGTAGATCCTTAAGAAATAAAGAAGATAGTGGGGATGGGTAATTGGATTAATTGTTTGATGATAAAACATAATAACTTTATTATTGTGGGTTGAAAACCTTAGGTACTCACCAGGTTTCCCAACCTAACCCACTCAGTTTATTTGTATCACACGTGTCGATATAAAAGCTACACTACACCGAGGGATTTAAAGAGATGTAGATCACTAATGTAAATGAATTTAAGTTATGTTTATGCTTATGTTTTTGTATTAACGATGACATCCTAAAGTTTTAAAATGAATAAAATATATTTCTTCGGAAAATGCCTTGATAACATATTTATCATGTTTTTCTGGGAACTAATTACACAATACTTTTCTTTAAAAAAAGATACTCTGATTTGGAAATAAAGCATAAATAAACCGTTTTTTTGCCGCGAAAATGGGGATGTCACGTTAGGATCCTCTAAAGAGTGCATGGAGCAAAACTAACCATCAAAACAATATTTTTATGACTCAAGACCCCCCCTAAGGTCTGAAAGGACGAATTATTGAGTCAAAAACATTCTATGCTCAAGAATCACCATTTTGGGACCAAAAAGTGTCTTAAAGGAACAAAAGTCTAGATCTACAAGAGATAGTGATCAACATGCAAACTTTTTACCTTCTGGAGCTTGCTAAGAAGAAGAAAATCTCATATCCAAAGTGCTTCCCAAACTTCATGCTCTCTACACCACCCTCTTCTTTTTCAAGGACACTTTTAAACTCTCCAAAGGCTCCAAAATGCTCTCTCACATTTAGGTCTTGCTTGGGGGTCGATTTCACATAACGAGTTTGAATAAGAATGAGATGTGAGGCTATAATGATGTTTAAATATGATTCAAACCCTAAAAATTAGGGTTACATGATCCTCACATATGCCCTGCGTATGAGGTATACACCTGCATACTAAGGTGCGCCCTAGTAGGCTTAGCGTACACACGTACACTCAACGTACTCCCAAAACCCCAAAGTTACCAAAATGCCATTATGGGCCCTTTTCCACTCTTTCTTTTACTTAGGGACCAAAATGCAATATAATTCAATTATAGGGTCAAAATTAGAAGTACCTCATCATTGGGATGTTACAACACCATATTATATGTTTGGGAAAATGACGTAACGTCCCTACTATGTATTTTAACTTTACCCCTTTCAGTCCTTAAAGTTAATTTCTTATCCTTTAAGAGAACGAACTTGTTGTCAACCTGCTTTTTTGGCACTATGACCTAATATACCAGGTTACATAATAAAACTTGATGTTTCTCTCTCTCTCTCTCTCTCTCTCTCCCTCTGTATATATATATATATATATATATATATATATATATATATATATATATATATATATATCGTGGGGATCTAATACTGTAAATGATTAACGGATACGCTTATGTTAGGATTAATGGAGAAGTTGTTGGTGTCTCCTTCTCCTACTGATGACGCAGTTGGTGGTTGACCCATATGAAGTGCGACTGTTACGCCATCCTCGCAACTATGATCAGTACTATTGTTATTGAGATTTAGTTTGAGGTTAAGGTCTTTAATAAGATTTCGGTGAAAGGAGTAGTGTGAGGAGGATGAGATACTTGAGTGACGACGTTAGTGATAGTTGAGGTATTTGGATACTTCATGGTGTTGGGCTTGAACTGGAGGGCTAAGAGAGAGTAGAATTGAATCCTCATCCACTTCATCACCATCCAAACACCCATTACTCTCGCTTGTTGTTGTCATGTTTGTAAATCTAGACCAAGTTTGCATGAAGAGATTGTCACGGATTTAGGGTATGTGCATTGCTAGAGAAGAGAAATTGAAATGAAAAAAAAATCAAAAAATAAAAAACAAAAAACAAAAAGATAGAGAAAAACTGGAACAAAGAAAGATCAAAGAAGCTAGTGAGATGCTTTTTAAAAAGATAGTCATAAAGATGACACATACATACAAACATATAGACGAAGAGGGCAATAAAGATTTGGGTGTTAGTAGAGAAAACAAATCATCATGAGAGAGAGAGAGAACAATTAATATAAATATAGATAATCAATGATTATGAACCAAATGGGTAACCGAGTTACCCTTTTATTTTGTCAAAAGTGATCAAATCAACCCGACAAAAAACAGTTTGTTTCCTTAAAAGGTATGGAAAATACTTTAGAGACTGAAATGGTAAAATCGAAATATATAATATGATCGTTGCGTCAATTTTTCTATATGTTTAAAGAAATATTAGGAGCATGATATGATATGTTATGTAAATGGTATTTTAACAAAGGTTGTTAATATCTTATCAAATACAAAACCTTATCATGTTACGTATAACACAACACAATGTGGTTAAACCATGGTTGGAATTTGATTTTTCTTCAATAGTTCTATATGTGCTTTGTGATTGTTATTTTTCTATGCAACATCATTAGGTGATTTGTCTAAAATCATACAAATTCACATTTAATACATTCAATGGTAGTTTACATTAAAAAAATTTAGAATATTAATATAAAATTAAATTTAATGTTTGACGCAAAAGGTTGACTTGTCACGTGAGCACCTTAAGGGCATGGGTCACGCACCGGACTTCCACTTTTAATGCTATCAAACCAACCTCCGGTACACCACCCCTTGAACGATGGGTCCCATTGCCCCCTGTGTTCCGGTTTCGGTGTGCTCGATCACGTGCGATCTCATCGTAAAACACGTTCCGGTGTGTCTCTGCAAAGATTTATACTGGCATAATCTAATTCCTTATTTAGTGTGGGATCGTGCGACCCTTCCACTTGTCCTCCATCATGTTGCCACGTATAATATCTTTCCTAATAATATTTTTGGAGTAAGATGCAGTTTTGACCCCTGTGCTTTACACATATTTACTGATTTAGTCAAACTTTTAAATTGTTGACATGACTTGCTCACGTATAATATCTTTGGTAATAATATTATTGTCATTTGGCCTCCGTTAAATGAATGTAAAATGACAAAAATGTCCATGTTTTTTTTTTCTTATTTTATCTTTCTCATAATCAATTTTTAACTTGAATGATTAGAAAAAATGTCTTAACGGCAAAAACTTTTGGCCCATCAATGGAGCTTAACGCATTCTCTATTTGTCCCACGTCTTTGAAAGTAAACTCTGAAATCAATGAACCCAAGAAACCCATTTCACGGTGTTTTTTTTTATGATCACTCCAATTTAAGATTCTGGGCAGTGTTGGTGATTTGTTATAATTAATATTATTTAATTGTAATAGGATTATTTTGTTGACCCAAAGTGATCTTGATAAACATTAAACAAGTAAGAAATGTGTGGAGTACACACTTGTTTAAGTTTAATCAATTTTCAAAGTACACTGTCATTTAGGATTGAAGCCCCTAAACGAACAGGGGTCCGGGGGCAACGCCCCTGGGAGCGAGGTCCAAGGGGGAGAGCCCATGGCTGGGGTCGAGCTGACCATTGGTTTGACCCTTATCCAAACTTCCGTTATTATGTTAGTTTTTATGGTTTTATGACAGTTTGAAACTATCATATGACAGTTTTCAGACAAAGATCAAAAGTCGGTTTTGGTCTCCATTTCTGGTACATTCGAAACTATCATCAATACATTCTCTCTTCTGGGCTCTCTGAGTCTTATCTGATTAAAGAATATTGGAAGTACCACCCAAATACTTTAATCTGAAAGTGTTTAACACAATTCTTAGAATTTCCAAGCCTTTTCTATACCCCAATTATTACAAAGATTAAAGTATTTTGTGATCATGGCAAGTGGTGATTCAGTGAAGGATATGACAAGCAAGTTTGACAAATTGAACAAATTTGAAGGGCAATATTTTTGTAGATGGCAAAAGAAGATGCACTTTCTCCTTACCACTCTGAAAGTGGTGTATGTTTTGAGTACACACATGTCAGTTTTACTAGAATCCGTTGAAGATGAACCTGTGGAGGCAACATGAAGGAGATCAAAGTGGGAAAATGATGATTACATATGTCGTGGTCATATTCTCAATGGTATGTCTGACTATCTTTTTGATATCTATCAAAATTTTGAATCTTCAAAAGAACTGTGAGATTCTCTTGAATCCAAATACATGGTCGAAGATGCTTTTAGCAAGAAGTTTCTTGTCAGTAACTTTATGGGTTACACGATGATTGATTCTATGCCTGTTATGGAACAATTCCATGAAATGTTAAGGACCCCAGGATAGTTTGCTCAACACAATCTGAAAATGGATGAAGCCATTTCTGTGGCTGTGATCATCGACAAACTTTCCCCTTCCTGGAAAGATTTTAAACATAATCTGAAACATAACAAAGATGAATTAACTTTGACTCAACTTGGAAGTCATTTGCGGATTAAAGAGTCTTTAAGGACTCAAGAACTTGATAACAATACTAAAGGAAAAAACCAAGTTGGTTTCTCTTCTGTAAACATGGTGGAAGGAGAAAGTTCAAAGAATCTCAAGAAGTCTAATGAAAAACTATTTCCCACAATAACGAGCCTAAATAAGTTTATATATATTAAACAAAATTAACAAAATTGAATTTTTCCTATAACAATCATGCACTAGTTTTTTAAACTGTAAATAAAAAACAAAGATTTTCCGGTTTATAAAACCAAAAAAAGATGAGAATTTTAAAGGATATATGGATTAATTTTTTTATTAATATATAAACAGATCATTTATACTGTGAAATATTAAAAGAATTATATAATAATTATCAAAGATATAGAAAAGAAAAATACTATAAATAGATAATTTATACAGTGAAATATTAAAAGAATTATATAATAATTATAAAAGATATAGAAAAGAAAAGACTAATTTGATAGGTTAGGTACTCTTTAATCTATTATCTTTTGTCATTCATTTACTTTACCTTACTCATCTCTTCCAAATTTCAACGATGCATAAATTACAAAGATATACAAACTCTTACGAAAGAAATATGGGTTAAAGGCTTAGATACATACGATTTAGTAAGAGGAAGAGCCATAGGACCACAATATTGATCTGCGACCAACAAGAGGTACAACTGCAGAGTCGACGACGACCGGCAACATACGACCATCGATTGTGGTTGACGTAGTGACTGATAGGTGGAGATTTGAAGCCATGAGAGTGATTAAAACATTCAATAAGTCAACAAAGGTCCAAGAGGCAAAGGAGGGCGTGAGAGTAGACACCGAACTCATGGAAGTAACAGCAGAAACAGAAAGCTCAAAGAAATACGACGAAAATGGGTTTTGATTTTTTTTTTTCAAGAATTTAAACTTAGTCATTAGGATTGGGCAGTTTTCAAAAAATTTGATTTTTTTTGGAAATTTCAGTTTTCATACTTATCTCTCTAATATAAGGAAGGGCAAGTTTTTTTTTTTTTTTTTTTTTTTTGTCAAAAAATATTTAAACGATTTTAGTTAATAAAAAACTAGAGTTTCTTGACATTATATTGAAGTATTGCCACCTTCCTTTTAATATGGGAATCTGTTCATGGTGAAAATATATTATATCGATGTTAAGTTTAATTTGTGTAGAGTTTCTTGACATATATAAATGTTAAGTTTAAAGGATGTTTTTGAAATTTGTTTAAAAATACACATGGTGAAAAGAAATTTCTGGACAAGTTAGAGGGCTGAGCACCTCCCTGCCCCTACTGCCTCAGCCCATGTATCCCGTCCTATTTAAACGAATAAATCTATTACTGAAAACATGTTTATTTAATGTAGGGTTACATGTTTAGGACTTAGAAATGTAAACATATCGTGTCGGGTCCTAACCTTAAATTATGGATGAGCATTAGAACCACCGAAATCGGAACTGGACCGAAACCGGAAGTGATAATAAGGTCCGGTTACCGGTTCTCCATTTTATGAAAACCAGTCCCGGTTCTAAAAATTGGAATCTCTTTTATATTTTTTTCCTGTTTTTTAAAATGTGCATAACTCACTCATATGTATTCGAATTATTTGATTTTTTTCCAACATGTAATTTGGAGTTTGTAATTTATTTTTGACTGTACAAAGATATGTTTGGTTAGGTATTGAATCAGATACATGTCCCGAAAGAAAGAATATCGATGCTTCATTTTTTCTATTTCAACATTTTTTTTGTTTTTTTGTTTTTTTTTTTTTAAATGAGCATAACTCATTCATATGACGTCGAAATTACTTAATTTTTTTCAAGCATGTAATTTGGTGTTTGTAGTTCATTTTAGAATATAAAAACACATATTTTGGTTAGATATTAAATCAGTTATAGACCCCAGAAGACAGCATATCCATGCTGCGTATTCTCTGTTTCAACATTTTTTTTTGGAATTTGTCCCGGTTTTAAAATATGCATAACTCACTCATACGAAGTCGGAATTACTTGATTCTTTTTTCATCATGTAATTTAATGTTTATACTTCAATTTAGAATGTAAAAAGTCTTAATTTGGTTAAATATTGAATAATTTACAAGTTCCGAAAGATAGCATATCATCTATAATATTTCAACCGTTCTAATTTGAAAAATAATCGAAAAACCGGGAACGAAACCGAAATCGGCCCTAGAACTGGCAATTCGGTTCCCGATTATTATAATATAGGAAAACCGGTTCCAGTTCCGAACCGATCCGGTTCTAAAGCTCATCCCTACCTTAAATGGTTAATTTTTCCAGTTTGATTATGTCAACCTATAGACTTAAAATGGTTGAAATCTTTTACTCAGACATGTTTATTTTATGTTAGGTTCATATCGGGTTAGCGTGTCGTATTATTTTTTGTCAATTTAAAATGAAAATTAATTAAAGGATGTACCAACCAGAAATTTTCCACTTCTTTATATAAAAAAAATAAGAGGAAAATGTTGTTACAATCAAGAATGAAGAATTAGGAAATACATTGCTATTTGAGAAAAGTCAACAAAAGTCAAAGGAAACACAATGTGTGGGCTAAAGATGCGGTGGGTACTTAAGTAACACGAATACGATAAAACGATGTGTCGGTAAAATCTGAGTCATGTGATACATGTCGTTATAACAGTACCTGTGGCATGTTAGTAGGATACGTGGCGGACTTTGGGGGGACATGTAGGATGTGATGCAACTCAGCATAAACGCAACGCGTAAGTAACATTTTCAGCCTTGTATAAATTGTTCGTTGTGGGTTTTTGATGGTTACTTTAGCATATCGAAACCAGAGGTAGAAAGTAGTAATCATGGATTGAAAACAAAGTTGGTGAGGATGGTTTTCGAGGGACAACATATAGATAAAGGAAGTGAGTGTTGATGGCGGCATACGATGATACACTTATAGAACGAGATAAGGTTACGCAAGTGAGGAGTTGTAAAGCATCGCAAGACTTGAGACTGCGACAATGGTAGGCTTCACTAACTAGCCATGTAAGCTCAATAGAAATTTTCTAGGCACATAACAAAGTAATTGATTTTACGTGAAAATATAAGTAAATCACTATGTGTGACTATCCTTGATTATGTAAAAGTGTTTTATAGTCAAGATTTTAGAATGTAAATCCTTGTTTTCTCTAATTTAGGAAAATGGATTATTTTGGGAAAAGTGAAAATATCAAATGTTTAGATGATTTTAAGAAGGCATTGTTAATTGTTTGATGAATTTGCAAGATAGTATGGTATATTATTTGAGAGATATGGTTAAGCTCTACATCAATGTAATTAAATATTTGATATGTTTGGAAAAAAAGCTTATTATGTACATATACTATGGGTTTTTATTAAACATTTAAAGAGAAAAAAAACAATCAATAAGTTAAATTTATTAAAAAAACAATTAAAAAAGCTTAACTATTGGAATGGTCATTTAGAAATCAAAATTATTAGAATAATGAGGTGACAAAAATATTAAGTGATAGTATAGTTTTACCATTAGAGATCCTCTAAAATCTCGTAACCATTAAATGATACTACAACAATGGTTGGCCAAAATTTCTCCCATAGATACCTAATGAATTATTGTTGGAATCCTAAATCGATGAGAACTTAGAGATCAAGTAATCATAAAGATGGCAAGTTGGCTATGAATCCTAATTGTAGTCTAATAGCAAGTCGGTTATTAGAATTCTATAAATACAATGTCTTAGTCGAGTTTTAGGATTTAATAGACAACAAATAAAGGTTTTTGAGTTATATTTCCTTATTTAATCAAAGAGTTATTTTGATTATATATACTTGTGCATCTTTAATTGGTATCAAAGCTAAGAACAGGAGGCTGTGAGATCAGATTTCTTACTTGTTAAACAAGGAGGTCAACATGGCGGGAGAAGAAGGAGTTACAAGCGGTACTCCGGGGAGGGAGAAGGAGACTGGAATGACCTTTGTTACCAGTCCGATGCTCACACCCACCAATTACACAGTGTGGGTTATAAAGATGGAGGTTCGCTTGCAGTGACTTCAAGGCATGAGGCAAAGCCTCATCTTTGCATCGGGGGATTAGTCGGTACACGAAAGCTGGACCGGAAACCCTCGTTAGGGAAGCTACCTTTCCAAAAAAGATGAAGGTTGTGCTCCGCATTCACAAATATTGGAGCATGATTGATCCAAGAACCGCAATAACGGAAGAGAAGGATTGCCTTGTGCTAGGTCTGCTCTATCAAGCTTTCCCGAAAAGTTTGATTATGCAGATTGGAGAAGCCGATTCTTCAAAATCCTTATGGGATGCAATCAATGTTCGACACATTGGGGTTGATCGAGTGAAGGAGGCCCGACTATAGATCCTGATGGCTGATTTCGATAGAACTAAGATGCAAGAGACTAAATCGATCGATGCTGTTAGCGGGAAATTGTCGGGATCGCCTTAAAATCGACTGCTTTAGGAGAAGTGATTGAAGAATCCAAATTAGTTAAGAAATTTCTGAAAGCTTTGCCCAGAAATAAGTGTTTCACCCTGACTGAGCTACTCGCTGAGTCAGGGACTTGACTCGCCGAGTAGATAACTTAAACCACGCGCATAGTTTGCCTTCTCCTCGACGAGTTAGGACTACCAACTCGTCGAGTCCTTCTGTCAAAATAAATAAATAATTTAAATTAAATGCGTACTAGGGAACCGAGCATTACAGTAAATACAAAATGAGTTACGTTACATAGTTAAATTTCTAAATACATGTATTATCAATAAATGGAATTATTTACAGAAAACATAATTGATAACTATAATTAAAATTAAAATATGATATTATATTTTAAATATGATAGTTTAAAAACGTTTGTAAGAAATAATTCCCGCGAAAATCTGCGTGTGGGCACCGAATAGAAGGATGTGGATGACAGGTGGGCATGTGGTGGGAAATACGGCCATATGTAGTGTGGAATTTACTTTTTGACCGGCCGGTAACTTCCTTGGCGGTAAACTCGAAAACTGGAAAGCGACATACGCATTTTTCTCAGTCTTGTTGAACCCATGTAGATATTATCTACTGCCAAAAGTTGTTGTCGAATCTGAAATGTAATGGCGATTGGGTTACTTTTTTTACATGTAAATTCATGACACACATTCAGAATAACAACCACTTTTTCTTTTTATAACATTCAACATGGTTTGATTATTTGTTGAGTTTTGAAGTTTTATTAATTTGATTTGAAATTAAAGAAAGATAATGAATCATAGATTACAAATTGTTTAATGGTTAAACATAGAAAACAATGTTCCAAATTAGTGTAGAAATAACTCAATGATGATTATTTATGAATTAAACATTTCAAAGCAATTTGACAATTTGAATTTCAAATGTTTCGGTTTTAATATGTATATTAATTGATGATGGTGTTGTTTTTACAATAACTATGACATAAAGTGTATGTTTTATAATACAAGTACTGTTATATAAAACTTAATGTCAAGTTAAATAACCTTTTAAAATTATCAAATATACATTGTGAACTTTATAATGGCATTAGAATAATTGTGATCTCATTTCCAACATTAGTCAAAACTATATCCTCCAAGGATTCGACTACATAACATATCGAGTGTGAGATTTTGGAAAAAAATTTCTATCTTAAATTTATTTTTCTCTCTATGGTAAAAATAGAATAATTAAATGGGACATCATGACCATCTTCTTAACAATAAAAATGACTACATAGTTCGTAAATAATGCTCTCTGGATTTACGAGTAGATGTAAACAAATGGAGTATCCAGTCTGATCCTATTTAGATTTGGATTCAGATCATTGGTTTAGATTTGGATTCGGATCATTGGCTTACGTTACTCGAAATACGATGCATATCTTGCCAAAATCCAATGTGGTTTTGGTGGATTTTAAGGTTGATTTTTGTCTCTTTGATGCTTGTCGGCGTGCTTGTATTTTTGCGAAGAAAGAAGCTTCAGTGAACTTTTAGACAAACCCGCAGGATGGCAAGTCCACACTTACGCCAACTGACATTTTGGTATTTGGATAGATAGGAGGGAAGCATGCGTACGTGGATCTTACTGAGGTCTCTCCTCTCGTTAGTTTGTGGAGCGGGGGTTTTACAGCAGGGCATGCCGCTTTGAAAGCAGTTGCGTGCAAAGTGGTAAAGCACGAGAATGCATGTATAGAAAATCAACATGTGTTTGTACCTTTTGCATTCAATACATTTGGTTTTCTCGCACCAGAGACGGTGAAGCTCCTCAACATAGTCCAACAGGTCATGCATTCTAATGGCATATCTCCTAGATCCACAAATGTTGTTTTCAAAAGAATTGGTTTTGCCATCTAGAAAGAGCTAGCAGCGCAGCTTGTTGCCCGTTTGCCTTCAATCGATATGTATTGAACTATATTTTTAATTAGTTAAAGTGATAATCGATTTTGAAAAAAGAAATTTATCCACATTATTTGGATCTAAGACTGATTTTATCCATAGGATTTGGATCCAGTTATAATCCAGTGGATTAGATTAATTCGATTTGGTTTGGTCAAAATCCCATTTTGATATGATTTGAATTTCAGATTAGATCAGATTCGAACCGAATATCATCTTTTGATATGTAGCTTCGTTCGCAAGATCTTGGAACTTGATGATCCCAATAGCTGATACTATATAAGGCTATGCCATGTACGTTTCATTCTACCACCCCAAATTTTTTACCAAGTCACCACCATCTCATCACCACTTACCTTAAGAAATAACTACACTATCCACCCAAAAATAATTTCAACCAAACTAATTATTTATTTAAAACAAATAATCCTAAATCAAAATAAAGCCATTTCATTAATTAAAAAATAATAAATAAATAATTACATAAAAACCCAAAAAATTACTCTTCGAATTCATTGTTGTTGGCATTTCGAATGTTGTATATGTGCTTCACTGAATCTTGTCAAAGATTTACGTGCATTTTCGGATTGTTTATTTCTAAATGTCTCGTCATATATTGGCCGATATTATGGGTATAAATTGTTGATGCAGATGAAGTAGCTGTGTAGATTATATTTATTTGGACAATTTTTCCAAATCCAATGCTTGCAGTCAATGCTTATTAGCATCCCCAAGAAACCAGACTCGTCTTCATGTGTTGGATACAATTGTTCAACATAATTGCGTTTAGGTTTCCATACATACATATCCCAATACAACTTTATAATATACTTACAAAACTTATACAAACATTCTCGTCGTAGAGCTCCTATAAATATAATACTTGTTTCTACCATCTTAATCATATTTGTGTATGACTACGTATTTCCACGTATAATCAACATATAGTAAATTCCTTGTTTTCTGCACACTAGATCCTATAAATGCCTACTTGTGCAAGGAACAAATGCACTTAACTTTACAAGCAATGAAAAATGCCTAGCAACACGTCACCTCCCTAAACAATACATGATTGTTTACCTCAACCTAACTTCCATAAACTATTCAATGGTAAGATGACTTATCGTCTTAATCTCCATTTGTTATGATATTATTAAACATGATACTTGGATCGAGTTAATTATTTTTAATTGGGTTTAATATTGGTTTCTTGATATCTGTTAATCATCAGTTTTTACATTACATTTATTCAATTCAGCAACGAGCCACACTGATACCACACTCTAACAATAAAATAAGCAAATCTCATATTAAAAATATGTGTTAATCATCAATTTTTACATTACATTTGAAAGTATCCTTTATAAATGATTTTATTAGAAAAGTCTTTAACCACATCAAAACATAATGCTAAACTTACATAAAGCCAACTATCTCAAGTTGAAGGACATATAATCTCAACTAATTTTCAAGATTCAACTATTGATGTTGATTTATGGAGTGACATCTTGCGGTGGGTCACTCTAATATTTAATAATATTGAGCAGAAGTGAATTTCGCTCTCGACAAGAGCTAACACTTATTAGTACCATATATGACACAACTTGTTTAGCTCATATGGTCAACACGAGATCATCACCATTTCACCCATTTTTTATGCTGATACGTATCTCTTAGTCACTGATACATAAGAGCTTGAGTGTTATGAAGATACCATATAGGATAAGCACGACAAAGAGAGGGTTGAAGATATACAAGGTGGGATGAATTTCTTATATGAGAAATATTTAGTGAAGTTGCCTAGTAGAAAAAGAGATTTTAAAAAACAAGTGGATCTACATAATGAAGATCGGAATCTTAACACCTCGCTCCCGAGTCTCATTTAAGGAGGGAAGGGGAAGTAACCGAAAGGAATCGGGAGGAAAGCAGGAGATGATCTTGTTCCCGAGTTTATTTTTTTGGGTGGATTTGGAAAGAAAAGAAGAGAAGATAATGGAAGATCTTCCCTCCTAATCTTCCTCCCAAATTTGAGAGATTTGGAGAGAAGTCGACCTTATCTCCATCCAATTTATTTGAAGTTTACCCAATTATATTTCTTATCACGATTTATACACATGTTTCAAAACAGAAACTACAATTTGCATTCTCAAGCCGTTCATTAGGTCTTCATCAATCTCCATCCCTACAATCTTCGTCCCTATCACAAGTAAAACTAGTTTCTATTTTCTTTTTCTGTAAGTTCTTTTGTTTATACAAGAGAGTAATCGATTATTATTTTCAATAAATTGTGATATGTTATTATTTTCAAGTTCATCTGTGTATACAAAAGAGTGTTATATTAAAATAAATGATCTTTTTGTATTACCTGCACATTTATATATGTTGTACACGTGAATCATCCTCAAAACAACATGGAAATATTAAATATAAGCACAAAATAACAACCTTCGGTGCCTAAGTTTCAAGATAAATGTAATGGTTATTGATTTTTATCATAATATATGAAGTCTAAAACAAACACTTGATCAAAATTTTTCAATAGGGTGAAAACTTATGGGTTTTATATGTTAAAAAGAATCTATTTTTGGTGGGAAAACATAAACCCTAAGTTCGCATGCTCCCTAAAGGATCTATGTTCACAATATGATTTGCAACAAACAATTGAATATCAAGAACCCTAGAAGTACATTGTTATTTTAGAAAAATACCAAAGGGTTATAGAAATTACATACCTTTTGTTTATTATAGTAAATAAACAATGATTCATTCTTGATCTAGCTTTAGAAAGTAAGCACCAGAAGTCACGTGCCTCTCATAGCTCACACCCAAATCCTAGCAAGTTGGAGGCTAAGGAGGAGGAAGAAAATTTTCGAAATTCTCTTTAGAATGATGTATATTTTGAAATTTATAACCCAATGGGGTTTATATAGATAATAGGGATGCTAAGGATAATGAATGTTTCCTTAGATAAGCTTGTATCCTTTTTCTTGCTCCCTAAGGCATTCCAAGCTTCCTTAGAGCCCAAGAATACCTATAGAAACCCTAAAACCATCTAGAATTTCGTCCACTCCTAGGGAGGTTCTAGAATTGGTCCATGTTCAACTTTTGAACATTGTCACCTTTAGTCCTTCCACCTTTAATTAATCTAGTTAATCCCAAAATTAATTCCAATTAATTTCTGATTAATTACTGATTAAACAATACAATTTCTAATAAATCTATTATTCTCATGATATATTAATAAATTATATATTTTAATTTATAATTAATTTATTAACTATATAATAATTTAATAAATCGGCCCTCTCTCTCCAAAAAGCATTCCAGTCAATTACTAGGTTTGAGGGCAACCCAAAAGGATTTTGCTAATAAATCAAGATTATACTAATTTAGTTATTGGTTTAAGCACCTAATCTAACAAAAAGAAGCAAGAAAAGATCAAACATTCTAAAAGTTATTACTTAGCCCAATATATAACAGATTCATCAACCAATACTTGATGTAATTCTACAAAATCAGCTATTATTCCACTAAGAATAAAATATTTCGTTAAAACTGACAGATGTTAGTGTTTGAAACTCGTTGTTATAGTTAATAAGTGTTCTTTTTTGCATTACCTCTACATTCATATATGCTATATACATGAATCATCCTCAAACCCAACATGGAAATATTAAAATAAATGAGCCTGACTACTTTTGTCATTCCTATTTTCATTTTTTTTCCTACCACTAGCAACTAGTAATTGTCATATTCTAAACTATGATTACTTTTGCTTTTTTTTTTTTTTTTTACTCTTTCATTCATATTTTCATTTTTAACACTACTAATAGACATCACTCAACGATAGTAATCCAAAATGTGTTGTTATTGCTTTCTCTTTTTAATCCTTCTTGCTGATGCTATTTGTTCTTTCATATTGTTCATGTTGGAGTATTTTGCCCTTGGCCCAATCTGTGTGGCGTGCTGCTACTTTTTGTTGATGTTAGTATGCTCGCTTCATAGTCCTTTCCATTTTTTTTTAAAAACAGATCACATTGAATTCAAATGTATAATGATCTTCCTTCAACCACTCATATTATGAAATCAAGACAAACACAAGTAGTTCATCTAATTTGCTTGTTGATGGCCATTATGGCACAACTTAGACTTACCATCACAAATCGTCCTAATTTACCTACTAAAAAAGAAATTTTAAAATGTTGACATGTATGAGAAGAGTTGTTCCGTAACCTTTCAAATGGTGGTAAATGTCGTGAGCTTATCCATATGAGTGAGCAAGCTTTTAAGAAGTTATGCATTATCTTACAAAGTGATGGTGGTCTTCGGCCTACTCAACACATGTTCGTTGAAGAGCATGTTGCAAGTTTTGCACATTGTAGGTAATGATTTGAGAAATAAATTTGTCTCTTGGATGTATCCATTCTCTAAATCCACCACGAGTAGGTGCTTCCATAGAGTTTTACGTGTAGTTATATCATCAGAAAGTCTCTATATTCAACAACCAATATGTGATGTTTCCCCCAAAGAAATTCAAGAGATAAAGAGATTGTTTCCTTACATCAAAAACTATATAGGGGTGATTGATGGTACACAGGTTTGTGTCAAAGTACCAAATAAAGATGCCCCTAGTTAGTGTAGTCGCAAGGGATACCCAATGTTAAATGTCTTAGCTGCTTGTTCATTTGATTTAAAGTTTACCTATGTTTTAACTGGTTGGGAGGATACTGCACTAGACTCAAGGATACTATAGAATACCCTTAACAGAGATGATAAACTGGTAATTCCAAATGGTAATTTGTAGTACGAAGTTTCATTTTGTGTTAAAATTATTACTAAACAACTAATTACACTTTAATGATAGGCCGCTATTGTTTAGTAGACACATGTTTGCCTTATAGAAGTACACTAATGGCAGTGTCATGTATCATTTAAAAGAATATTTCGTTCGGGCGCTACAAAATGCTAGAGAGTTGTTCAATCTTCGCCACATTTGATTACGTAATGCTATAGAAAGGGCATTTGGTGTTCTAGAAAGAAGGTTCCGTATCATCAGAAGTACACAAGAACCTTTTAATTATTGTGAAACACAATCAGACATTTATTTGGCATGTTGCATTTTACATAACTTTTTTATAGTCAAAGATCATGGCAAAGATCTTGAAGATGAGGTATTATAAGAGGTGTTAAGTGCATCAATAGAGGAAGTGAGACATAATTTAAGTGGTGCATGTGAGGGTAATAGCATGACAGAACAACTGAGGAACTCAATTGCAAATCAGATGTGGGCTAATTACTTATTGAGTCCAAACAATAAAATAAATATGTCAACAAAGTTTAAGATTATTTTGTTATAGTACTTCATTTTCTATTTTTTTTATTGAACAATGTTATGTGGATTTATTTGTGTTACTTAGTTTTTTTTAATGTTATTTTTTATAACTTGTAGATGTTATACTATGTTATTTCCATAATAATGTATGGTTCTTTTTTTTTTTTTTTGTTATGTAGAAACCGATAATGAACAAGCAAGAACCTTTTGTAAATGCCGGTAAGAAATCTTTCCTAAACTTGACGGATAAGATGGACGATGCTTTTATTGATGCAATGATAGACCAAAAAGAAAATGGATATAGGATTCATTAAAATTTTACTACATAAGCATACGTGAATATGGTTGAGGGGCTCAATAAAAAAACTTAACTAAAAGTAAGCTAAAAAATCATTTGAAAACTGCTTTTTCCAAATGGTATATGTTCCATGGAATTTCCTTGAGTGAGTTCACTTGGAATGCTCAAACCCAACTAATTGAAGCACATAATCAATTGTAGGATAAATTAAGGTTAGTGTTCATCTTATATTGTATTTCGTTTTGTTTTTTAATATATGTATGTTATTATTTACATTTTTAATTGGATATGGGTTTTGTTAAACAGACAAAGCCTGAAGCAGATATATTGAAGACAAAAAAGGTACCCAACTTTGATAAAATGTTGGGATTATTTGCTAGAGATAGAGCTTTAGGAGAAAATGCTGAAAAAACTAAGGAGAAAAATGCCCGATTGAGCAAGACCACATACATCAAAGTAGAAAGTATCACAAAAGTTGATGATTTATTAGCAAGTAATGCTATTACACTGGAGAACCACCGTGTAGATGATGAAAATGACATTCAAGTTGTATTTCCTGCATGTTTTTCACCTGAACAAAATTTAAGTGCAAAAAAGTGAAAAAGTAAAAAAAAAAAAGAAAATTTGTAGATGAAATATAAGATGAAGCTAAACTTGAACCTGAACCAGAAACATTTGAAACAAAGATTGTGAATGTTGTTGCTGATGTGGCTAATGCTATGAAGGAAGGCAACAATTTTTTTGAAAGAGTTTACCATTACGAGTTAACCGGTGATGAAATTGATCAAATATTGCAATTAATGGGTTTGGAATCCCACAAAATACTAGGTGCTCTCATGTATTTGTCTCATAAGCAAACATATGCGAAGACATTGTTTACTTGTCCAATGAACATACAAAATGATCTACTAAAAACCAATGTTGCAAAAATCGACCTTGCCAGCCGATTAATCATTTGACGACCATAAACCGATTACGATTATGCTGCTTGACGGAAATTGGTCAAAGTCGGCCTTGGTGGTCCTTGGCGGTCTTAGCGGTCATAGGTGAGAACTTTTTAAAAATTCAAAAAATTTTAATTTTTAAATATTACACCAAAATTTTAAATTTTCAAAATTTTAAGCTTTCAAGTTATAAAATATTAAACTATAATTTTTAAAATTTAAAATTTTCAAATACTTAGTTTTTTAGGGAATCTTAATTTTTTAAATAATTTTATTAATAATTAAAGGTCCCCGATTAATCTCTAATTAATCCCCACCTAGTCCGATTAATCGCTTATCGCCAGTTGACCGCCGAGCTACCACCAAATGATTTTTACAACCTTACTAAAAACAATGACGAGTGTAGGTAAATGAGTGAATTAGGATACTAGGTGTTGATTTCTTGTGTATATGTTTGACTTATTTTTGACTTTACGACTCGAATTCTGGTTTTAGAGTTTTAGTCTTATTACATCGCATTTTTTTGGACAAATTTTAAAGTTTGGTTGAATATTATATGTTTGTGGGTTTTGACTAAATATGTTTGTATGTGTGTAAACGAATATGCAGATGACATGCAAATGAACATTTTTATACAAATTACTAAAAAAATGAGGGCAAAATTGTAATGTTGTTTTGTTTTCTTTTCCTTCCAACTTGAGAACACACTTTTATTTATTTATTAATTATATATTTATTTATTTATTTATGTTTTTTTTATTTTCTTCGAACTCGGGAACACAAAAAAGTAAATCGTTTTCCTCCATTCCTTTTTTTCTCTCTTCATATTTTTTTTTCACTTTCTTTTATTTACGTTAGTTAAACTCGGAAACTAGGTGTAAAATATATTGCTTGATCATTATGATGGAGAACTTTTCCTTAGATGAAATATAAGAAGCTTTCTTAGGTTTAATTCTTGGGTTTAGCCAACAATAAATAAATAAATATATATATATATATATATATATATATATATATATATATATATATATATATATATATATATAATGATCAATATATTATAACAATATATTATAATGTTTTAGAAAACTAATTAAAAAATGATAAAAAAAAATGAACCCTTCCATGTTCATTACTTTCTCTATTTTTCTTTTTATTCTTTTGGTAAATGAAAAATAATAACTTATATGTTTGGGCCAAAAGAAAAGATATATATATATATATATATATATATATATATATATATATATATATATATATATATATATATATATATATATATATAATTGTTAATATAAATATACAAAACTATAAACTCCATTAATATTAAGTTGTAATAAGTTGTCAATTTGTTAGGGTGCAAAGTCAGGTTTGGATGTATTTATGCTTACCTACTTGTATTGTGTGATGAGTTGTCTTTACTATAAATAGGAAAGGAGTGAGACTCATTTATGTAATGATCACTTTGGAGTGTTAGACTAGATAGAGAATTTGTATAAGACTAATTTGTATACTCTTTCTAGAGCTAATAATAGCTCAACAAGATTTATTTACTCATTGTGTTCTTGAGTTTGTATGATGATTCACTAGATCTTTTCTAATTCTGCACAAGCTATCATAATCAACATCACTACAATTGGTATCAGAGCAGGTGTTCTTGATTTAATCAAGTATTGATCCTTGATGGCTTTCTTGATTTGGTGATTCATTTTTTGATCTTTGATCTTCTTGTTTTAGAGAGTTTTTGGATTATAGAAATCAAATTCATCTTTGATTATACTCATAATCCGATTTTCTTCACTATAATTCAAGTGGATTTTACTTTCTCTCTCTAGAAAACCCATTTAAATCACTTTCTCTCTTTAGAAAAACTCAAGATCTTATCAAATTGATCAAAGATGGTGGAAATAGTGTACTTGGAGTATGATTCTTGGATTGTGATCATTAAAGATGCCAAATACAAAGTCAGGTTAGAAAAATTCATTGGATTAATATTGAAAGGCAGGATGATTTCATCAAGGTTTTGAAAACCGGACCAGACATCAAACCGGTCGTCTTACCGATTCGATGGTTCAACTGGTCCGACCGGTAAAAAAACCCGAATATATATATATATATATATATATATATATATATATATATATATATATATATATATATATATATATCTTAAAAAGCTATTATCCTAAACAATTAAGATGACGATATATATATATATATATATATATATATATATATATATATATATATATATATATATATATTAAGAAGAACTATTATTAACTATTATCCTAAACAATTAAGATGACGATATTGTTGGAATAGTGTCTAAGGGTGCAACTATATTAGGCAACTATTTGATCCGGTTGTGCATGGTCCTTTTGGGTTTCCTTCACCATAGCAACTTGATGGATGATTTGTTAAGAGAGAGTAAATATTATAAGGAATAATATATGGTTATTTGATTAATATAAGTCATAGATTAATTGGAATTAATTTGGTGACTTAGAGAGATTAATTAAATAAGAGGGTATAAACTGTCAATTGTTTGATAGTTTCACTTTAGACTATAAATCCTTATCCAAGATAGGATGGACGATTTCTAGGGCTTGGATAAGCCAAAATCGTCCATAGGGTTATCAAGGAAAGGATATGGATCAACTTAAAGTCTAAGTTATCCAATTAGGGTTAAAGTTGTAATCCTCAAGGAGTCTATAAGTATAAATAGACCCTAGGGGTGAGGGAATTCGACACACCATCTAAAGTAGAGATACTCTGGCCGAATTCCTTCCCTCTCCTCTCTCCTAAATCATCTTGCTTGCTATTGGTGTTTGTAAGCCATTAGAGGAGTGACATTTGTGACTCTAGAAGCTCCAAGACAACAAGATCAACAAGGAATCCAAAGGTATAATTCTAGATCTATTTCAATGTTGTTATTTAACCTAATTAGCCATTAGAAGTCTTGGACTCAAAGCATGTTTAATTAGAAAGCCTAGATCCGAGCATTAGGGTTTTGCATGCGCACATAGGAAAGTTCTTATGGCTAAAACCCATCAGTGGTATCAGAGCCTAGCTTGGTTTTCTTTAAATTGTTGCTTGATTAACTGAAACAAATCTGCAAAATTCGATTTTTGGGTTTTTGAGTCATGGACTCGGCGAGTTCCAAAGTGGACTCGGCGAGTAGGCCTTACTCGGCGAGTCCCTTTGTGTACTCGGCGAGTCCGGGCGTCAGGATTAGGCAAAACCGAGATTTTTTCATGTTTATCTTATGGAAACTTACCTTAATCATATTAGATCAACCCTAATCCGATTTTTTGATATATATGACTATAATCTTGATCTAATTAAAGATATTTATCATCTAATAAAATATTTAATTTCCTTATATGATAATTGATTAATTATTTTGATAATTATCTTAAAAGAAATCTTGGATAAATCAAATATAGATATTTAGGATATTAATTGTTAATTGGAATTATTTGTTATTTGATCCTCCATGTTTTAAATGTTTAAAACTTGCCCTAAAGTTTTGAAATTTATATTTGTGATTAAAAGGTTTTAATTTAGACAACTTAAATTTCAAACTCTACGTTTTAAAAGGTTTAAAACACAACCTTATACTAATATGATATTACTAGAATAATATATATATATATATATATATATATATATATATATGTGTGTGTGTGTGTGTATAACTAAATGCTAGTCTTACCGTTAGTAGGTCTCATTCACGAAGCCAATCTATAAGGTGGGTATAAGGTTGCGGCCTATAAAATGGCGCTTAATGGGTGTACACTCACACCCACCGCTTGCTTGATTGGTGGAAGGTCGTTAGCCGAACGGGTAGGATAGGGCAACCTCATCCTCTCATTAAAAGTATAATAAGAAATACAAAGTAACTACACGTTTTAAAAATTTCCCAATCTTAGTTACTTTAGGAAAAGTGAATTGATGCAATCCCATGAAATTACACTTTGCACCCTTGCTAAGAAGTTAGTGGAGCGTGTGTGGTTTACCGGCACACTAATTGGTTCTAAGCAAAGGTGGCAAAGGGTGATTCATTGTTTATCATAGTTCGATGGAGCGTGTGTGGTTTACCGGCACATCGAATAGGTGATCGTTACAATGAAGGCACCATGTGAATTTGCATGGTAATTCACACCCGCTTTGTGATCCTCGGCATCCCAGTCACAAACAAGAGGGGCATATCGAGATTTAAACATGCCATTGAATAGTTCAATGAATCTCATCCGAACCTAGGAATTCTCAATACACTTAGGACTAATAGTCTAGGTTTTGTTATGGAGAATTAGTGAATCGTCATTCACTTACCTTCAATTTATTTTCATGTTAGATTACGGCATCCCTTTTCTAATATGTAAATGTTATTGTTGGATCCTAACCCTAATTTTTCTTATTGGGTGATAATTAGGGATTCTTATTCTAATCTATCTTTGTCCTTTCTATAGATGTCGAACACAAACAACGTTGCTGCGAGTTCTTTCACGTTGATGAGCCTTTGCCAAAAGGTCACCTTCGATGGAACGAACTTTAGCGAATGGATAAGATACATTCGCACCATTGCTCGCTACGAGGATAAGGAGTATGTCCTCGATGAAAAGCTTGAGAAGATCAACCCCGAAATCGCTACTCCGGCTGAAATCACCACTTTTGAGACTCATGAGTGAGATGCAACGAAGGTACATTGCATCATGATTGCCACCATGAACTTCGAATTCCAAAAGTCCTACGAGGACATGTATCCATACGAGATGCATCAAGACTTGTTGGAGAGATACCACCAAAACGCGAGACAAGAGCGTTATGAGATTTTCACTAACATGATCTCCGCTAAGATGGGTCATGGAGAATCTCTTACCGTGCACCTGCAAAAGATGCAAAGGTATGTCCATCGCCCTCGCAAGTTAAATGTTGACTTTGGGGAAGACTTGGCGATCGACATGGTGCTTCACTCTTTGCCTCCGATGTACAACCAATTTAGGATGACCTACCACATGAACAAAGAGGAGGTCACCCTAAGCAAACTCCAAGGTCTTTTGAGGGTCGCTGAGAGCAACTTCAAAGACAAGTCTGTTGCACCTACTCCCAATCCGTCTGCTGCTCCTGTCTTGGCAATTGGTCAAGGAAAGGGAAAGAAGAGGAAGGCTTCATCAAAGAACTATCGCAAGGTTAAAGCCCGAGATGGTGCCTCTTCTAGTGGGACCAAAGTTGATCCCTCTAAGCCCTATCCTAACCCGAAGGAGGCAGAGTGCCACCACTGCCACAAGATAGGACATTGGAAGAGAAGCTGCCCAGAATACCTGCAAGCAATCAAAGAAGGAAAGATCAAGCCATCTTTTGCAGGTATATACACAATTAAATCTAACGATTCTAATCATGCTATTTCTTGGGTTCTTGACACCGGGTGTGGTTATCACATTTGTTCAAATGTGCAGGGACTAAGAAGAAGTAGGGATGTGGAGCAAGGAAGGATCAATCTAATCATGGGGAACAGAAGATCGTCGCCTGTTACCAAGATTGGAGTGTATTCTTTAGTGCTTAGGAATAATTTATGTTTAGATTTGAACAATTGTTGCTATTCGCCAGAAATGGCTAGAAACATCATTTCATTTCATGGTTTATATAGACAAGGATTTAGATTTTCTTTTAATAATGAGAATGGTTCTATTATGGCTTATCTAAATAGTGTCTTTTACTTTGAAGCTATACCATGTAATGGAATATATGAAACTGTTATGATTGTTGATAACTTAGGAAATGATGTTTTGAATGTTGATTCTTCCACTAGTTTGGATAAAGCATCCTTGTGGCATTGCCGTCTTGGACATGTCAACAAGAAACGCATAGCCCAACTCCAAAAGGATGGAGTGTTGGAGTCATTAGACCTTAGGGAAGATGACACATGCGAGTCTTGTTTACTTGGAAAGATGACTAAGTCACCCTTCACGAATACTTGTGAAAGGGGTGAGGGGCTATTGGACCTAATACATACCGATGTATGTGGACCCTTTAGATCAACCACGAAGGATGGGAACCGCTTCTATGTGACTTTTACCGATGATTATAGTAGATATGGGTATATCTATTTAATCAAGCAAAAGTCAGAAACCTTTGAAAAGTTCAAGGAGTTCAAGAATGAAGTGGAGAATCAATTGGGCAGGAAAATCAAGATGCTTCGATCTGATCGAGGAGGAGAGTACCTAAGTCTTGAATTCCACGATTATCTCAAGGAGTGTGGAATAGTTTCGCAATTGACGCCTCCTAGGACACCGCAGTTGAATGGTGTGGCAGAAAGGCGTAATCGAACCTTATTGGATATGGTTCGCTCTATGATGAGTCATGCTTCACTACCTATCTTCTTTTGGGGTATGCCTTAGAGACTGCCGCCCATATCCTTAACCGAGTCCCTACTAAGAAGGTTGCCAAAACACCTCACGAGATGTGGACGGGGAAAGCTCCCTCGTTGGCACATATCAAGGTTTGGGGTTGCGAGGCTTTCGTAAGATGAGATAATAAGCTTGAACCTCGAAGTGAGCGATGTATTTTCATGGGCTACCCGCAGACATCCTTTGGATATCTCTTCTATAGACCGAAAGACAATGTAGTCTTTGTTGCGAGGATAGGAGTTTTTCGAGAGCGAGAACTCATAAGCCAAGGAGACAGTGGGAGGCAAATCGAACTTGAAGAGATTCAAGAGTCGATAGATGAAGGAACCTCTACCGCTGGCATTCAACCTGAGGAGGAAACTCCGGTTGAACCGATTGATGAATCATTACCTCTTAGACGTTCCGATAGAGTTAGAGTTCATCCCCAGTTTTATGGTTTTCATATTACTACCGAAGGGGACACGTATATTAGTGATGGTACACTAATAAATCTTGATGAACCTAATAGCTATAAGGAAGCCATGGCAGGCCCGGAGTCTGCGAAATGGAAATAGGCAATGGATAGCAAGATCCAATCCATGTACGATAACCAAGTTTGGAATTTGGTTGATTATGTGCCCGGACGTAAGACCGTTGGGTGCAAGTGGATCTTCAAGAAGAAGACCGACGTGGATGGAAACGTACACACGTATAAAGCGCGATTGGTTGCGAAGGGCTTTACTCAAACTCCTGGAGTTGACTATGATGAGACCTTCTCACCAGTTACGAAGATTAAATCTATTAGAGTGATGCTAGCAATTGCCGCATTTCATGATTATGAGATTTGGCAAATGGATGTCAAGACCGCCTTCCTTAACGGAAAGTTGGCTGAGGATGTTTACATGGCTCAGCCAGAGGGGTTTGTGAATCCGAAGCATCCAAATAGAGTGTGTAAGCTTGAGAAGTCCATTTATGGACTTAAGCAAGCGTCTCGCAGATGGAATCTTTGCTTCGATGAGAAAGTTAAAGAGTTTGGATTTGTACGAAGCGAAGACGAATCTTGTGTATATGTCAAAGCCAGTGGGAGTATAGTAAGCTTCCTCGTTCTATATGGCGATGACATATTACTCATAGGAAATGATGTCCCGACTCTGCAGGAAGTCAAGTCCTGGCTCGGGAAGTGTTTCGCTATGAAGGACCTCGGAGAGGCTTCTTACATTTTGGGAATAAGGATAGTAAGAGAAAGAAGTAAGAGACTAATTGGACTTAGTCAGAATACTTACTTAGAGAAGGTACTAAAACGTTTTAGTATGGAAAACTCAAAGAAGGGAGAACTACCGATACAAGGAAATGCCAAGTTGAGTAAGACTCAAAGTCCAAGTACTGAAGCTGAAATAGCAGAAATGAGCCGAGTACCATACGCTTCCTCAGTTGGCTCAATCATGTACGCTATGACTTGTACTCACCCTGATGTAGCCTTCGCTTTGAGCATGGTTAAGGGAACCCTGGCAAAGCACATTGGATTGCGGTGAAGAACATCCTTAAGTACCTTCGGAGGATGAAAGAATGGTTCTTAGTCCTAGGAGGGAGTGATGACTTGAAGGTGCGAGGGTATAGTGATGCCAGTTTTCGGACCGATAGGGACAACTACCGTTCGCAGTCGGGCTGGGTCTTTACCCTAAATGGAGGAGCAGTAACTTGGAAAAGTTCCAAGCAAGAAACCGTAGCTGATTCAACGTGCGAATCAGAGTACATCGCAGCGAGCGAAGCATCGAAGGAGGCAATATGGCTAAAGAACTTCATTGGTGATCTTGGAGTTGTGCCTGCCATAAAGGAGCCCATGGAGATTTTCTGTGATAACGAAGGTGCGGTTGCCTTGACCAAGGAACCGAGGGATCATGGTAGATCTCGACATATCGACAGAAAATATCACTTCATTAGACATCGTGTAGAAGAAGGACAACTCATAGTTAAGAGGATATCATCAGAAGATAACCCAGCAGATCCGCTTACGAAGGGACTGAGTAGGGTTAAGCACTTGCAGCATGCTAGGAGTATTGGGCTGAAGGATGATATTAGTATAGATTAGATAGTATTAGAAACGTATAATAGATAAATGTAATTAACATTTGATGATTAAATAAAGGAGTTTTATTTATAAGTAAAGTTACTGTCATATGTTAATTGTTTAACTATTGTTTCACTTTGCATGTTTTGACTTCCAGAATAATTGAGTTTATTAGGAATAATCGAATTATTCAAATTGTCCACAATCGTTCATATGTTGGGAGTAGATATGAATGAAGATTGTCATGAATTGGTGTGTAGATTGTCTAAATGGTGTTAGACATAGCAAGGGTTGCTGCAACGTTCATGAGTGCTTATGAACTAGTTTTGAGCATTGGAACAAACCCGCGCTTGCTGGAATCGATTTGTGGAATACGATATAAAAGGTGATCGCAAGACGATAATATCATATAGTCTTAAAACCTAGATATATGGTTTATTATTTGCTAATTGATTGTACATTGATAATGCGAAAACGCATCAGTAACTTGGTGTTATAAAACGCATTGTTGTGTATAGTTGGTTAATGAATAAGTAAATGCATATAAGTCGAAGTTTATCTGTAAATTTTATCCTAAGAGGGTAGAAGAGATATCTTGGCCACTCGATGATTTGATTTGACTTATGTGCCGAGCCCGGTCAGAACTGAATTGATGTGTTTGATTAAGTTCTATGTCGAATAAAATGGAGATCGAGAAATCAAATGCTAGACTAACCATTCCATAAGATTGTCAGCATGATATCTAACAGAGGACTGTACGATCCCTTATCTAAAGGACAAGATTGATTAGATCAGAGTTTGATAGCGTCTTTGAGAGCTACGATTGCAAACCGAATTGTACTTGTATAGTTACTAGACTTATCCAAGTGGGAGACTGTTGGAATAGTGTCTAAGGGTGCAACTATATTAGGCAACTATTTGATCCGGTTGTGCATGGTCCTTTTGGGTTGCCTTCACCATAGCAACTTGATGGATGATTTGTTAAGAGAGAGTAAATATTATAAGGAATAATATATGGTTATTTGATTAATATAAGTCATAGATTAATTGGAATTAATTTGGTGACTTAAAGAGATTAATTAAATAAGAGGGTATAAACTGTCAATTGTTTGATAGTTTCACTTTAGACTATAAATCCTTATCCAAGATAGGATGGACGATTTCTAGGGCTTGGATAAGCCAAAATCGTCCATAGGGTTATCAAGGAAAGGATATGGATCAACTTAAAGTCTAAGTTATCCAATTAGGGTTAAAGTTGTAATCCTCAAGGAGTCTATAAGTATAAATAGACCCTAGGGGTGAGGGAATTCGACACACCATCTAAAGTAGAGATACTCTGGCCGAATTCCTTCCCTCTCCTCTCTCCTAAATCATCTTGCTTGCTATTGGTGTTTGTAAGCCATTAGAGGAGTGACATTTGTGACTCTAGAAGCTCTAAGACAACAAGATCAACAAGGAATCCAAAGGTATAATTCTAGATCTATTTCAATGTTGTTATTTAACCTAATTAGCCATTAGAAGTCTTGGACTCAAAGCATGTTTAATTAGAAAGCCTAGATCCGAGCATTAGGGTTTTGCATGCGCACATAGGAAAGTTCTTATGGCTAAAACCCATCAGATATATATATATATATATATATATATATATATATATATATATATATAGGAAGTGGTTTAAATGAGAATCACAAAAGATAAAGAACCCTAAGAACCCACATTTAATAAGTAATATGTATTGTGAATATTACTAAATATGTTAAAATCTTAATTTTTGTCTGTTTGTTAAGAAAATGGCAAAATCATATTTTTTAGTCTAATATTTTCATTTGTACCATCATTTAATATTTTTAACCAAAAATTTATGTAAAATGCAAATTTATACAGTCCATTTACAGTATAATAGACAAAATTCACAACTTAATACTATCTATTTTACACTAATTCACAAATTTATTGAAGTCAAACCCAAACTCTACCACCACCACCATTAGCACACGCTACCACCGACCACCTATGCCAACATTGCAACTATCTTTTCTTGAAAATCAGATATGCATATATAGTCATGCAATGAGAGGGTAAATACTACATTCATAATTTAATAAACCTATTAATTCACTCATATTGAATTTAATACAAAACAATTAAAAAAACTAATACATTCTTATGTACTTATACAACACAAAAAATAAACATATTCTAACATTTATATAGAAGTTCATTCATAAATCATTTATATTTTAACACAAAATTTATAAAAAAATCACTTAAAGTTGAAATCAGTTCACAAGTTAATATAACCAATTACCGTTTAATATATAAAATTTTCAGCTTAATATATTAAATTAACAAGTTGATACACTGAAATGTCATATTCTTAACTTAAAACTTACATTTACACTTTCAGATATCAGTTCACAGGTTAATATAATCAATTACCGTTTAATACATACAATTTACAACTTAATATAATTAATTCACAGTTTAAACAGAAAATTCATAGCTTAACGCAATCAACTTAAAGTCTTATACACAAAAACCACACTTTAATACACAAAATTAGGAGCTTAATATAGTCAATTCACAGTTTAAACAAAAAAATTCACAACTTAATGTCGTTAATTCACAGTTAAAAACACAAAAATCATAGCTTAATACATAAAATTTACAAATTATTACAATAAATTCACAACTTAATAAATAAAAAGTATAAAATTCACAGTCATATTATCAACTTAAAACTCTTAATACAATCAATCATAAGTTTAATACATAAAATTCACAGATTAATATACAAAAACTATATATTCACATACATATTATCAAATTAAAGTTTACATTTATACGTTCATATATGGAAGCATGTCTATGTATTAATTTGTGAATTTAATATAGCTTAAAATATAAAAAATTACAATTTAATACAATATATCCATAGCTCCTTTACAAGTATAATACAGTTAATTGACTGTTTAATACCCAAAATTCACAACTTAATATAACAAATTCACGGTTTAATACACAAAATTCACAACTTAATATAACATTACCGGAAAATCACTTCTTGTAAATCTAACCTTTTGTTTTTAACGATAACGCTTGAAAACCACATGAAATGATTGCCGGAACATATCTTTACCCGAACTCGCGACCAAAAAGCACACATAGTCGTGTTGAACTCACTGGGATGTGTAAATAGTAGTCGGAAAAGATCTGGCAACGATGAAAGAAGTCGCCGGAGGAGAAGAAGGGGAAGAGATCTGGCGGAAATCTTAGATCTAATTTCGTTGGCGAGATGAGGACGTGATCCAGATCTCATACATTCGAGATCTACTGTATTTTAGTGAAAATCTGGTGGTTTTGGCGGCTGTCTAGAGTAGATATGAAGAAAAAGTGGTGGCTCGTCGGAGCAGATATGTCATTGAAGGAGGACACGATGACAACTGTGGCGGTTCACCACAACAACGACAAAGAGGAGGGTTCCAGATCTGAAACATCGATGATGTATTTAAGTGTTATCGCTGATGGTCGGAGGCTGTGACGTGGAGGTGTCGTCGTTGGCGGTAACAGTGGTGAGGCGGCCGTCGACAATGGTGGATGTGGTGGTGTTCATCGGAGATGGTTGAAGGAGGTGAGAGGATATTTATTTTGTCTCGGGAGAATAATGAAGAAATGGTATCAGATCTAACATATGTAATATGAGTGGTTCTTAGGTTCTTAACATTTAATGGTTCTCAGTTGAACCTTTACCTATATATATATATATATATATATATATATATATATATATATATATATATATATATATATATATATATTAAAAAGAACTATTGTTAACTATTATCCTAAACAATTAAGATGACGATTTGAATATTGTTGATAATTATATTTCAAATATATATATTCTTGCGTATTATTTAACATGTAGCTTCTTGGTTAAATGGTTAAGTTAAGGATATTTGAAAGAAATAGAAGTCCTTCTTTCAAAACTTGTCTCCACATGTTGTTATTTTAATTTGCTAGCAATTTCTTCTATCCCACATCGGCCACTTGATAAAACCTACATCCATTAATCTTCTCTAAAAGGATTGTCAATTTCCTTTTATCTCTAAACTTGGAGTTGTCCCACATCGATATGGAAAAGAAACACCCGCTGGTTTGATCCTCCATATAATGATAGTTATTGGATAAGTGACCAAAAGTTAAAGAAAAACCGGTTACTTAGCAGGTTGGACCGGTCCGGTTTAACCCGGTTTTCAATGAACCAACCGGTTTAATACCGGTTTAGAAACAAACGGTTTTCGGGCCTGAAAAAACCGGTGACCTTACCGGTTTCCGCTTAAAAAGTCCGGTCCGGTCCGGTTTTCAAAACCATGGATTTCATGGGATATTTTGATTTCTTATGGATGTTTGAAGGATGATAATGGAGGATTGATTTTGAAACCACTTTCAAAGATTGAATGCTTGACTAAAGCTTACAATAACTTGATGACTGAGAGAGATGTAAAGAAAGGAACGGAAGAAGATTTGTTTGATAAGTATTTCATCTCTCTTATTGAAAACCCGAATGATCTTCTTGCTATTAAGTTTGTTGAAGTTCTTGACAATGAAGTTCAATTTGATGTTCTTGATATTCAAGAAAAAGGAGTTCAAGTTGATTCTCATGATGAAAAAGTTTTTTTGCTCGATTGGAGTTCAAACCGATGATATCTTGTGTACTTGTGATTCATTTGAAGGAATGATTCCTTATCGGAAGCTGGT
Organism: Lactuca saligna; assembly: GCF_052625555.1. Lineage (NCBI taxonomy): Eukaryota > Viridiplantae > Streptophyta > Magnoliopsida > Asterales > Asteraceae > Lactuca > Lactuca saligna. The sequence goes on from NC_136419.1 coordinate 4,059,908, forward strand.
GATCCAAGAAAATCATAAGTATCAACATTCAAAAGATTTGATTCAAACTCATAAAATTGAAGTTGTGGTAAGTGGGTTTGTTTATGAAATCAAGTCTTCAAGATGTAAAAATATGAGAAAGAAAAAGAAGAAAAGATTAAACGCAAAAACAAGCGGGTTTACTAACAAAAATCGTCAAATGTTGTGAAGCTGAAATCCGTGAAACAAATTTGGATTATGAAGTAACAATCTCCAAAGGTTGCATTGAATTTGAAGTCAAAACCCAAATGTATTGGTGGTTCTTTTGAAGATGTTCTTGGATCGTTGAAGAACACGAAGAACGAGTTGTACATCTCGCATAATGGGTGGTATAATGTTCAAATTGGAGATTTTATCATTCCAACAAAAGAACCAAGATCTTCTAAATTTGATTCGTTCGTTGAAAACGGAACTCGATTCATCTAAAAGGTATCTCAAATTCTCAAATTGATTCCAAAACGTCCATGATTTCGATTCGTATTTTTCGTTTTTCAATTTTGATCGATTTGCCTCATTGGATCTAATCCGTTTAACCGCATTGTTGATCCAATTATTTTTTTAGATCAAATTTCAAAATCACAATCATTTTCTTAAATTCGATTATTTGTTCATCCAATTAAAATTCAAGCCCAATATAATTTTTGTAGATACTGTTCATCATACATATATGTTCGAGCCCTGTAACTAATATTGTCAATGTTCTTAAGCGATTCATAAGCCCAAATGATAATTAGTTCTTGTTCTTTATCTTTTCTTATATCGATGTTCATTTGGATCGCCAGTATCTACATCAAGCAAAGTAAAATTAAGTCGATTTTACTTTCCTTATTCTTGATTGACTTCATCTTATGAATCGATTTAGAGTCGAATTTGGAGATTGCTTATCTAAAATTAGGTGTCAATATTCAATACCCGGTTTGTCTTTAACAGTAGGGGTCGGAAGAATGAGTTCGCAATGATTGAAATCAAACAAAATTGTCTTTGATTAGAGTTGGTATTCGTAGTCTGAAATTCGTTTTATTGATTGAAACTGGAGTCGAATGACCTTACTTGCTCTTGATATCGATTTTGATTTTAAATTTGACTTTTTGGAGTCAAACTACTTTATCTCATCAGTATAGATGATAACGAATGTCGATATCGAGTGGTGTTCTGAGAGGCAGTAAAACGAAGCGAATAGGTGAAGTAATTTGTTTTCGATATTTGAAAGTTTGTGTCGATTTTGGAGTAATTAATTTCGAAAAGTGAGTTTTGGGATGTTCACAACTGGAACTTATGATTTTGAAATCGAAGTATTTTGATTGATGGTTTGGGAACGAACTGAGAATAAGGAACTCATATGTTCGTTCGTTGGGTTTGAAAATGGTGTTGAAATCGATTTTAGTTGTATGTTGGGTTCGATTTACGATTGATAGCCTTGAGAAGTCGATTGGTAACGAATGTGATGATTTTGTTTCAATTTCGATTCCTAAAAGTCGATATTGAGTTTAGCGTGTTTGGAGATTATCAATCGAATGTATTGATTGGTTTTGGGAAGTCGATTTAAGGAGTTGATTGTCAAAGCCTGAGTTTATTGAAGTCAAAATAAAGCTTGTTTATTGAGGAATCGCTTAAACTTGAAATTTGATTCAAGGTGTCTAGCATCAATTTCGACTGGTGTTTGTTTGAGTTGAAAGCCAAAAGCCGATGAAGCGTTTGGAGTCGATAGTTTGATGTTTTTGGTTAATGAGTTTAGATGAGTCGATGGTTGATGGATTTTGAAAGCGAATGAGGGAATTTGATTTTGGGTCACTGTAACGAAAAGCGAAGCTGGATGATTAAGATGTTAATGTTCATGGTTAAGCATTAGTTCTTTGATTGAGAAAAACCTTCGTTATCAATGGTGTTGAGACTTTGTTACTTGGTTAACGAAGTGAAGAGGAAGATACAAAATTTTCGAAATTAGTCACTCAAGTTTCGAAGTTTTGACACTTTAAACCCATTTCGAAATAAGGATGTGATTTCGACAATTTGGAAGAAAAGATAATGTTTGGAAATTTATCATTTAAGTTTCGAAAGTTTGACAGTTTGTACCTAGTTTCGAAAGTTTGAAGAATTGTGCAAATGTTTTAAAGTTGGTCCCCGAAGTTTCGAAATTTTGGAACTTTATACCCAACTTCGAACATGGGGTAATAAAAGCTGAGAAATTGAAAATTTTTCATTTCTGGTCCCTGTAGTTGGTGTGTACTTACACTTTATGACCAATTCACAAATATGGGAATGTTTCGCATCTTTAGGTGTTTTTGGTGCAACGAGTCCTTGCAAAATTTTGTTATTGACGGTTTTTACTCGGATTTTGGAAAATCTTGCAAGTCTCACCCAAAAGTCCAAAATTTTCATAAATTGGAAATTTTTTCGAGGCTTTTTGTAGCACCTGGTTCCTGGTACATATTCCTTGTAACTAATATTTCTTAAATAATGCATTTTGTCTTGGACTCGGCGAGTTGAAGGACCAACTCGCCGAGTAGAAGCGGGATGAGACACAGGGTCTAAGCTTTGGACTCGGCAAGTCGGTTCCCAAACTTGGCGAGTAGGCCCTGTTTGGGCAAAAACCCTAACCCGGGTGTTTGCACCCTATTTAAACACTCTAACTCGACCTCCCTTGTCCCTAACACTTCCAGAAGAGCTGTAGAGCGAAACCCTAGCCCCTTTTGTTCTTGTAAGTGATTTTGGCCTTGTGAAGGAAATTTGGAGTTTAAGAGAAGAAGAAGGAGGTGGAAGAGTGCAAGGAGGGGAAGTAGATCCGACATCTACCCTGCAAGAGGCTTCCATTCAGGTAGAAAAATCCCTACCTTGATCAATATTTCATTAGATCCCCATTTTGTCCCTAATTGGTGGTTTTTAATCCCTAAAACACCAAACTCCATGTGTTTGTGCTCTATGATCCGAAAGGACTTCAGATATAGACCTTATGTACATCTTAGAAGTGTAAAGTCTCTGTGGTTGAAGTGATTAAGGTCCTTATTGAGTGTATGACCTCATAAAGAGCTTGGAATTGCCTTTTGGAGCTTATAGGGCCATGCATGCACGTAAAGTTTGCAACTTTACGTGATAAGCATGCCCTAGGAACATAGATCTATGGTTTGGAAGCGTTGCATGTCTCAGAATTGGTCTGTATGGGAAGTGGGTGGAAGGGACTCGGCGAGTCCCAAAGTGGAACTCAGCGAGTTATATGAAGATGGTCTTAGACTCGGCGAGTTGGATGAACAACTCGGTGAGTCCTATGAAGATTTCCTGGAACTCGACGAATTGTTCTTCAAACTCGGCGAGTCATATGAACTGTTACTGAGTAAGAGGGGTTTAGGTGTTGAAGGTCCAACCCTTCGTATCTGCACACAGAATTATCAATTTAACGTGTAGCAATAGTTCCAGAAACCCCAAATCCTCATAAAGGATGCTCTGGTGAGGATTTGGAAGCGAGTAGGAGATCTGCTTGTGTGGACTCGACGAGTTGTTCTTGGACTCGGCGAGTCGGATCGCGAGTTGGTTCTATCGTCCCAAGTAGTGAGTTAAGGGTGACTCAGTGAGTGGGAAGAGGGACTTGTCAAGTAGGATCGAGTTAGTAGGAGAAGGACGCGGCGAGTCTGTGCCATGACTCGGCAAGTCCAATCAACTTGAAGTTGACCTTGACCAAGGAGTTGACCTTGGACCAAGGGTGGGTCAGTCATCTGACCTAAGGGTATTTATGAGTGGCTAATCTATGTTTATGATTTATAGCAGGAGGATTACCGGTTCAGCAGTCAGGCGCTTAGCAAGCAGACTTTCATCAGCTACTTTTCGAGGTGAGTTACCTTCCAGTAGCGGTGGGTCTACGGCCATAATGTCGGACCATCATTAGGAGTTGTGTGATTAGATGATTGTCTATGTGATATTCAACTAGGTTTACTACTACCTGATATGTTATGTTGTAACGCCCGTAGATCCGGGCTAGTCATTTAGAGACAATAAGTGTCGAAAATGACTTTTCGACAAAGGATTATTTAGAATAAATAATCTTAACCAAGTTGTAGCATATGTCTCAAGGTTTCCGTACATATAAAGAACGCCGAAATCTGAGTTATAACGAAGAAGTTATGACCCGTTGAAATTTCGCGACGGAACCGGCACGATACCGGGAAGCGTAAATAGTGAATTTACGACAGAGCGAGATTTAGCCTTAGCAATCTAAACGAAAGTCGTAGAATATGTTAAACTAAGAACATCGATAAAAAGAACGCCCAAATCTGACTTCGTATGAAGAAGTTATGATTTTTCGAAGTTTCAGATTAGCAGTGTACAACCCAAGATTCGAATATTAGATCGAGCGATTTATAGCCGACACGACCAAAATGAGAATCGAAGATCTCGTTAAAATTAGCGTAACGAGAAAAAGATGGGCAAAAACGGACGTCGGATGAAGAAGTTATGAGGATTTAACGGACCAATCCTATCCCGGCCCGTTAATAATATAAAATTTAAAATCAATTTAAAATTAGCTGATGGAGTCAAAACAAAAGTTGTAGAGTACGTTCCCACCTTCGCGTAGATATAAAAAACATCGAAATCGGAGGTCGTATGCGAAAGTTACGAATTTTTGAAGTTGTAACTTGAATTTGCGAAGCTGGTGCAATGGGTGATGACGTGGCTCGATCAGGGTCGTAGCTTGCGGATCACGGTCTGGTCTTCGGATTTGGACATGCATACGCCCCGCGTACGCAGCTCGGAACGCCCAACGTTCTCCTCTCTTGTGCGGTCCGAAGAATGCCCACGTCGCCCCACCCGGAGCGAGACACCTACCCTTATGCGCAACGTAATGTTGTTGTATGCCAAGCGTACCTCCAAAGGCTCACGCCTATAAATAGGCTACAAGTGTTGCCGAGCAAAACACACCAATTTCTTTCTCTCGAAAATTATTTCTCTCTCTAAGGGTTTTAACCCTCCCCTAAGCCTAGGTGATCCCCTAGCACCCTAAGGAAGCCCCGAGGCTCCCGGAGTCCCGAGAAAAAGGAGTCTTTTGGTTTCGAAACGCTGCTCCAAATAAAGTTCCGGTTCTCGATAAAATTCGCTGTAAGTGTGCTACGCTTACGCAATTTTTAATATAGCTTTCAAATAATTATAGGAATGTTATTAGGTCCTTAAAATAATTGTTTGGGCTATTATTTTGAGTTATATTGAGTGTTATTAACACTTATATAATAATAATAATAGTTAGACTAATTAATTTGTTGCGGTTATCGTTAGACTAAACCCTAGTGGTATGGTACTAGGTTTTATCAAAGGAAAATCATTTTGAGAGTATCGAAGCGCTGTCCGAGTACTGAGTCAGCACCTTTCAAGTGAGTGCATAGTCCCTTTTCATCTTACACATAAATATGATGTATTTTAATATAAATTACGTGCTATGTGTGCATATTGTCTGAATACTTGTTGCCTATGTTGGGTGAAAGATTTTTATACATGTTTTAAATGATTTAAACTGTATATGTATTTTATATCTACAAAATGTGTTAGGTAAAACATGGGTAGATGAAATAGTTGTTGTGTGATAACACGATGGAAGACATCATTGTTGACAGTGATCCAGTCATCTAGTGGAGTATAAATGACGACCATGGACGATACTAGACGGTCCAGTGGAACGATAGCAAGCTCGTAACCTGTAGGTGTTTTCGAACTAGGTGCTCATTAGGTATTTTTGAACTGAGTGTGTTCACTAAGTATTTTGAACTGAGTGTGTTCACTAGGTATCTTTGAACTGAGTGTGTTCACTAGGTATTTTGAACTAAGTGTGTTCACTAGTTACTTTTGAACTAAGTGTTTACCAGATGTTTTGGACTACGTGTTCACCAGTTATAATCTATAAGCCTTGGTAACGATGGACTTCGTGCCGATTCCTTAGGATGATCCTTAGGAATGAATTAACGAGGAGTAGCTGATTCTTAAGGTAGACCCTTAAGAGTAAATAAGATAATGAGGATGGGTAATTGGGTTGATTGTTTGATTGTTTAAACATAATAATTATATTATTGTGGGGTAAAAACCATATGTACTCACCAGGTTTCCCAACCTAACCCACTCCGTTTATTTACATCACAGGTGTTGATATGAAGTCACATTACACTGAGAGATTAAAGAGATGAAGATCACTAGTGTAAATAAATGTAAGTTCCGTTTATGCTTATGTTTATGTATTGACGATGACATCTCAAACGTTTTAACATAAATAAAATACGTTTCTTCGAAAATGTTTTGATAACATATTTATCGTATTTTTCTGGGAACAAATTCCGCAACATTTTTATGAAAAGTACTATGATTTTTATAAAGCATAAACAAAATCGGTCTTTTCTGGCCTTGAAAATGGGGATGTCACACATGTGCTAGTATGATATGATGCTATGTGCTAGTGACAGTAGGGGAGATAGTCCCCAGAGTACCGGTCGATAGGGCTGAAGGGGTAGTCATGCCTAGCCATGCTAGATAGATTATGTGATGTGTTATGTGGTAGTAGTAGGGGGTGAAATAGTCCCTAGTATCCGGCCGAGAGGACCGAAGGGGAGACCATCACCCATATATGCTAGTTAGTATCCGGTCGAGAGGACCGAAGGGGAGACCAGCACCCAGATATGCTAGTCAGTGCCCGGTCGAGAGGACTGAAGGGGTAGGTTGGGCACCCAGATATGCCTGACAATATATGTATGATATGTGGTTATATGGTATGTGGTACAGTGGGGAAACTCATTAAGCTTCGTGCTTACGATTTACAGTTTTGTTTTCAGGTACCTCTTCATCGAAGGGGAAGGAGCTGGCGCGGTAGCGACACATAATACACGCACATTGTTTTCCGCACCATGAGTCATTATGAGATTTTGTACTCTGATATTTGATTGTTTTCATATTTCAGTTTGCAGACACGATGTATGTTATGAAATGGTTTGATCAGACAATGTTTTATTTACAAATGTTTTCTAAAGTATTGATTTAAAAACAAAATTTTCGGACGTAAAATTTGGGTCGTTACACTTTTTCGCGATTATTTTTCCGTGCAAGTTTTTTCGATGATTGATTTTTGGTAAACATCAAAGAGGAGTATTGTGAAGTTCATTCCTCGGGCGCTTCTCACAATTAATGAGTTTTATAATCATTTTTTGATTATATAAAGGGGGAGAATAATGAGTATTCGAAGCGGGATTTTCGGGTATTCATTGCGGATTTGAAGAGCGATGTTAATTCGAGGGGGAGTTTGGTCTTGATCGCGTGAGCTCGTTGGGTATTGAAGTCGGGCATCCAATCCTAACTTTGAGGGGGAGAATGTTAGGATGCAAAGTCACGCTTGGAAGTATTTGTGCTTTACCCACTTGTATTGTGTGATGAGTTATCTTTCTTATAAATAATAAGTGAGTGACACTCATTTATGTAATGATTATTTTGAAATGTTAGACTAGAGAGTGAATTTGTAGAAGACCTATTTGTATACTCTTTCTAAATCTAATAAGAGCTTAATAAGATTTAGTTACTCCTTGTGTTCTTGAGTTTGTAAGATGATTCGTTAGATCTTTTCTAATTCCACACAAGCCATCATAATCAACACCACTACATAATTAAATGGTAAAAGACTTATAAAATAAGTCTTCATTAGATATGATTTTAATGAAAAATATTGAAATATAATAAAATTACTAATTATTATATAAATATTTAATATAGCTTTTAACGAGTAAGGTACCACTTGAGAGTTGAGACTCGGGGTGGGAATTTGGATTCGGAATTGGAGGGTTCATAAAATCAAATATTAAAAAAAAAGATTATATTGTTGGTGTGGGCACATGACAAGATTTTGCTTCCCACATTTTTATTATATATTTCATTTTAATTTGCAGAAAATAAACAAATATATTAGCAGTTTTTGTGTTTTTAATTTGTAAAGTTACATAAATAGTATTTATATTATAATAAAATTATAAAAATATTCTTTATGTTCTTAGTTCTTACCTCTCAAAAAATTTAACCAAATTATAAAAAGAATCATTATGTATTATTATTATAAACATAAATTATAAAAATAACCACTACGATAACAATGTAAACTATAATTAAAGAAATAATAATGTATTTAGAAAAACCTTTGTATTTTAATTACATACAGAAAAACCTTTACATTTTCACCTATCTGTCAAATTAACCTAAATTTCTAGGATTTTAAAAAAATTATCGATTATTTTGTATATGACATTTATATTTTTCGGTTTTAGGTTAACATGAAAATAAAAATAAATGACACCACCTCTTGTCTAAGGTAAAATGTGAGAAATAGATTATTTACTTAAACAAAAATAGGTGATATCGTTTATTTTTTCTCGTGCCAACCTAAAAATGAACAAGATAATTTCATTGTCACAAAACAATTCGATAATTTCTAAATAATGGATATTTGGATATATCTGCAAATTAACTGAAAATGTAAATGTTTTTATTTATTTATTTATTTAATATTTTTTTAATTTTAATAGATAAATAGCTATATGTTTTTTTTTTTTTTTTTTTTTTTTTTTTTTTTTTTTTTTGGATTTTGTCCTTATTTTTTTCACAAAACATTTGTAGAAAAAAAATTCTTTTGTTTAAGAGCTTTTTTAAACAGGAACCATTAGTAAAACACCTTTGTGAAAAAAAAAACTATTTTATGTCACTTATAATTATTTTGTGATGTAAAACAAAAATAAAAATAGTCATTTTGTGATAATAATTTATTTTAGTAATCCCCCTCCCCAACCCCGAAAAAAGCCATATTGGCTATATGTTTTGAATCAACTTATTTATATATTCTATAATCCTATTCTTATTTCTCTATGTCATAATTTTATATCTTCAGGATTACATTAAGATGGCATATTTTTATAAATTTTAAATATTTTTTATAATCAAATAAAAATTTCATAATAGATTAAGAAATGACAATAGAATAATATCATAATAAATCATAGCAACACACATATAACAATTTAATTAACATACATTTTAAATATTTTCTAAATAGAAATTTATTGTAGATGGTTACATCTTAACATATAAATGTATGGAAATATAAACTTCAAAATATATTTTAAGATAGTCGATCATTTGGAATTTATACAAAGTTAGTTACTTAGAAATGTATTGAACAACTTTATATTGGGCTCAATGATTTGGTACTGATCTGTCAAAATATTAAGCCCTGGTTACAGCAGTTACACTCTTACAGGTTAGACTCGTTAGAGGTTTGAAATATTGGGCTGACATTGACGACGATGGCGTTTGGAGGTTTCCTCTTTCTTCTTCTTCTTCGGTTCTTCCCCTATCTAAAGTGGTCAGCCAAAATACATTCTTTCTTACCCAAAAAGAAGCTCAATTTTTTCTTGAAGGGGAAAAAATGGCTTCTCACACGCTCTTTTCCTCTGCTACTACTTCTACTCGATGCTCCCATCATGATTCCATAAAGAAATCCGACCCGTTTTCCCCAAATCTCCAAATAGCTACACACAAATTACAGAGTCAATGGTTAGGCATTACCAAATTCCCCCTTCATTCCTTCAACCTCCAACCCTGTTTACCCAAGACCCGAACAATCGCCGCCACCGTTACTTTCAGTCTCCCAACTGCGTGAGTTTTTCGTTGTTTTAACTTTGTATTGCATGAATCCAATCCAAGATTGAATTATCAAATTAAGGGACGTGAGTATTTCAAATTAAGTTGTTCCTTTTGGTTGCAGAAATCCAGAGAGGGTTAATCCGACTGACAAAGCTCCCAAGTGAGTTTTTATATTCTCGTAATTTATTTATTTTTCTTGGAAATGTAGGGTTTTCTCATGAAACGAATTGGGGGAACAATTTAAAATTATGTTAGATGGTCGTTGAAAGGAATAAAGTCGTTTGCGATGGGCGAATTGGAAGCGAGGAAGCTCAAGTTTTCAACTACTGGCACTGAAGCTATTCTGATGGGAATTTTGGTCGAGGGTTAGTCCCATTTCCCCCTTTTATTAATGCTTTTGTTTGTGATCAGATAGATGCGCGTTGCGTTTAGTATGCTTAATAATTATGGGTTATTTTCACTTCATTCAATTTGATTCATCAACTGTTAGATAGAAATTGTAACACCAATCAGATTTTGCCATACATTATTGCAACACAAGGAATCAAATCAAAATCATATAATGGAATAAAGCAAGCATCCAAGTTAGGCAATTCTACATTTATCTTAATAATCAATTTAACTAAACCTTCATCTCCCTTTAGACCACAAGGCAATTCTAAGTGGATGTTTGGTTCCCAGAATGACTAAGGAATTGGAATATGGCGAAGGAATTGGAAATTCGGAATGGAATATGATAGTTTGTTTTGTTTGCACTTTGCAGGAACAAATAGGGCTTCAAAACTGTTGCGTGGAAATGGATTTACACTTGTGAAAGTGAGGGAGGAGGCCATCAAATTGATTGGAAAACCGGACTATTTCTTTTTCAGCCCCGAGCATCCTCCTTTGACTGAAGCAGCCCAAAAGGCCCTTGATTGGGCTGTTGATCAAAAACTCAAATCAGGCAAAAACCCAACCTTGTTCATTACAATTTTCTAAATAAATCATAATTCAGATAACACTATAAAAATTACTTATATAATTTAATCATTTCTTTTGTTTAGGGGATGATGGGGAAATTACAACATCTCACCTGCTTCTCGGAGTATGGTCTGAAAAGGAAGCAGCAGGATACAAGATCATGGCTACCCTTGGCTTCAATGATCAACTAGCACAACAACTTCAATCTTTAATTTCTAAACCAGGTTTTGTTGAAGATTAACAATTTTACTTCATCACCAACTCCCAAAATGGAATCGCCATTTTAAACATCTTGTTCAGTTTGTGATAATTAATTCTTATAAAACTTCACAATCCAATTTACTATCACCACCATTCTTGTTTCTTTCTTCGACTTTATCTTATCATATTCACTTTCTACAATCAGCCATGCTTCCTTATATAACTTCAAAACTTCCAAAATATTAGAACATTAAGATTTAAGATAAGAAAGACGGAAAGTACCATGCATTTCTGACTTTCAAAACTCCACCATTGCATTACTTTTTATATCTATTTTTTGTTATGTTATTAGAGAACTCCCTTTTTAAAACCAATCACTTAAAGGATACGCTGTAGTGGAATCACTGCTTTATTACATTCTTTCTAGATGTACAACGGTTCTCACCCACATAATTGTCCTTCTTTAGTCAATGAATCACTGATCAATGTGGGCCCAACTTAATGCAAATCTTATGTTAATCCTCTGTTACACATGTATATCTAATGTTAATGCTATCCTATTTAGTATCCACAATCATATGGATATGGTTCCTTTGGAGTTATCATGATAAATATTTATATTATATTTATCAAAACAGTTTTCGATAAAGCAAATTCAAAATTTTTATATACAGAGAGCTGTCAGCAGCATGACCAACAAACTGGTCATGCTGAGGCAGTATTGTCAGCAATTGTTGAAGTCTTGCAGCCGACATCTTTATTAGAGTCGGCTGCAAGTCTTTGTGCTTTACTGACTTCTTCCTTCCAATTAATCCTCGAAATTAAAACCACCAACAAAATTAAACAACAAAGAAGCCCAACCATGAACCCTATTAAAAGACCCCGGACTCCCATATGAACCTTAAAAGCTAAAACAACGCCTAAAGGCAACGCTAAAAAGTAAAATCCACTGATGTTTGCATACATCGCCAACCACGGTCTAGCGGTTCCCCGAACAATGCCACCACAAACCGCCAATGGAAAATTCACTACCTCCAAAATACCCATCCACAACATGGCATCCCGAACACCTCTCACCACCCCCACATCACGGCTAAACAAACCACCCCAATTCCCCCTAACCAACACTGTGGCTAACCCACCGGCTAAACCCGCACCCAAACCCAACCCTAACGAAACACACACGGCTCGATACGCGTGTCCCGCATGGTCCCCACCGAGCTCGTTCGAGACCCGAATCGACGCACACGTGGCAAGCGAAAGCATCACCGAGAAAAGTAAATAGTCAAAATTGAGAACAATCGCGATGATTCCAACCGCTTGTTTAGCATTCGGGAGCTTTCCGGTTAACATAACCAAAATTTCCCAACACCACCACTCGAGACACGAGGTCAGGCAACATGGGCCGCTTAGTTTCAATAACCGAACCCAATCTTCATATGTTTGGTCACTCCAGCCGCCTTCTTTCCATGTCCCGCCACCCTTTTTAAACTCCACCACCACCACATACACCGCCAGCATTACAACCACCACCAGATCGGTCACCCAGATTGCCATTGCCACCCCCTCAAACCCTCGAATTTTTACAAGGAAGATGTTAACAGGGACATGGAGGATAACCGCAAGAGCAGAAGTGAACATGATTGGGATTGTGATGCTTTGTGAACTCAAATACGATTTAAGAGGACATAAAAACGAGGTTATCATGAGATCAGGTAACAGACAGATCAAATACTTTTTTGCTTCGATAGAAATGTCTTCTTGTTGGCCGAAACAAATCAAGATTTTATCGACATTTAGCCATAAGAAACAAATGGGGAGTGATGTAAGTAGTAGTAAAGTGATCATCATTACGAGAGTTTTGTGAAGGAGTTTGAAGTTGTTGGCTCCATAAGCTTGACCACAGATGGGTTCCATGGCACCACATAGACCGTTTAAGACTGAGAAACCAGTCACGTTTGCAAACATGAACCCGAGACTCCCACTGGCTAACTCCACCTCACCTAGCCGACCCAGAAACGCTGTGGTGATGGCTATCTTGGCAAACCATGTCAGGTTCATCGCCATCAATGGACATGCAATTGCTTGCTGTGTTTTTAGCTCTGATAACGCTGCTCTAAGAATTTTCTCCGGTGGGTGCTGGGGAATTTCTTCTTCCATTTCTGATGCGTATTTTGATGTCTAATTCTCTCGATGAAAGCTAGTAATGTGGGTGTGTGTGTATATGTAGTATATATATTTACATAGAGAGAGAGAGAGAGAGAGAGAGAGAGAGAGAGAGAGAGAGAAGAAAGAGAGATACGGAGCACTATCTATGAAAAAGAGTGACAACTGTAATTGGGTGCATGGATTTCTTGCAGTCAGCAAACTTCCTAAGACGTAGAAATAGAGGGCCGGCTTACGTTCTATTGTATTAAATTAGTAAACTTTTTAGAAATTGTGAATAAAACGTGAAAGATTGTGAATAAAAAGCGACCCAATTAAGCCAAAATCGTTTATTATGTGATGTTTTCTTTTCACAACTACGAAGGAACGGTGCCTTCTTTCTATCGAGTATTTGAAAACTTATTTTGGGCGTTATAAGTTATAACAAACAATTGGTATGCATCGTTCACATGGTTCTACCATTCTATGCGCCTTTAACCGAAATTTAATTGATTATAATCTTATGTTTTGGTTAACTTTCAGAAATGAAATCAATTTGAGTCCAAAAAGAACTTTTTAAGAAAAAGAAAAGCCAATTGAAGCAAGGCATCAAAAGCCAAAAGGAGTATTATTATTGTAGTGGGGCGTTGAGTGCATGATGAGAGTACAAAAGGCTAAGCTATTTGCTTTCATACAAGAATCTTATTTCAAATTGAATACAACACGAGTGTATATACTTTTTGAGTGTTTTGGTACGTTTATGAATGTACGCCTAAAGTTTATAAAGAAGTTTCCTCGTGTTGTAACAAATTTATTAATTATATATTTTCAATATTATTTTTGTTATGTTCTTTTATATATGTAACTAGGCGAATGCCCGCGCGTTGCGTGGAATATAAAAAATATTTTATATTAAAAATAACTAAATCATTGTTATTAACAATTAAATAATAATTTCATAAACAATATAAAAAATGATTTTTAATATTGTTATTATGTTGAACTATATTATAAGAGATAAGGTTGGAACTTGAAGTTGTTTTGTATATATGATTAAAATAGAAAAAAAATAATTTTTAATAATAAATAAATCGTTTTTGTTATCTATTAAATAATAATTTCATATTAAATTAAAACATTTATATTAGATATTATCATTATGTAGAAAATACGATAATAGAGATATTTTTTTATCTATTTTAAATTTTATCATTCTGTACAAAATATGATAATAAAAACAATATTTTATCTTAAATAGTAAAAAAAAAATTTGTATCATAAATATTACAATAATTATGTAGAATATATGATAATAATGTCTTTTATAAGGTTAAAACTTTAAATTGTGTTACATACAAGGTTGTAAAACTTGGCTAACATAACAAAATACTCAGCATGTTACTTAAACTCGGCCTCCAATGGAAGCGAGTTTGCCTAACTCAGCCATAAGACACTCGGATACTTATTAAACTTGATCCAAATCTAAAAGATACGATCTAAAATCATTTTCGAAATTCTGAAATTTAATTGGTAACTTGTCGACAAAGACAATCTCACCAAAGAATACACTCAACGTCCTACAAAGTTAGATGCAAGGAAGATTTCATGTCTTAGTCCCTTTGAAATATTTCACAACCTTTCATATTTATAGAGGATAATATATTCTCTTGTTTACTCTCACGATCAATGTGGGATGAAGACATTTTAATTAAACTCATTTATTTATTTGCCACTAATTTCACTTTGTTAAATAAAATATTAAATAATAAAAATAAAACGTTATCCAGAAAATTTATTGTTCAATAGTTTCATTTTTTAGTAATCTCGTAAGTTGTTATAAAAAATTAAGTTTTTATTGAATAACTTTTTGTTAACTCCTAAAATCATAAATTCAGTTAGGTACTTAATATAAAAAGTTTGTTTATATGTATTTTCATGATTCAAAATGTCATTATAAAATGAATTCATTTATAAAATACAATTGAATATACATTTCGTGCTTTCGAATCAAAGTGATTTTTCAAATAATTATAATTTTATGTTTAAGTAGATTTTTTTTTATATTTATATAATATTATGTAACTTATAATATTATTATAAACAATTTGAATAATCATGAGAGTTTAATGTACGTGGTGAAAGGAAAATTCTTCATTTATCGGTCCAAATTGATCAATCTCAGACCGATTCAGCTTAATATACCAAACTATATAACGCTTTTTCCATTGAAACCCGGGTTGTATATATTTTGTGTTTTTGAATCAAATTGATTTTTCAAACAATTATAATTTTATGTTTAGGTAACTTATTTATAATATTATTATAAACAATTTGAAAAATCATGAGAGTTTCAAATGTATGCTTCCTTTATTGGTCTAAATTGATAAAACTCAGATCGATTCAACTCAATATACCAAACTACATAACGGTTTTTCAATTGAAACTAATTTTTTTTAATCAAAACCATTTTCGGGATTCTAAAACTTAAATGGACAGTTGCCAATAAAGACAATCTCACCAAAGAATACCCTCAACATCCTAAAAAGGTAGGCATAAGGAAGTTCTCATAGTTTGGTCACTTTGAAACATTTCACAACCTTTCCTATTTATAGAAGAGAAAACGTTCTCTTGTTTACTCTCACCATCGATGTGGGATGAAGACATTGTAATAAAACACGCTTTCTTGTTAATAAAACATGATTCAGCTTATTTAGTAAAACATCTTTCTCTTGTTTACCTTTTCTTTATTGTTCAATAGTTCCATTTTTCAATAATCTCGTAAGTTGCTATTCAAAAAAGTAAGTTTTTATTGAATAACTTTTTGTTCAATTCTAAAATCATAAATTCAGTTAGGTACTTAATACAGAAAGTTTGTTTACATGTATTTTCAAGATTCAAAAGTTCATTATAAAAATAATTCATTTATAAAATATAATCTGCGTATATATTTCGTGCTTTTGATCAAATCGAATTTTCAAACAATTATAATTTTATATTTAGGTAGATGCTTTTTTATATTTATATAACATTATGTAACTTTTTTAAAATATCATTGGAAACAATTTGAAAAATCATGTGAGTTTCAAATGTATGCAGTGAAAGTAAAACGCTTGTTTTATGGTCAAAATAGATCAAACTCGGACCGATTCAACTAAATATACCAAACTACATATTTTTTTCTAGTGAAACCCGGTTTGTATATATTTCGTGCTTTTGAATCAAAGTGATTTTTCAAACAATTATAATTTTAGATTTAGGTAGATGCTTTTTTATATTTATATAAAATTATGTAACTTATTTATAATATTATTAGAAATAATTTAAAAAATAGAGTTTCAGATGTTTGTTGTGAAAGGAAAATGATTCCTTTATCGGTCCAAATTGATCCAGCTTTTGTTCAACTCAATATACCCAACTACATAATTTTTTTCTAACTGAAACACGGTTTTGACCTGAAAAAATTCTGTTCAAAACCATTTTTGGAATTCTAAAAGTTAATTGGACACTTGCCAATATAGACAATCTTACCAAATAATACCTTCAAAATCCTACAAAGGTAGGCATGACGAAGTTATCATGATTTGGTCTATTTGAAACATTTCACAACCTTTCCTATTTATAGAATATGAAACATTCTCTTTTTTAGTCTTACTATCAATGTGGGATGAAAACATTATAATAAAACACAATTTCTTGTTTATAGAACATTATTTAACTTTATTTATATTATTATTGTAAAGAAATTGAAAAGTTATAGGAGTTTCAAATCAATGTGGTGAAAGAAAGTTAAAAAAGGGGGTTTCAAATGCATGAGATTAAAAAAAATGCTAGCTTTATAACTATGTATGATATGGATATCTTTTATATTTTCGCTATTAGACCAGGACCATTACTGTGATTTTATGTTTCACATGTACCGTTTCTGTAATTTGGTATTACAAATGGATCATTTATGTAATAAGTCGTCAACAATTTTTTTTTTTTTTTTTTTTTTTTTTTTTTTTTTTTTTTAAAACATAAGGACCATTAGATAAACAGGGACCCGATCTTTCATTTTTCTCAAACGTAATGATCACTAAACAATTTTATAATTCACTATTTCTATAATTTTCTAAAAATAGGGATTATTGGACAATTGTATAAAATTTCTTACACGTCTTTCTAAAATTGTCCGAAATTATATATACTTGATAGTTGATAATGCGTAAGTTCGACAATATTTAGTCGTGTCACTAAATGACAAAACCTTGAAATCATTTTGGCAAAATAATGGATTCTTGTGACAATAAACAAATGATCAATAATTGCATGAGTGCCTTTATAGTTTATATACTTTAAGGGTTAATGTCATAAACTTGATTCTTCAAGCTCATTCTACGAAAGTTAGTCCCGATTAAATGAGCGTAACTTATAACAAATACACGATCTGAAGAAAATATTATATTTTTGTCATGTTTATCTTATCTTTCTTTTAGCTCTTAGTTTTCAGGTAGCATATATTGTCTCCTTTTATACGCTTTCTTGTATTTTATTTAAATTGTTAGCCGATTGAATGAAGGCATCTGGAATCACATCGATCCAGTTAAACCCTAAATTTCATTTTCTTTATGGTATCAAAGCAGATCCATTGATCCGCCGAAAACACAAACCGTGAGCAAACATGGCCGGACCAGATGTCACAATTGAAGGCAACGGGAAAGACAAACCCAAAAACCCCTCGTTTGATCCCGATTCATCCTATTACATTCATCCCACTGATTATCCTTGTCAGATGCACGTGAATGAATGCGTGAATGATAATAATTATGTGGATTGGTTTCGAGAGATGAGCGACTTTCTTGTTGCTAATAATAGAGTAGATTTCATTGATGAGACTATTCCCAAACATGCAGAAGATTCCCAAGAATACATATCATGGCAGCGTAGCGACACCATCATCAAAGGATGGATTACCAATGTCATGGAGAAAGATATTAGGAACAGTGTAAAGTATGCCACAACAACTAGACAAATATGGGAAGATCTCCAAGAACGATTTGGAAAAGAAAGCGCCCTGAGGGCGTATGATCTCAAACAAAAGCTCACCAACATGAGGCGACAAAAATCTTTCTATTTCATCCTATTTCACTATGTTGAGAGGTGTGTGGGACGAGATTGAGTCAGTCTCTCTTTCGCCAACGTGCACTTGCAACAACTGTTCTTGTAATCTGGGAAGAAGACTCATGGAGGCTAAAGAAAAGGAGCGGGTATACAAATTTTTGATGGGGCTTGATGATAATTTTGGAGCCATAAAAACTCAAATACTCAGCACCGAACCCATGCCAAGTCTGGGAGATGTGTATCATCTTGTTGCTGAAGATGAACATCAAAAGAATATTAGTGCCACAAGGAAGCCAACAGTGGAGACCGGCGCCTATCAAGGTCGAAGGACACAAAGTCTTGGAACAAGTTTTCTGATAAACACATCAACCGTGAAGGATTAAAATGCAAGAATTACAATAAAACCAGTCACACTATTGATGGTTGCTTCGAAAAAATTTGGTATTCAGACTGGTGGGAAAGTCGAAAACAAAAGACAAATAGTGAACAAAAGAATACTATAAAGAGAAAACCCAAAGCCGCTGCTGTCGCAATAGAAGTTAGTCCCATACCAGGACTAAGTGTAGAACAATACAAAAAACTGATCCAACAATTAAGTGACAGTCCTAAAACCGACATGAACATGGATGGTAAGATTTTTTTTTTCATCAAACATGGGTAATCGACTCCAATGCCACCGAACACATTGCTAGCAACAATTCTATCTTGTCCAACTTGAAGGAATCATAAGATGGCATTCTTGTTAACATACCAAATGGTGACAACATTCCTATTGAAGGAATATGGAGGTCTTGTTTACCCGGAAATATAAAAATCAATGATGTTCTTTATACACCAAATTTTAAATCCAATCGTTTGTCGGTTAGTAAAATCATCAAGAATCATAACTATTTAATTTTGTAACATTTTTACCGGATTTTTGTTACATACAAGACATACATTCGAGGAAGCTGATTGGCATGGGGAGGTGTAAGAATGGAATATACAACATGTAAGTAGTGGATGCTAAGAACAAGGCGATGGCAGTTAAAGTTGACACATAAATTTGGCATCCGAGGTTAGGACATGCTTCAAATTCTAGATTACAACATATTAGCTTTATAAAAATTTAGGAAGCTTTGACTATTGTGATTTGTGTATTCGGGTCAAACAAATCCCATTACCCTTTGAAATTAGTTCTATTAAAACAATCTCTCTTTTTGATCTTATTCATTATGATATATGGGGAGGGTATCATGTTCCTTCGCTCTCTGGTGCACGATACTTCTTAACTTTTGTGGATGATTATAGTCATTCTACTTGGGTCTATCTATTGAAACATAAATCTGATGCTAGCTCTAATCTTATTACCTTTTACAAGTTGGTTGAAACACAATTTGAAAAGAAAGTCAAAAGGATTAGAAGTGATAACGGGGGTGAGTTTGTCTCGAATAATATGCTCAAATTCTATGAAGAGCATGGCATTGTGCTCGAAACTTTGTGTGTTCGCACCCCATAATAAAACGGGGTTGTTGAGAGAAAACATAGACATCTGTTAGAGATAGTTAGAGCACTTCGTTTCTAAGCTATAGCCTTCCCATTATAATTTAGGGAGATTATATACTAACGACTACTTATATCATAAATAGACTACCCTCTCGATCGGTCAATAAATTATGTTCTACAACAAGCCTAAATATGACCATGAAACATCCCAAAAATACAAGCCAAAAATTTCGTTTGAAAACATTACTAAAACCATAATATCCAAATATCATATATGAAAACAATAAGTCGTGTGTCTCAAAATGTCATAAAATATGTAAATCATAAACAATGTATCTCAAAATATCGTAACAATTGTCAAAACATCAGAGTCTAACTCCCATGCTAAAACTGTGGTGTGTGTCATGCCATCATCCCGAGCCCTTCCCCTTGCTAGCTGAAGTACCTAAAACCAAAAACTGAAACTGTAAGCACGAAGCTTAGTAAGTTCCCCCAAACTACCACATACCATATAATAACGTATAAAACACATAATGGGCCTTGCCCACTGCATCAGACCGAAGTCCAGAACTAATGTCACACCCTAAAACCTGAACGACAGAATCGTTCGGGGGTGGAGGATGTCATGTATAATATCACAATAATGCAAAGTAGTAAACAAGCAACAACATCATCCATTGAATTAATAATATAATTTTATACAAGTGTGTTATGTCAAGTTATATAGACACCAAAAGGTACATCAAAATAAAAGAAGAGTCTTAAACAAGCTCCATCTTCTCAAAAACCTGGCACCGATACCTGTCTACTGGTGACCTAAGAATACAAGTTATTTTGAAAGTGAGTATTAGCTTTAAAGCTGGTGAGATCATAAGTATATTAGTGTCTGAGTTTGTATGAAAGCATTTGTAAGATGTTTGTAAGATGTAATGTATAAGTTTTGTAAAGTTTGTCTTTGTTTGAACACTCCTAGAAAACCCTATGTTTCCTACTAAAAGTAGCCTTCTACCAAGGCATCTAGTAACTGTGTGTGACTCTTGTAAGAGTGTGTATTTCCCTACATCCGACTATCATTAACCAAAAATATAGTTTTTACATTACCGTGCATCGTGTGAATGTTCACAAAGTGAATGTAATGGGAAAAATATTATAGTAATGTAGTATTGTATTAAGTAACTACTACTGTACTAACTACCTTAAACCAATTGTTATTTAAAGTACCATGTGATCGGCCTGTACCCTGCTACCGGCTTAATAGTAAAACGACGATGTAAGACGCCGTAAGAAATGACATTTGGCACTCGTAGACTTGCAAGTCCCACTGTAGCAAGCAACAAGGTGTAAGATAGTCAATCCAGTATAGATCTATATGCAAACTCATACGCTCCCCAATTAAGGAGATTCTGGATACAAAAACGGTCATGGCAGGTAGTGCCATGACCCGTTTAATGGCTCACATAACTGAATGTAATGTATATGTAATGTATGTGCTAGCTGTATTGTGTGTTCTTCCTCTGTCTAGCATGTATGTTTATTTCTCATTACTATGTATTATGTTTGTTTCTCATCACTATGTATTATGTTTGTTTCTCATCACTATGTATTATGTTTGTTTCTCATCACTATGTAATATGTTTGTTTCTCATCACTATGTATTATGTTTGTTTCTCATCACTATAAGTTATGACTCATGTATGAACTGACTCTTTTTCATTGGTCTAGTATTAGTATTAGTAAAACCCTAAACTACGACTATTGTAGTTTACTAGTAATATAACTTGTATGTATGAACATGGAAGTATACCCTTGCTACCCAGGGTATTGAATTTACTGGAAGAACCTTTATGACTATCTATGTACACATGATATATAACTAATAGTTGAACGACCTTCGGACGGATACCCGATACCATACCAGACCACATCCCAACGGGGAAAAGGAAATAAGGCGGGTTAGCCTTCCTATGTCCTTCAAACATTATTTATATAACTATACATATCTAGGCATGTAATTGACAATATAAAAGTATAAAAGAAGTTTCATAAAAGCATTTGATATGTAAAAGAGTTTTTAAGACAGTTTGAAGTAAAATAGTTTAGTAAAACAATTTGAAAGTAAGAGATTCACTTGTTGATAGTTATTAATCACATGTGATTGAGATAATAACTATAGTAACTTTACTTGTATTTGTTGGATTAATGTCTAAGTCCATAACTATAATTGGTAAGACTTGACCCGACCCGGCATGGTCCATTTGGGTTGCATGGCATCATGCACTTGGATAGACTATAATGAGAGAAATAAGAC
Organism: Lactuca saligna; assembly: GCF_052625555.1. Taxonomy (NCBI): domain Eukaryota; kingdom Viridiplantae; phylum Streptophyta; class Magnoliopsida; order Asterales; family Asteraceae; genus Lactuca; species Lactuca saligna. Next base: position 4,081,767 of record NC_136419.1, read on the forward strand.
ACTTACGGTTATTAATATATTATAAGTTCTAGTATATTAATAATAAGAATAATGAGATTATTTAATTAGTATTGATCAAGAATTAATCTAGAATTAATTAAGTGATCAAAAGAAGACTAATTAAATATATGGGTTGATTGTGTAAATCATTCATTCTTATATATGTGGGCTTGTGATCCAAGATTCCTTATGTTGGACTAAGTCCATGGGGTGACCCATGGATACTCCATGGAGGTTAAAATCCATGGAGCATAAGGAATGGGTAAAGTCATGAGTTACATGGTGTAACCCTAATAGCCACCATATAAAAGAAACCCATGGCTCAAGAAATCGTGACTAACACTATGTGTATGTATGAGGGCTACACGATTTCATGAAGTGTTCTAATTTCTCTCTAAGTTATTCCAAGTGCTTATGGTGTTGTGTGAACCATTTGAGGTGTCACATTTGGGGCACTAGGCACTCAAGCTTCATGAAGACAAGCACCATCAAAGAGGTATGTATTCTATCTTGTTATATTCATTATTTTGTATGCTAGATTAGGATAATACCTTGGATGTTCATATTTGCATGTATAATAGAGAAAACATAGATCCAAGGTATTTAGGGTTGCATGTACACTTAGGAGTGTTAGAATGCTCATAACCCAACAGTGGTATCAGAGCCTAGGCTTGTTTTCTTGTTATACCTGCAATAGAAGCTGAAAAATCGAGTTTTGATGCTGTCAGCCCAGCTGACTCGCCGAGTCCATGAAGGGACTCGACGAGTCCAAGGCAAAATGCATCCAACTCGCCGAGTTGTGTTCATGCACTCGACGAGTTGGACCCCAGACAGCATATCTTCGAGGTTTTTGGCTAGAAATGGACTAGGAACATTACCCTAAGTTGTTTTGAACTTATAAACTTGTTTTTTAATGTGGTAATGTTCATGCTAATCCATTTTTCAAAGATAATTGTCAATAGATTCATGTTTTGTATTAGTTTAAAGGTTAGACTAATTACATGAAAAAGTTTGATTTGAATTATCTTGTTCTTATGAGTTGCTTAGATTAATAGAAAAGTTGAGTGAAAAAGTTGTTTTCAATCCAAATTAATCTAGGAGTTGAGTATAAAATGTGTTTGTGTAACTTATCCTTAAGTTACATGAAGAGTCACATTAAAGACTCATAAAACTCATAAAGTTGGCAAAGGTTACAAAAAAGATGAAGAGTCTTGTCCTTAAGTTATGGAGGTTCAAGAGTCACTTCATTAATAAATAAATAAATAAAATATGTAACCTTAATTAATTCCATAAGTTATAAAAATAAAGAAAAGATTAATTCTTTATTAGTTTAAAGTCTTCCATAATTTGTCCACAAGTTATGGAACTTGAAGAGTTTTTGGATTAAAAATACTTTAAATACATAAGTTATGGAATTAATTAGTTTTGAATAGTTTCAAAACTTGCCCTCAAGTTTTGGAATTTGTAAAGTTTTCTCTTATGAATACTTTAATTCCAAGTTAGCCCTTAGAATTTTAAAAGTTAAAATTCAACCCTTATACTTTATAATATTATAAGTTAATAATATTTATATGTATAAGAGTAAAGTCGGTCTTACCGCTAGTACGCCTCATTCACGAAGCCGGTCTATAAGGTGGGTATAATGTTGTTGCCTATAAAATGGCAACTTAATGGGTGTTCACTCTCACCCACCGCTCGCTTGACTGGTGGAGGGTCGTTAGCTGAACGGGTTTGACATGACTATAATTCTCCCTTCATTAAAAGTATTAATGATAAATACTAAGTAACTAAACTTTTAATAATACCCAATCTTAGTTACTTAGAAAAATGTGAATAAGGTGGTAATCCACGAAATTACACTTTGCACTTTGTTTGAGTCGGTTAGTGGAGCGCGTGTGGTTAACCGGCACACTAACTCGTATTTAACAAGGTAGGCAAAGGGTAACTTAATGTTTATCATAGTATCGATGGAGCGTGTGTGGTTAACCGGCACATCGATTGAGGGATAAACACTTAAGGGTACCCAGTAATTTGCATGGTTACTTCACACCTTGTTTTGTGATCCTCGGCATCCCAGTCACAAAACCTAAAGGGCACACTCGAGATTGAAACATGCCATTGAACAGTTCAATGAATCTCAAAAGATCTAGGAGTTTCCAAAACCAATTAAAACCTAATAATACATTTCGTTTATCTTGGTGGAAATTGGTGAATCGTCATTCACCTACCTTCAAATTGTTTTATAGCTTGGATTACGGCATACCTCTTCTAAGTTATAAAATAGTTTGTTGGGTCCTAGCCTTAATATTTTCATATTGGGTGTCATATTAAGGACTCAAAGATCAACTATCTTGAATATCTCCCATAACATGTCTGGTTTAGACATTTATGATCTTCCCAAATCTCTTGAAACAAGCTTTCCTAAATGAAGATGATGTCCCATGGAAATCAAACTTCTTTCTCCTCCTCCAATTATTCTCCCTACCCCACAAGTTCTTGAAAAGTTTAAGGTCACTCAAGCCCTATTGGCAAGGCAAGGTCTAGGTGTGATCACATCTTGGAGATGTAGTCACATATTGACAAGCCGGGAGAGTTGGGTGTCAAAGTCTTGAGAAAGTTAGTGGCTCAATTACTTTCTAAGTCACATAGTGAGTTCCTTTGGGACACCTATGAAATAGACTATGACAAGACCCTTAATGATCTTATCTATTGTTAAGATCAACTTCCTGAAACTTTATGGACATTGACAATGGTGACACTGGAAATACAGAAAAAGCATTCTCTTCCCAATGGAAAGGGATCGGCCATAGTCAACTCGGTTGAACAAATGGTAAAGAGAAAAGCTAAGTCTGTAATAGTCTCGTGTACCATTATCAAAGGGTCCATATGTTTATATTGCCAAAGGAAGGGGCATTGGTTGCGAAGCTGCCTGATTTACCTAAGGATGTTAAAGTCAATAAGATTGACTCTACTTTAGGTAAAAGTCCACTAATCTAACTCTGTTAAGTTTCTATTTTCAGATTCCTGATACATGATGTGACTGGGTCACATGGTAATGTTTTAAGAATCAAAGAAAAGTAAAGGAACTTAAAGAAAGAATATGCTGAATCTGATCGCATAGATGGATTTCTATCGCGTAGTTTGAAAGATCGGATTCTTGAGCTACTTCTTAGGAGTTATGAGATATTGCTTAGGAATAGATAACAACAAGTTTTCATATGGATTGTAAGGATAAGTTTTCCGCATGTTTTTAAAATAAAAGGAAAATTTGTTTTTAGTTATTTTAAAATATCCTTACAATGGCATTTGAGGAAAAATTGTTGATTATATGATTCCATTAATAGCAAGAGTGGAAATATGTAATTGATTCTTTCATTTGTGGTAATGTCTAAATTTACCAAATAAGGAAAGATTCTCATCACCCAAGTTTCAATTGGACCGGGACTTGGAATCATGCAAGTTGTATAGCATGATGAATGAGAACTTTTCAAGTATTGGAAAAATTAAGACTAATTACTTATTCACATGGATGTGTGAGTCAAGTAATGGACTAAGGGATCGAGTACATAGTCATGTGCACTGATTAAGTCCACCACAAAAGATTAATAAGACTATTCGTCATAGTTTACTAAAGTGCAGTAAATATGATTATACTTACAAGCTTAAGTGTAACTCTGAGACATTGGAAAAGGTTCCAATGTAAGGCAGAGCGAATAAGAAGAATCAAATTAGGCAGAAGGATAAAAGTTTCTCAAATCTGAAAAGATGGGAGAGTACTTTAGTAACAGTTTTGTGATCATCTTAATGATTAAGAAACCATATCAAAATTTGTTCTCTAAGGAAGTCTTAGTGCATTCTTATGACTAAGAAGAAGGGATCTTGAATTGTTGAAATGGTTAAATCAAGAAGATGAGTCATACTTCGTTCCAATACAAGTCTTAGAGTCATACTCCAAGATTGGAATTTGAGTGACATGTCTTTAAGAAGGTTTAAAACACATGTCAAATGTAAGAGTAAAAGTGTCCTACTCTTGTTCATTTGAAGTTGGTAAGTTGTGATGTTTTGGATAAAACAAAGACCAACTTAGGCCAACTATGTGAAGCGTTTGTCTTGATTAGAATCCGCACTATCTCTTGGATGTTTGACAAGGGAGTCTTATAGGTCAAGAGGACAGTGGGAGTCTTAAAGGTCTTGAAAGTCTCAAGAACTAATCAAGAATGAAACCTAAAGTTCTTCACTAGCACATGACTTAAGGTTTATAACCTATCGTGTTGACATATTCTGTGCCCATTCCAGTTAAAGTTGGCTTTGCATATGAGGTCTTAGAGTTCTCAATGTGTTGCACAACAACTTGGAAGCAATGGCATGCCCTTGAGCTGCCAGGTGGCAAGAAGTTAAGATTGAGTTCAGTCCATATGAGTTCGGATTTGTCATTATCCTTGTCTTGTGACTATGGTTTTGACAATTCACATGGATAAGAACACATACACCATTAAATCTAAGTGTCATAAGGTTTCTCTCCGATTCATGAAAATGATGGTGAGGAAACACTTTCACTAAGTAGATTTTAGCTAGATAGCAATTGTGATATTTGGATTCTCAAAGTCGTTAGTGGAGCGTGTGTGGTTTACCGGCACACTAACTTGGACTTGTGAGAAGTGGCAAAAAGGTCTAACCATTATGATTACGGAATCCCTCTTCATAATTGTTTAGACACACAAGTGTGCTATCTAAGGGAAGGTGTATGTTTTTTGATAAAGTCTTATCAAAACAATCTAGCATCAGAAATCTGAACTTTGGTAAGAAAGTCAATAAAGTATTGATTTCTAGAAGTCGAGCTTTCTGAGTACATGTCAAAGCTAGTGGGAGCATAAGTGTTATGCTAATAATCATCATGTTAGTGGGAGCATGATAATTATGATAAGTATTGCAAGCTAGCAATGTTAATTATAGAAAACAAAAGGTTTCAATTGGGAAAAAGTTGTTTTGCTATAATTAAGGGAGAGGAAATTATACTTCATCTCAAATCTATAAGCTTAGATCGTGAGGTTTTAATCATTTAGTCAAGGATATATATGAATTTCATGTTGGAATGGCTCAACATAAGGAAATTCTGTATATGGGTCCATTATTTGCGTTCTTAAATTTGATTATGATTACGGCATCCCTTTTTCATAATCTGAATTATGAGAACTTGGCAAATTGAAATGGAAATGTTATAGCAAAAGACTGGTTTAGTCTTTATGTGAGACATCATGGATCGTGTCCCATATGCTTCGGATATAGGACCGATTACATGTGCTATATTCATCCTTTCTAAAATTTTCCAAATGCCTAGGGCACTAAGAAGGGAAAAGGTTTAGAACTGGATATGACTAAAAGGATTAAACAATTGTCGAGGACAATCTAAGGTTTACCAAAGATTGGTTGCTCAAGGACAGTTAGAAGTATAGTGATAATTCTGGAAGGACCATATTGACATAATCTGTAAGGAGGCAACTCTTGTTCAGAAGTGATAGTCGAAATGGAATCTGGAAATGTTTCAAAGTTAGAATTTTCAATCTGTGTAAGATTAAGGAAACTTAATGCAAGAAGGATGGTTCCAAGGACTTGATCTCCTTTGGAATGCTCTGTAATGATTGTTGTTAAGTCTTTCTGACTTTGTGCATAATCATTACAAGAGGTTCGATGCATATAAGTTTAGAATCTAACAGATTTCAGTAAATGACATGAATTTGGAATTCTTGCATTTGCAGTAAGGATTTGGGAGTGTGAAAAGAGAATCATTGAAGTTATGTTCATTTGATCTAGTTCACAAAATAAAGATCATAGACAAACATATTATGCATACTTGGTGTATGGCATGACTAGTGTTTAGAAAACATAGTGTACACGCTTGGAGCATGGGACAACTATTGTTTTAAATTCAAGAATAAAGTTGATAGTTGAAACAATATACAATAAATAATGTGTAATCATATGGTGATAAATAAAAAGTGTTTTATTTATATTCATAAGTTCTGAGACCATATTGGATTCAATTATTATTGTGTTTCACTTTGCATGTTTTGACTTCCCGAATAAACTAGGTTATTCTTCCGGAATGACTAAGTTATTCAAACCATTCACAGTCGGTCATATGTTGGAAGTAGATATGAATTAAGACTGTCATGGGTTGGCTTGTAGAGGTCTAAGTTGTTGGACAAAGGGCTACAACACTCATGAGTGCTCATAAGTTCTGAGTATTGGATTCAACCCGCGCTCATTGGAATCACTTCATGGATTTTATCACGAGTGATCATGAGATGATAATATCTTATATTCTTCAAACCTAGATATATGAGTTGTTACTATGAGTTGATAGTACATTGATTACACGAAACACATTGGTAACTCGATGTTATAAAATGTGTCTTTGTGTATGATTCAACAAGTAGTAGAACAAGCCATATGAGTCGAAGTTTATCCATTCCTTTTACCTTCGGGATGAAAGCGATATCTGTGGGCCCCTCGATGATTTGATGATGACAAATGGAAGTGCTCGGCCGGGCCAGGACTGATTTGATTTGTTCAATTAGTCAGTCGTCATAAATCGGAAATCGGGAAACAACTAATGGACAGAGAGAATGATTATAATCCATGTCTCAGTCCATATGATATCTAGAATGGAGGAATATATGATCCCTTATCTAATGGACAAGTCGTTGACAAAGATCAGAGTTCATCTACAAGGTCAGAGTTCGACAGAAGCTTTTGAGAGCTACGATTGCTAGTTGGTTCCTGAAGTCATACGCAATAATAGTTTTAGACTTATCCAAGTGGGAGACTGTTGGATTAATGTCTAAGTCCATAACTATAATTGGTAAGACTTGACCCGACCCGGCATGGTCCATTTGGGTTGCATGGCATCATGCACTTGGATAGACTATAATGAGAGAAATAAGACACTTACAGTTATTAATATATTATAAGTTCTAGTATATTAATAATCAGAATAATGAGATTATTTAATTAGTATTGATCAAGAATTAATCTAGAATTAATTAAGTGATCAAAAGAAGACTAATTAAATATATGGGTTGATTGTGTAAATCATTCATTCTTATATATGTGGGCTTGTGATCCAAGATTCCTTATGTTGGACTAAGTCCATGGGGTGACCCATGGATACTCCATGGAGGTTAAAATCCATGGAGCATAAGGAATGGGTAAAGTCATGAGTTACATGGTGTAACCCTAATAGCCACCATATAAAAGAAACCCATGGCTCAAGAAATCGTGACTAACACTATGTGTATGTATGAGGGCTACACGATTTCATGAAGTGTTCTAATTTCTCTCTAAGTTATTCCAAGTGCTTATGGTGCTCAAAACCCAACAGTTGTGTGAACCATTTGAGGTGTCACATTTGGGGCACTAGGCACTCAAGCTTCATGAAGACAAGCACCATCAAAGAGGTATGTATTCTATCTTGTTATATTCATTATTTTGTATGCTAGATTAGGATAATACCTTGGATGTTCATATTTGCATGTATAATAGAGAAAACATAGATCCAAGGTATTTAGGGTTGCATGTACACTTAGGAGTGTTAGAATGCTCATAACCCAACAGTATTCCCCCCTATAAAAGCATTTAAAAACATTTAAAAGATAGATTAAGGGGTATGAACTCACCTTTAGTGAGTGGTATGGATGAACTGAAGATGTAGGATTGTTAGGTGTCATGTGAAGTCTTGAATACACTCTATGATCCTAGTTAACATATAATATAACATATATGTATCAAATTAGTCTTTAAACAACTAATAAACAAAGTTAAGACACCCTAGGACATTCTAAACACCTTATACAAGTGTTATAAGTCCCAAGGATTACATCTAAGTGTTGTAGGGAAAGGCTAGTGTGTTTGGGGTTCAAGGAAAACTCCATTAGGGAGTTTACAGTTTTGTGGTCACAACCAAAAGGGTTTACATTTGTAAACTATTGAGTTTACGGCCGTAAGATCACACACTTTTGACCATTTGTTGTTTGAAGCCTTACAAGTTCCTAGAAGCTTTTCTACTTGAAGTATGTGACTAAAGAAGGAACTAGGGCACCATGTTACTCCTATTTGGAGTTTACGGTTCTTAAACCATTTTCCTTTGAGTTTACTACCGTAAACTCATAAATTTTATGGTATTTTGGGGGTTTTCAAGTCCTTAGCTCATCAAAGAATGGAACCATGTTAGTTACTAAGGCATAGGAAGGAAATTGGGTCATTTAGACATACTTTGGGGTATTTACAGTTTTGGGAGCTCCCCAAACCGTAAACACATATAAATGGGAGATTTTTGTGCCTTATTATGTGATAAACACATCAAGGAAGGATCTAGACATGTCCCCAAGGCATTGTGAAGGACTAAGGCACCCTTTGGCACCTTTACTTGGTGTTTACGGTTTTGGGAGCTTCCCAAACTGTGAACACCTTGTTCTTGGTGTTCTTGGGACATTTCCTTGATGTAAAGATGCATAACAAGCTTTATAAGACTCTAAGATAGAAGTATTTACTATATGGAAGCTTGAAATGAGCTAAAAAGTCCAAGAACACTAGTGTGTGTTCTTGGTGTTTTGGAAATCTAATCAAAAAATGAAATTTGATGGATTAAAAGATGTATAATCACTAGTTGTTATGATATAACAAAAAATCAAGCCAAGAAGTACTTACGTTCTCGGTAAATCAGGTGAAAGAAGGGATGGTAGTTGAGAGTGTTTGGAGTTTGCTCTTGAGATTGCAAGTAAGAAATGAGGTATTTTAGGGAGTAAACTCATGCTTAAGGCATGAGTTTATGGTTTTGGAAGAATTTATAGCCCAAACATAAAAGTTTGGCCGTGAATTCCTTAACTACGTGGTACTTGCGGTTTTGAAATTTCAAGACTCAAGACAACACTTCCTTTCACCCGTTCGTTCAAAGAATAATTATTAAAATAATCAAACGAACTTTAAATTTGCTAAAAAAAAATAAAAATGATCTTGACTTATAATTTGGAATGATTGACTTTAGGGTTTGACCGAATGAAAATTTCGGGTTGTCACAACTGATAAAGGTCTTGCCCTCTGCATCAGACCGAAGTACGAAACTGACTAAGGCCTTGCCCACTGCATCGGACCGAAGTCCGGAACTAACTAGGGCCTTGCCCACTACATCGAACCGAAGTCCAGAACTAACTAGGGCCTCGCCCACTGCATCGGACCGAAGTCTAGAACTAACTAGGGCCTTGCCCACTGCATCAGACCAAAGTATGAAACTGACTGAACATAGCATAACATAATCATAAACATATAACAATAACACATATACTGCATACTTCATCGGACCGCAGTTTGGAACACATAACACATAGACATTCCTGTGTCACAAAGACATCAAGCATACCGAACTACTTCTCAGGATCACCTCGACATCGGACCGCAATCCGAAACTACTGCTATCTAAACGGGTCGACATTGTGGCCGTAGACCCGTTCCTACTGGAAGGAAACTCACCTCACATGCTGAATTCCCACTGACAAAACCATAGCTGCTCGATGACAGATTCCTGATCTGTCAATATCAAATAACACCCAATTAGTGATTGGGTTCCAAGTCATAGTCATAAGTCCATGCTTGGGGGTAAAAGACTACTCTACCCCTAACTTGGCTTGATTCAAGCCCAAGGCCCAATCCAAAGGCCCAAAAGTCCAACCATGGCTTAAAGCCCAACATATGGCCTAATTTTCCAAATTGGGCCCAAGCATATACATGGTCTTATTCTAAGGCCTAACATCATATAATCATTAAGGCCCAAACTGTGGCCCATCTATGGCCCAATTTTCCAAATTAGGCCCAAACTCCTTACATGGGCCTTACCCTAAGCCCATTAACTTATTCTAGTCCTTATGATTATTCTTGGATGACCCATTAACAATCCAATCAAGGCCCAATTGAAAGGCCCAATAATATAACCAAGTGAAATTAGGATTTCACATAAAATGATGATTAGGGTTAAGTTTCCTACTTAACCCATTAAGGACTTCATCCATTAAGTCCCACATGACCTTAGGTTAATTTGCAATGATTATTAACTAATATCTCAAGTTATTACATATTTCCCGTGTGTCCTGATTAATTCTCCAAATTAGGGTTCTATTGGCATTAGGGTTTTTCCAGCCCACATTAGCCCATTAAGCCCATTAGCTAGGTCCTTTGACCAATTAGGGTTCATTGGGACCATTATGATTCTACTAGACCCTTTAGGGTTTCACTAAGCCCATTAGTCATATGCTTGGGCTTTTAGGTCCATTAAGCTTTATTGGGCTCATCAGGGATTACAAGGCCCATTAGGGTTTTAGTCCCTTGTCCAAACATCCCAAACTAATCACTATCCAACAAGGCACACCACTACCCGACACGGTGGCCGGTGGCGGCAGGAGGCGGCAACCACCACCCTATGGTGGTGGTTTGATTTTTTCCTTTCATTATTCCAATTTTACAATTTACAATAAAATAACAAATAAACACACACACTACACTAATCAAACACACACCCGCAACCACCCTTGTGGTGGCCGACGGTGGAACGTGGCGGCAGCCACCACCTCACGGTGGTGGTAGTGGCTGTTCTTCGAGAATTCCGAATAGAAAACACCCAAACACCATATAACTGCAATAGAACCACACCCAACTACGTTTTCTGTTGTAAAAAAAACTCAACCACCCCTTGGCGTCGCACGACGGTGGTAGCAGTGGTCTCACGATGGCAACCACACAACCGTAAGCAGATAACTCGTGGACACGCGACGTTCATCTTCAAAGAAATAGCAGCAGCGACAGATCATGGTCTTCTATTTCGATGTTGGCAGTCGCTCGGGGCTTCAACAGATAGGAGAACGAAAGGGAGTTAGGCGGTGGCGACTAGCTGTACTCATGAGGACGGATGATAGGCAGCAATAAAATCTATCATCGGCGAAGGAGCGGTGCTTCTCGTGGTTTACAGTTCCACAACAACGGTAGCTTCTCCAAGCTGTAACCATTGCTGCTTCGTTCGATCGGTCCCGATGGTTCGCCATGGTCCTACGGACGCATCAGTTGTATGGAGGAATAAGGGTGCCAACGCTGGACTTGTATGATCGGAAAATGGACGAAGAAAGGGGCGTGGCGGATGAGAAGTCTTGCATGACGACTGAAGGAATAACGCTAGGGTTTGGGTTACAGAGGTGGTAACCGTATATACCCGGTGCCTTAAAACATATCCCCATATTAACATAATCGATCCCTCCTTCCTTCTTTTCTTTCAAAATAAGTTCATATTTTACACTTTTAATCCTGCCTTCAGAAATCTTTACAAACTGAATCCAAAACTTATATTTTAAGCCCTGATCCCATAAATTTATTTCATAATAGATCCCTAAATTACCAATAAACCCTTCAGCCTTCAAATCTTTTCAATTTAAGTCCATAAATTACCAAACGCACCCTGACCTCCGAAATTCTATTCAATTTAATCCCAAACTTACTCCTTTAATCCCCCGACTTCTAAAATTCTTCACAAATTAGTCCGGGACTCACATTTTACTAATTTATTTAAATAAACGGAGTGTTACTGACTACATGAGAGTTCTAGGTTTCTTAGCTTATGTGAAAGAAAATAAAGCGGGAAAGGATAAATTTGAAGAAAGGGGGACACCTTGTGTTTTTATCAGTTATCCACAAGGGAAAAAGGGTATAGAGTTTTCAACATTGAAAATGAGAAAATTCTTTTTTTAGAGATGTGAGGTTCATTGAATGTGTTTTTCCTTTCCAAAACCATGAAAAGGACAAACCTGGTTTGCAAAAAAAGGATGAGTTACTCTCGAGTCCCCTTGATGATTTTCATGAGGTCCCAACCACAACTAACCTCGAAATCCTTGACTAAACTACTGACGCTGACTCCCCACCTTTCGCCAGCCCTCCGACACCTTCCGTTGACCCATAACGCATCCTAAACCTTCCGTTGACCCATAACGCATCCTAAGTCCAACTGCTACCTCCGTTGGTCTAGAGACAGCCCAACCAAGTGAGATCAATGTTGATCTCGTTCAAAGCAGACGCTTAGAACGAACTCGCAATAAACCAACTTATTTACAAGATTTTGAAGTTGATCTACTGCCTTCATAGACTATTCACACTCCAATGACAATCTGGCTTCCTCGACGGTATATCATTTTTCTCATTTTGTATCTTATAAGAATTCTACTAACTTGCACAATGCTGCCATCTCTTCCCAAGATGAACCTAATCATTTTTACCAGGCAATTAAAATTTAGCGTTGGAAAGATGCTATGAAAAAGGAAGTTAAAGCTCTTGAGAAGAACAATACGTGGGTGTTGACAAATTTTCCTCTAGGAAAGAAAGATGTCGACCCCACATGGGTCTATAAGATTAAGTACAAGCCACCTGGAGAAGTAGAGCTATACAAGGCTAGACTTCTTGCAAAAGGCTTCACTCAAATAGAAGGTGTGGATTTTCATGAGGATTTTACACCAGTGACTACGTTCGTAACGATACGAACCATGTTGAAGTGGTCTATTCATCAACTTTATGTGAATAAAATCTTCTTACACGGAGATCTGGATGAAGAAGCGTACATGAAAGTGCCACAAGGGTTCATGAAAGAAGGAGATACCAGAGTTTGTCGTCTCCAAAAATCATTGTATGGTTTCCACCAAGCTTCAAGAAATTAGTACAATAAATTTACCAGTGCTCTAAATTATAAAAGATTTGGGTCCCTTGAAATACTTCCTTGATATTGAGGTTGCTCGAACGCTTAATGGAATGGTGCTTAGTCAAAGTAAATATACCTTAGACATTTTAGTAGATAGTGGTATGGAAGGTTGTAGATCGAGTACTTTTCCTATGGAACAAAACATTCATCTCACTTCCGAAGATGAATCTCCTTTTGTTGATGATTTGAAGTATAGACTACTGATTGGCCGTATTCTCTATCTACAAGTTACTAGGCCTGACGTCACATTTTCTTTTAACATGCTTAGTCAATTTGTTTCTAGTCCATGTGAGACTCGTTGGAATGATGCTCTTCGTGTGTTGCGTTGTCGTAAAGGTACTCCTGGTAAGGGTATTTTTCTTCCTGCCAAAGCCGATTTAACATTGATGCCTATTGTGACTCAGATTGGCTTGGTTTTTCGTTCACAAGATGGTCAAAGACTGGTTATTTTATCACTTTAGGAGGTGCTCCTATTTCTTGGAAAACTAAGAAGCAATTTGTTGTTTTACGTTCTTCTGCTGAAGGTGAATTTCGGTCAATGGCAACAACAGTGAGTGAAATTTTGTGGTTGCGGTGGTTACTTAAAGATTTGGAAGTTGTTCAATAATTTACCACATTACTTTATTGTGATAACCAAGCTACTCGTCATATCGCAAACAACCCCTTTTTTATGAGCGCACCAAACATGTTGAAATGGATTGTTTTTTTGTTCGTGAACGGGTACTTGTGAAATTTTACCAGTTGCTATTCACCCTAATGATCAAATTGCAATTTTTTTTTACTAAATCACTTGGAACTAAGAGATTTGGTCTATTACTTGGCTAGATGGGAGTTCGCGATCTTCATATTCCATCTTGAGGGGGAGTGAGGAAAATGTTATATTTTTTCATGTTTAACTTATTTTATCTCCTAGATTTCTGGACGCATATCTTGTATCCTTTTATACACTTTCTTGTATTTTATTTAAACTATTAGCTGATTGAATTAATGAATATGGAATTACATCGATCCACTTAAACCCTAAATTCCATTTTCTTTACAATCAAAGAGAGAATGCTAAGTCATCAAAATTTATAGGCACTTTATTGCATAAAAGAACTCATAGAAAAATACAAGACAAATACATATGAAAGTGAAGAACTTTACTTATATTTGAGGTTCTGAAAAACACTAGGGAAACAAACTAAAATGGCATGCTTATAAACGATGGCAATTCATTATCCTTCTATATGCTCTCTACGTTATTCCCGTTATTATGATGTTAGATTGGACGATAACATGTAGTTATTAGGACCGTCACTTTCTAATAAAAGTTTTTTCGTAAAGTCAATTTTACTGATTCCAACTTATGATAGTTGGTTTGGATTATGGCTTATACGGTATCAGTTTGTGTGTTTGAATGTCATTTCAAATTCATTGATCATATTATAATTTTTTAATCTCTTTAGGTAAAGACCGTTTTTTTTTTAATTATTTTAACCCTCTAGGCTTATATTTGCTTTATCCTCGAGGTGCTTAGTTTGAGAGGAACTTATTACAAGGGAGAGTTTTTCCCCACACATTATCAAATGGGGGATAAGGGTCACACGTTGTTTGTACGATGATGTTTACTATTTACTGGGTTGTTGATTTTGAGAAAATCTTTTTACCCTTTTAACCTAAAACTCCATGATATTTCTCATCATCAAAGGAGGGAGATTTTTTTTGAACGATGGAAAAATATATTAAAATAAATCGACTAGCAAGTAGCTAGCGAAAGATCAAAACAAAGTGCAAGCATTAAAATGAGTATAACGAATTAGCAATTATCCTTCACGTAGACTTCACCGAAAACAAACCTGAGTTATCAGCTTTCCATCTCCACTTGTCTATGTATGAAGAAATCATAATAGAAACAACTAATGAAATAGACTCTCTACCCTTGTGAAGCTGATGTTTCCAGACCCACTCAGTAGCTGCATCCCCGTGACCTTGAATTTTGTCCGCCACCTTGCAATTCTTATTAGCCTTGATATTATAAAGCTCCAAAAATGCATTTTTAAGAGTCAACTCCCCAATCCATTTGTCTTTCCAGAAATAAGTCTTTTCACCATCACCTATACACCTTTCAAAGAGCGACTCTAAAGATATGATCTAGACAACAAGCTCCTTATTAATTTTAAAAATCTCAAGCCAAGTACCATTAATACCACATTTAGAAATAGGCTTATTATCAACCTTTGATTTGTTATGAATAACAATGATATAAGAGGACCACAAATTATTATCTTCATTTTTTAATCGCCACAACCATTTACCTAAGAGAGCTAAGTTTAAAGACTTCAAACCCCCCAATACAAAGACCCCCTTTATACTTAGGACGGGCCATAGTAGTCCAAGCAAGCCAATTTATTTTCCTCTTGTTGTCCTTTCCACCCCAAAGGAATCTTCTCCTAATTCCTTCTAAACAATCAATAACTTTGATAGGAGCTTTATATAACGATCAGTAATAAAGGGGAAGACTACCTAGAACAAACTTACTTAGCGTAAGATGTCCTCATTAAGAAAGAGATTCCGCTTTCCAAGTAGACAATTTAGATTTAAATTTATCCACAATTGGGCGCCAATGTTTTTCTAGTTTTATATTGGCTCCAATCGGGAGCCCAAGATAAGTAAAAGGGAAAAAAGATGGCTCACAACAAAGGATACTAGTAAGACGATCAAGCTCAATGTCATCCAATCCCACCCCATAGACTTTTCTCTTGTGAAGATTGACTTTCAAACCATAAGAAATATAAAAACATCGAAGATTACTATTAGGATTGATAAAGCTAATTTCTGACCACTCTCCAATAAATGTTACATCATCCGTGTATATAAGATGTGTCAATAAAGGCCTATTGTTAGGAATAGAAATACCTTGAAAGAAGTGTTGCTCACATGCTTCTCTTAAGGATAAACTTAAACCCTCCATGGCAAGAATGAAGAGAAATGTGAGAGAGGATCACCTTATCTTAAGACCCTTCGTATGCTAAACTTCTTGGTGATAGACCCATTGTCTAAGATTGAAGCCATCCCTAAGGAAAAACACCCTTTGATATAATGTCTCTATTTACCACTGAAATTAATTTTCTCCAATATCGAGTCTAAGAAACCCTAATTAAGCGATCCAAAAGCCTTATCGATCCAAAACCCTAATTAAGGAGATCATTAAGGATACTTCTCCCCTCAATGTATGCCGATTGTTAGTAAGTTTTGTGTTTTTGACTTACAGTTAATGCCAGTCTCATTTGTTTTTATGATAAAACACATGAAACCCTAATATTGTTTTTAGGAATAAGTATTATGATGAAGTAATAATGAATTAGTACATATTTTATACATTAACATGTGAAGTCGTTTGTGACGTTTGGATTCCAAATGATTGTGATTCCCCATTTTAATTAATCTTATATTAGTTTTATTCTAATTCTAATTTTAGATTATTTAGTGCACTTACAATTATAAGGTGGTGAGTTTAGGGGTTTTAGTGTGACTTTTGTGAAATTGGGACTAGTAGGGTGCAAGAGTAAAACATTGTGAGTATACAATACCCTCATGTTTAATTAAATAACCCTAAATTATTCCCTAATTCCCACCCTAAGTCAACGGTTGATCCTCCCCCACCCTCCCTCTCAAAGTCAACAACCACAATAAGGGAAAAAAGATGATTTTTGCTGCAAGGTTTTCACACAAATCTTGTTAACCTTTGGTAAGTATTCTTCTCCCAGTGTGACTATTATTAGATGAAAAATCATGAGTGTTTGAGTCAACACCCTAGCTGTAGGGTTGGCTACTTGTGTCGAAAACCCAAACACTAGGTTGGGAGATTATAATTTTAACACTATTTTGTAAATCCATGATAATTTGTATAAAAATTGTATGAGGGTAAGATCAAATAAAATAGAAGTGTGTAGATATCTAATTTCTTTTATAATTATATATGATAATCATATTCTAATCCTACTTAGGGTAAACAATGCGTTTTGACCAAAGCTATCGAAATAAAATCTGAATGGATAGCTTGCAGTGGCTACCCTGTAAAATTCGTATATAATCACACAAAAAAATGCAAGGCCATTGGAGTTGGAAATATAAGAGGGAATACTTCATATTATCTTATGAACTCAGAGTGTAAAACCGAACTTAACTGGGTCAACACAGTAGGTCAATAATTGTTTTCAATACTACCATATTTCAAAATTTATGAGGTAGGAATAGATTAAAGTAAATAATATTTAATATGATCCAATAGTGTGTAAAGAGTTGTAGTTTTATAGGTTGATTGGTTTTTAGTGTTCTATTTTGGTACTTCTTTTGCGGTTAAAAGTTCATACATAATTGAGTTTCACGACTTTATACGTGATATTATGTGTTGACATGGCATATTCTCTTATGATATGATTAGATGTATGACATAACCTTGTTCTCGTAAGATACTCGGGTATAATTACATAGCCTTATTCTTGTAATAGAAAAAGGGATAATTACATTACTTTATTCTCGTAAGAGAAAATAGGGATAGTTACATAGGTGATGTTTGTGTTTTTATCAAAAACCTCTTCTAACCACTTATTTTTACACCGTGCAACACACACACAATATTTGACCCTTCATAGCTGTTTGTTTTTCAGAAGACTTCTGATTTAAAAACTGCTGCATGTGTGCTGCGTGACACATCACTTGACCCTCTGCTTCAAACCTCTTCACACCTTACTTTAACTTATTGAAGCAGTCTGCATAGGTTAAAAACAAGCAAACGTTTTATTACATGCTGCAGCCGTTTGATCCCCCTCGTTTACTATAGAGGGTTGCAGAGGTGGTCCATAGACTTTAAACATTTTCGCTTCAAAAAAAAAAAAACAAACGACACCATAGTATTGTTCTCGTAAGAGGCAAGAGGGAAAATTACATAGTTGTAACATCCTGTTTCCTATCATTTCTTATTTCTAGGTCGTGGGCCGGAAGTTGACTGTGTTAAGGATTTGGGAATTAAGGAGGTAAAGCTTATACCTTTTGGAATGCAGTAATGATGGTTAAGAGATTTAACCTTAGAACTGTGTTTTGGGCCGAAGGGTAGAAATGGAAAATTCATAGGTCGGATTCTTGCATGAAATATAGATATTTGTTTGAGAAGAGTTTAGTCCAAGATATATAGATAATATTATGGGGGGCTCCTCAACACCTTTCGTGCATATAAAGAATGCTAAAATTGGATTTGAATTGAATAGGTTGTACTAATTTGAAAGTGGGTTAAAGTTGGGAAGGAGGCTAGTATGCTGGGCGTACCGGCATGGTGAAGTCGTGCATTTAGAAGCGTACATTGGGTGTACATGATCATAAGCCAAACCCTAATTTTGGGGTTTTGAGCCCTATTTAAGCTCTTTAACTCCCCAAACCTATACTATTCTGGCCTCCACCTGTCCAACGTCCTCCCTTGTAACCCAAATCCTAGTTTGAGCCTTGTGAGCTAAAAAGGTGTTTTAGAGTTCCTTGAAAGAAGAAAAAGGTGTTGATAGAGCTTGGAAGCTTAAAGCAACATTGGATCTGGAATTTCTCCTCCCTTATTCATCTCCAAAAGTTATAAAGTTAGAAGCTTTATGAATGTTTCCTTAGATTTAGTATAAGGTGCTAAAGTTATTCCCTTTTTGTCCCACAAATTGGTCCATTTGAGTGTGGGTTGTACTAGATCTTGTGAGGTGCATCTCCAGGTGTATGTGAGGGTGCTAAGTCATAAAAATGCAATCTTGTTCTTGTTCTTCCATTCATGCATGAGTTTTAAAGCTTAGAATCTTATGACAAGTTAGGGTTTTGGATATGGACCCTTTCTAGATACAAGGTTAGAATCATTTGGACTTAGATCTAAGCTCTAGATACAAGGTCTTAAGGGATAAAGTGCTTAATAGAAATGTTGGAGCCAACTTGTGTACAGTGGGTGTAAGTTGATTACGCTGGGTGTACTAGGTCCGAACCACGTACGATGGGCGTAATTTAAGTATGCAGGGTGTGCTTAGCCTACCTTAGACTTTGAATTTTGTTGACTTCCGTTGACTATTGACTTTTTGACCAAGTTTGAATTTGGGTCAAACGTGAGGGTTTTTGACTATTGATTAAGGTTTTACATGGTTGTGATGACTAGCAGATTCATGGGAGCACGCAACGTAGAAAGGGAAACATGTCTCATTTTTTTGGGTTTTTTTCGTTTCAGGTGAGTTGTGCTTCATTGTACCGTGGTTCAAGGGCACTACTGTCGACCCACTAGTTTTGGTTATCTTTTAGTTGAAGGATGCCATAGGGATTTTATGTAGTCATGTAGGATAGACTGAGGACTATTGATCTAGTCTTTATTGCATGTTCATTGTTTGGTTGTGGCTCTAAAATAGGATCACCTATCCGGGTGTCTATCTCACCTTTGAGTATATATGTTTATGCATTTTGTGGATTGTGGTTATGTATCCTTATGTATAGTATGTTGCTATGATGTAGTGATATGCTATATATATATATATATATATATATATATATATATATATATATATATATATATATATATATGATAGGGTGTTGTAGTAGTGATATGTTGGTTAGAGTGCTAGTAGATTGGTTATCACCTAGTGGAGTGCCCTAAGGGCTATATGTAGTCATTTAGGATAAACTGAGAACTCTTGATCTAGGATTTCTTGCCCATTCCTTGTTTGGTTGTGGCTCAGAGTAGGATCATCTGTTCCGGTGGCTATCTCACATCTTGTTATTTATGGTTACATATTTCATGGAGATTAACTAGTAACTGGACAATATAATGTGAAAGGACTATTAGGTAGTAGTGAGTTGTATGATTGTTGTTTCTCTGTATTATGTACCTACATATCATTCATTATTTATATGTCAACATATGGTGGTAGTGGGTTAAGGCGGTACTGTTTTGTGCTGTAGGCCAAGATATACGATGCGGGCCGCTCTAAGACGTAGGTACAGAGGTTCGGGAAGAGCGGTTGGGCTGAGACGGTAGGCCAACAAACCCTAGGTATTCTAGACCGATGGCTGATTAAAATCGTTTCATGTTGGCATTCCAGTCCAAAGACTGATTGGGCCTAGGCATTCCAATCTGATGATTGTGGGCCACTATGCATGTTTGTATGTTTATCGTATGGGGTATTTTTTTTTGG
Organism: Lactuca saligna; assembly: GCF_052625555.1. Classification (NCBI taxonomy): domain Eukaryota; kingdom Viridiplantae; phylum Streptophyta; class Magnoliopsida; order Asterales; family Asteraceae; genus Lactuca; species Lactuca saligna. Next base: position 4,101,732 of record NC_136419.1, read on the forward strand.
GGGGGGGGGGGGGAATCAGTAAGATTTTTGATTACCTAGTTGTTTATATTTTTCAGGTTTTATTGGTGTTCGTGGGATGACGAAGGCGGGACTGTACACACTTATCAGCAACATTGAGGATTTCATGTCTCTTATATTAGTCTGATAATAAATGTATTTTGGAATCAACGGTTTTCTTAATAATGGATTTATAATTGGGAAGTTTTACTTTAATAAAATGATTTTTTTGTGTGGTGAAAATGGGACGTTACAATAGCCTTGTTCTTGTAAGAGATCAGGGGAAACAGTTACATGCTTATGTATCTATATGATAAAATGTGTAGATCAATGTTCTGACGAACTTTTTCCTTCACCTATTGATATTTAGCATTTCCAGGTAATCCAGGGGTTGTTAAGCAAAGGAGCCTAACTTGACTATTACGATCTTCTACGTTATGAATTCAGATTATTATTATGTTAAAGAATTCCGTACAATGTTTTTAAGAATATTATTTAGCTTCCGAGAAAAGTTTTTAAAAAGTATTTATGATTACCTGTTATGTTTAACACCAAATATTTTATTAGAATTTTCTCCTACATTTATGAAAGGTTTATTTATAAAATTATTATTTAAAAAATAGGTGTTACAAGTTGGTATCAGAGTCGGAGTTTAAGGATTCATTCATACATCCGAAGAAATAGTAAGTACCACACGTCAAAACGAGAATGAGAATGAGAAACCTGATCTTAGGGATATGATGTATTATATAAGGGGGGGGGGGGGGCACCATCTGTGAAATACTCCCTCAAATGTTTTCTCAGATGAAGACATAACTAAGCCAATATATTAAAGGATTGATTCTACAATTCTAGCAAATAGGAGCACAATCCACGGACAACTTAGAGGATTTAACTATAATGACTTCTCATTAAGTCAGCTTCCCTCGTTCGTGGGAAATAACGTGTCATCCTCTAATTTTCAGAACAAAAAAGAACTTCTTTATGCTTTAAAAATCATGATACTTCATTTGCGGAAAATCTTAATATATAAAAATATTTTGAGTATAAGATTGCCTCAAATAAAATCCTAAGGATGTCATAATCAGTATAGATACATACGTTACAATGTAAACACCTAATGATCTTGAACACCATTGTGGGCTTTCTACAAATAACTCGACATCCTAATCAAGTTCCAATAGCTTTAGTATTGATACCTGTGATGCATACAAACTGAGTGGGTCAGTTTGGCAAATCTGGTGAGTTTCATAAGGATTTCAATCCCACAAGATCACTAGGTGGTGGTCGGGCGGTAGATTAAGGTTAAGGGACCAATCTGTCTAGGTGGTGATTAATCGACGCCTAGGTGGAGACCTTTAATTGTAATAGAATTTATTTTTAAAAAAATAAATGTTACCTATATCCTAACAAAATAAGTAAATAACTATAAAACTTTGACATGTTCAGTCATCTACTATTTAAATCATTGTATATAATAATTTTTAGACTATGTAGGGATCTTTTTAATAGTTTTAGTTATCAATCATCATAATTTTGTCACCCAATGTCATAAACTTGACTAATCGGGGATTTTTTTTTGAAAATTTTGACTTTCTGAATTTTTTACTGACTTACACTTCCTAGGATCGCCTACAACCGTCCTAGGACTGCCCACAACTGTCTAGGGTCGACTCCGCCTAACTTGACCGCCTAACATTAATCGTAGACAGTAAGAGGACACCTAATGCCTAGGCTAATTTTTACAACACTGATAAAACCATATACCTATACATACCCACTCGAATCGATCCTTACAAATCCTAGTCCAATATTATTAGGAAGATAAATAGTTTAAAAGAAAGGGCTTGACTACACCGCTAGGAGTTTCCTTTGCTGGTGAAAGTCATAAAGGCACTCGAGCCATTAGAGTATTTTGGATGAATATGGTATCCCATTTCATTTGTGTATGTGTGTTATGAACCCATATTAGCAGCATAATTCACAAGACCATCTAGAGTGATCAAGTTTTGTCATTTTACTCTGAGAGATTACCAGACATACGATTATTATTGCCTGATCTGGACCCATTTTTTTTTGGTCATCCAAAATGAATACAATTTATACTCTTGTACATATTTCATACCATCAACACCTAAAAGTGTCACAAAATAGAACTCTACTCTCTGTTCCTAACTCACACACGTTCTCTGAATGAGACAATCCAATGTCAAGCTTAATTGAACTAGGCATCCACAACAAACCTTATCTCATTAACGGGAAAAACTACTAGGCTTCCAATACCAACTCTATTTAGGCAATACTATCCTAGTTCATTGTATATAGTTAACATATAATATTTAGGTAACATATATTTCTCTCTCTCTCTCTCTCTCTATAATAATAATAATACTTCTATTATTATTACTTCGTAATAATAGATATATATCTCTTAACACATATAGAACCATATTTGGTTCACATATCGTTTATCATCAAATACATTTCTCACATAATACTAGCAATAAGCATATATCTCACATATAAGATTTTCTACAGATATTTAATACTTTTTATTTAAAATCATGTTCATGAAAGGGACTATGCACTCACTTGACTTTGGTGGATGACTAGTGATTTGGGCAAAGCTTTGACTAACACCTTAGCCTCTCCTCTGACGTGACCTTAGTATGATTAATACTGACTCTTAGTCTAATTTTCCTTGCGACTAATGATAATCTAGATTCCTCCCTAATCCCAATGTCTACATCAAGATATGTCAAGTAAGGAATAACCTGGTAGGATCATATCGAAGGTACGGTCTGTTTTGTATACAAAGTATACTGTTTGGAAATACCACTTTAAACAACTCACTAAATCAAGCCTAAACATCATTTCTGTAAGTAGATAAATCAATATAATGACTTGGAATCACTGATAAATCTTATTTAAATGTTCATAATAATGAGTATTAACATAAATATAACTTATACTTGTAATAAAATAAGTGTAGCTTAACTTACATATCTTTTAGCAAAAACCGGGAGATTGCTCTGGCAGAAATCTGACTATAGCTTGTAATTTTCAGGCTCTCAAATACCTCAGAGATTTGCTAAAATCTAAAATCTAAAGAAAATATCGGAATAAAACATAGAGAAATTTGAGAGAGAGAGAGAGATATATATGAATATGTGGGGATCGAATGAAGGGATATATATATATATATATATATATATATATATATATATATATATATATATATATATATAACCTAAAAACCGAGAAGTGTGTCGTGCCCAAACAACAAAGTAGTAGACTATGAGACGTATATGTATATATATATATATATATATATATATATATATATATATATATATATATACACGTCTCATAGATTGAGTTAGACAAATCAACAAAGTAGTAGACTAAACAAGTCAAGAATTCCCTAATCGCTTGCAATCTCGAAACCCATGCAAAAAATGAAACCAAGCAATGTGTATGATCACGAATTCCTGCACATAACAACAAAAACCTTCCCGACAAGTGACATAATATCAACGAAAATAAAATAAAAATAAAAATAAAAATAAAAAATAAAAATAAGAATAAAAAATAAAAACAAATAACGAATAATCAAATAAACTAAATTAATTGAAAACCGTTCCCCGGCAACGGCGCCAAAAACTTGATGTGCACGGAAGTATCCACTAATTTTAATATTTATAACCTAACAAACTTAGACTAACTATGCACTTATAGGCAGTGTACCTAGTCAGATTACAGTATAGCTTAGGTAAGTCGGGTGTCGATCACATGGAACGGTGGTGAATTGATTTAAAATATTTAATTATAGGTTATAGGTCACACGGAAAGAATAAAGAAGTAGTTTAATAATTCTCAAACGAACAATTAATTAACAACTCTCGATAAACTAACAGGAAAGCAAATCTCTTCAGGTACTTTGGTTTAGTCAAATTACACTTTAAAAACATAGACAATTGCATACACAAATTCATTTATTCATGTTCACTTATTCCTAAAATGATTAGATTCGCGTTCACTATAACTAATCCTTTAGCAAACAAGTTAATTTAAACAGTGATCAGCTGATTAAACTAACATGCTTCCTAGTGTTCAGTTCGTATCAAGCAAGACTTGCAAATATAGTTAATCAAATTAGACATTCAATTAACCTCTTGTTGATGGTCATCAAACAAGGCTCACACATTAACTTACTTATTCTCAAGTTAATCCTAGTTTCACATTCGTTATTCCTAGACTTATAATCTCGATGGTCATCAAAATCATAAGAGACAAGCAATCAAGCAGATGTTCATACAACTCAATTCACTTAACAATTAATAGCAAATAATTATCATTAATACGTAAGGATCTTTTAACAAGCTTGGCAAGATAAATTAAACACAAACAAACTATTTAATATAGCAATTAGTCTAATAATCAAAGCTTCATTCAATCATAAACACAAAGTAAAAGGTTTTTACACCTAAGTCAGAAACTAAATACAGAATAGTAACACAATGGAATGCTAAACATGGTCACGTTAACAACCCATATGATTACCAACACGTATCCGCTCTCCAACCCTTCCGATCTCCGCTCCAGTTAGCTTAACGGCCTTCCGGCCACCTCCTAGACCCTCAAAACGGCAACTATGAAGTTTTCTTGTTGCACAAGTCGAAGTGGAATATCATCGATTATTCAAATTGGTGGAATGATATGGGGTATTTATAGTTGATGGAGATGGAATTATATTGAATATTAGAGTTGGATTGGAATAAGGAAACTAATGTGGCTTAGGGATTAAGCAATTAAAGATAAGGAAAGTGGTGCTTGGGGAATAAGTAACTTGGAGGGAATTTCCATCCAGCTTTAATGCTTCATCTTCAAGGCCGATTTTGGATAAGATAAGTGTCGAATTAGCCAAAAGTCCCTCTCACATAAGTCGTAGGAAATTTCGTGTAGTTTCTATAAAATTTTGAATCTCGTCAATTGGACTTGTGAGTCATCAGATATACGCGAAACACTGAAGAGGGGTCAATCTGCCAGCAATAGCCTTTTTGCATCTTTTCAGCTTCATTCTCTTGCTTTTGCATTCCAACTCTCATTTTTACTGTAATTAAATATTTCAAAGCATATTAAGTATATTTTAGTTCTAAATAATAATAATAAAGGCTAAAATATTAAGATATGTTTCACATAAATATATATAAAAAGACACATATCAATCGTTCTGAATTGACAAAACTTTGATTTGAATTCTTATTTTTCTAGAAATGCTTTATTTCTTTTAGATTCTTCCTATATCTAGCATTAATCTGCCTTTTCTTTGCAGTTATTTCTTCAGCAGATTTATGTATATAAGATTTCTATTTTTCCTTTCGGACTGGCTTTTGGCTTTATTCCGAAGAGGTTTCACTGGAAGCATCTTTTTTTTTCCACTTGGTCCAGCCTTTCCATAACAAAGGTCCACACGATTTAGTGGTTCCAAAACATATTTTCCTTTAGTTTTCCAAGAGGTCATTTCTGAAAGACCTTTTGTTTCATCTGCATTGTTGATTGGCTTGGACCAGAAGAATTCATCGCATCCGCTTGCATTATCATTATCAACCAGGGATGTTAGTTTTGAAGTATCATTTTTGTTCAGTCATGTTTTAACAAAACTTGATTTGGTACAACTTGAACTTTTAGAAAAATAGTTGTTTTTTCTTTCAAAACATTAGAACCCTTGTTTTCAACAATTCGAACGAATTCGATTAAGTTTTCTGAAAT